>NC_090393.1:56823767-57129824 GCF_036365525.1 Heterodontus francisci
GCCACAATAGAAACGTCTTGCATTAAACTCTAGCCAGTTACATAACACATTTCATCCCACATATACTCGCGTACAGTTGTAGCAGCAAGTCTGGCCAATGCAGTCTGCACATGGGCTGCATTTTAAAAGATCAGCCTCAATAGTCCTTAAATAAAAACGCACGTAGTTATATCGACCCGGGGCTTCAACATTAACCAAACTGCCCCCAACAGGTAGCCAGGGCACTCCAGAAAGCGACCTCAACACATTGGGGAGATCTCCAGCCTCCTGCTTCGAGGCAGAAAACAAAGCGATTGATTCGTTGAAAAGTTTAATCAACCTGCCCGTTTACAAACGCCAGGGTTTTATCCTGACGTGGGCATGTGTACGTGCAGCAGCGAAACGTTACATTAGTATCCCCGCACCGCGGTGGCAAAACACTGGCAACAAAACATTGCTACAATGTACCGGGGGAAGAGTCGCTCCAGCAAGACGAGGGGATACCGGGGATTGTTCCCCAAGGACCATCACTCACTTTCGGAGTCGGACATATCTTAGTAAAATAAAAACGATGTTATTGGTGCTGGGTTACCCGCAGTCTTAACCGGGAGGGATAACTTCATCCTTACCGTGGGGCTCGGTTCCTGCCGGGGGCTCTGGTCAGCCCACTTCCCGGTACAGTGCCTCGGCGTCGCTCGCTGCTCGGGGCCGCTCTCGGTGTCCCCCGGCCCCCCAGGTTCAGCCCGCCTCTGCCCGGCTTTGCCGGCTGTCTGGGCGGCGAGGAAGGGCCGCTGGAGCCAGCTTCCCTCCCGTGGTTTCGGCGCTGGGCTCCCGCGGCGCTGGTCTGGTTGATCACCCAGTGCGTCGGGTGAATCTCCCGCTGCTCCCCACTCACTTCAGCTTCCTCCCCGGATCCCGGCTTGGCGAAGCCCAGTGCGGTCCTGTCCCTCACCCGGTGCTGCCCGGTCCGGGTTCAGTCCTGTCCCTCTCCCGGCGCTGCCCGGTCCGGGTTCAGTCCTGTTCCTCTCCCGGCGCTGCCCGGTCCGGGTTCAGTCCTGTTCCTCTCCCGGCGCTGCCCGGTCCGGGTTCAGTCCTGTTCCTCTCCCGGCGCTGCCCGGTCCGGGTTCAGTCCTGTTCCTCTCCCGGCGCTGCCCGGTCCGGGTTCAGTTCAGTCCTGTCCCTCTCCCGGCGCTGCCCGGTCCGGGTTCAGTCCTGTTCCTCTCCCGGCGCTGCCCGGTCCGGGTTCAGTCCTGTTCCTCTCCCGGCGCTGCCCGGTCCGGGTTCAGTCCTGTTCCTCTCCCGGCGCTGCCCGGTCCGGGTTCAGTCCTGTTCCTCTCCCGGCGCTGCCCGGTCCGGGTTCAGTCCTGTTCCTCTCCCGGCGCTGCCCGGTCCGGGTTCAGTCCTGTTCCTCTCCCGGCGCTGCCCGGTCCGGGTTCAGTCCTGTTCCTCTCCCGGCGCTGCCCGGTCCGGGTTCAGTCCTGTTCCTCTCCCGGCGCTGCCCGGTCCGGGTTCAGTCCTGTTCCTCTCCCGGCGCTGCCCGGTCCGGGTTCAGTCCTGTTCCTCTCCCGGCGCTGCCCGGTCCGGGTTCAGTCCTGTTCCTCTCCCGGCGCTGCCCGGTCCGGGTTCAGTCCTGTTCCTCTCCCGGCGCTGCCCGGTCCGGGTTCAGTCCTGTTCCTCTCCCGGCGCTGCCCGGTCCGGGTTCAGTCCTGTTCCTCTCCCGGTGCTGCCCGGTCCGGGTTCAGTTCAGTCCTGTTCCTCTCCCGGCGCTGCCCGGTCCGGGTTCAGTCCTGTTCCTCTCCCGGTCTGGCTCGGCTCTCGGTGTCTGTTATGATTTCGCCTCTCGAGCCCGGTTTTTACTCCCCTCGCGGCCAATGAAGAACCAGCTGCGCCGAATGTTTGTGTTTGAAGCGGGAGCGAGAACACGTGGGGAGGGGGCGCGCGCCACGCGGGCACGCGCAGCCGTTAGCAGGGAGCGAGCGGCTTTAATTCATAAAGAGGAGCCGGGGTCGCGCGGGCATCCCACAGAATGGAGACGAGCAACCACCCGCGCGCGCGCCTGCTGGGAGTGAGCGCCGTCTGCGCACGCGCCCATCTATTTGGATACAAACAATAACAAGACCGCGCGCACACACACGTGGCACCAGCAGGACATCACGTGATGTGTGCGGGGCAAGAGACGTCAATCGTCAAGCTCAGCCTCTGGAGCAATGAACCACTGGGTAGGACATCTGCATTTAGGGGAATGGGCTTATTCTTATTGCTTATTTTGACTGAAAATATCCCAAAACCTTACCATCTTCCATTTGCTTCCAGCTAGACATGTAATGGGGAATTCTATGTAGAAAAAAGTCTTTCATTTATAGTTTTAGTTTTTTAGTTTTAGAGATACAGCACTGAAACAGGCCCTTCGGCCCACCGAGTCTGTGCTGACCATCAACCACCCATTTATACTAATCCTACACTAATCCCATATTCCTACCACATCCGCACCTGTCCCTACATTTCCCTACCACCTACCTATACTAGTGGCAATTTATAATGGCCAATTTACCTACCAACCTGCAAGTCTTTTGGCTTGTGGGAGGAAACCGGAGCACCCGGCAAAAACCCACGCAGACACAGGGAGAACTTGCAAACTCCACACAGGCAGTACCCAGAATCGAACCAGGGTCCCTGGAGCTGTGAGGCTGCGGTGCTAACCACTGCACCGCCCATATGTAATGTAGGAAGTACAGCAACAAATTTGCACAAGCAGCAATGTGATAAATGACCTGAGTTGTTGTTGGAGGGATAAATATTGGCCAGGACACCATGGAGAGCTCTAATTCGTAATAGTGCCATGGGATCTTTTACACCCACCTGAGAGTGCAATTAGGCCTCAGTTTTATGTCTCATTCATAAGACAGTAGCACTCTTTCAGTACTGCTTTGAATGTCAGCTAAGGTGCACTTCAGTCCCTGGATTGGGGCTTCAATGAGACTGCTTTCACTGAACAATAGCTGGCACATTTTTATTTATGATGAAGGAACCCAGGTGAACCTTAGTGCAGCACATCATCACGGTTGGTAAAGAGAGGTGAAGCACGTTAAATGAAAGGTATTAGCTAGGTGAGGTCAAGCTTGCATTTCAAAAGCCTCTAGATCCCAGGAGGGAGTTTTGAGATGGGAATGAGAACAGGAGGAGTGCGATCAATCTTGTTTTCAACGCTGGTTAAAGAGAAGAGGTTTTGGGCAAGAGATGAAAAGAAAAAGGAAATAAAGACTCCTATTTATACACCACTTTTCACGACCACCAGACGTCTCAAAGTGCTTTACAGCTAATGAAATACTTTTGAAGTGTAGTCACTGTCATAATGTAAGAAATGGGGAATGTGAGGAAGAAATTTTACACAGTCTGTGGCAGTGACCTGGAACTCGCTGCCTGTGAGGGTGGTGGAAGTGGAGATAATCAATGATTTCTAAAGGGAATTGATGGGCACTTAGGGGAAATAAACGTGCAGGGCTGCGGGGATAGAGCATGGAAATGGGACTATGGGACTAACTGAATTGCTCTACAGAGAGCCGACATAGCATCGATGGGCCAAATGGTGTCCTTCTGTGCCATTAGGACTCCATGACTTGGTCGGATGAAAGAAACAAAAATCAAAGCTCCTTGGAATCTCTCAAGAAAGAAGCAACTTGCAGATACATAACACTTTTCATGTCCTCAGAATATGTGAAAGTGCTTTACAGCTGATGATTTACTTTAGAAATACTGTCACATGGACAAAAGCAGTGGTCAATTTGTGCACAGCAAGGTGTCACAAACAACAATGGGATAACGACCAGTTAATCTGTTTTGGTGCTAGTTCAGTGATAAATGTTGGCCAGGAGAACTCCCATGCTTTTCTTCAAATAGTGTCATGGGATCTTTTCCAGCAACAACAACAACTTGCATTTATATAGCACTTTTAACATAGTAAAACAATCACATAGTGCTTCACAGGGGTATTATCAACAAAATTTGACACTGAATCACTTGGTCAAAGAGATAGGCTTTGAGGAGTATCTTCGAGAAGGAGAGGTATAGTGGCGGAGGGGTTTAAGAAGGGCATTCCAGAACTTGGGGCCTCAGCAGCTGAATGGCGCAGTGCTTAGAATCAGGAGTGCACAAGAGGGCCAGAATTGGAAGAGCAGCGATATCTTGGCGGTTGGAGGGCTAGGGGAGATTACAGAGATAGGGAGGGGTGAGGCCATGGAGGGATTTGAAAACAAGGATGAGAATTTAAAACATAGAGGCGTTGTTTAACCAGGAGCCAATGTAGGTCAGTGAGTACAGCAGTACTGAGTGAGCAAGACTTGGTGCATGTTATGATACAAGCAGCAGAGTTTTGGATGACCTTAAGTTTATGGAGGGTGGAAGATGAGAGTTTAGCCAGTAGAGCATTGCAACAGTCAAGTCTAGAGATAATAAAGGCATGGATGAGGGTTTCAGCAGCAGATGAGCTGAGGCAGGGGTGCACTCAAGCAATGCTATGGAGGTGCAAATAGGCAGTCTTAGTGATGGCTGGAAGGTGGTTCGAAACTCATCTCAGGGTCAAATACGACACCAAGTTTGCAAACAATCTGGTTCAGCCTCAGTTGCCAGGGAGAGGGATGGAATCAGTTGAGTTTCAGTCTTCCCAATATTTAGTTGGAGGAAATTTCTGCTCATCCAGTACTGGCAGATGACGAGCGATCTGACAATTCAGAGGAGTCAAGAGAGGTGGTGGTGAGGCAGAGCTGGGTATCGTCTGTACATGTGGAACCTGATGCTGTGTAGTCTCCACTTGAATAGGTAAGTAGGACATTAGTTTAACCCCCCACCCACTAAAAGGAAGCACCTCTGACAGTGCAGCACTCCCTCTGCACTGGCTTGAAGTGGGAGCTTAGATTATTGCTCAACTGGAGCTTGAATCCATATTCCTCTGACTTAGAGTTGGGAATGCTACCACTGAACCAACAATGGAGGAGATGTGAGAAGCGTTCTTAAATTAGTAGAAGTAGCAATGCAGTCACTGCTTAGTATGAGGAATGGAGGTTGAATGTAATCTTAAGGAAGCAGCTGAACTCATGGAATTATCAGTCAAAGAGTAGGTAGAGTTGGATGATAAGTGGAAGAGGTCAGTGAGACAAAGAAAAAACAGATTGCTGGGGAACTCCTGAGTTGACAGAAAGAATCAGAGAATGGGCCATTAGCTGTAGCACAGATAGACCACTGAAGAGCCAAAGAGATATCTGTAGACAAAAATTGGGTGGATGTTTATGTAATATTACTTGTTCCTCTGGTATGTGAACTATTGTAAGACTCACAGGATTACAAGTGATATCCAAAGAATACATATATATAAAACTACTACAGGAGCCACACCAACACACATCTTACTCTGTCAGGATACACCCACACTCCCTGGTCGTGTGTGACGCAACATCACTTCCTCCGGTGACCTTCACTTACAGCATCTTAAGGTGGTCCCCTCTTATGGTGGTCCCACAACAGTTTGGAATTGCTAGATCCTGTCAGAGGCTTTGAAATGTCTCCAAGAGGAGGATCAGTGAAATCCCCAAGGGTTAAAATCATATACTCAGAGATGTGTAACAGAAGCAAGACCAGCAGCGGTGGAAAAATCTAATGAACACGGTTAAATCGTGTCATCATATCATTTACACTTTCCCAGAAGCTGTTTTAAACATTAAGAGGAATCTTGGCAGAAAAGTCTCTTGCAAACTGCAAATTCCTGCTTTAAACAAAGCACACGTATGATGGTGGAGGGCGTCTGCTGGTCTCCTGCCAAGAAATTATTTTTAGCACGGTCCTCAAAACTGAATAAAATAGTTTTCAAAGTTCCCAGCTTATAACACCACTTAGGCCATTCAATCAGATCCTAACCAATAATGGATTCCCAGGCTTGAATTATTATATACATGCTCTGAACCATTCAATTATTTCCCAGCTTGTAACTCAGCCTGGTACCTATCACTCTAGATATAAACCATACAACTCCTCAATTAGAATCCAGCCGGTAACTCATTCCCAGGTATCCATTACTTTGTACGTACATCAGCTGTGGCTTGCTTGGTTGTATTCTTGCTTCTGTGTCTGTGGGTTGTAAGTTCAAGTCCTGCTCCAGTGACTTAAATATGAAAGTTTGAGGGTGATTGATGTTCTGTTGGAGTGCTGCACTGTTACAGGTGATCTCCTTCAAATGAGATGTTAAACTGTGGCTCTGTCTGATCTTTCAGGTTGATGTAAAAGATCCCGTGGCAATATTTCAAGAAGAGCAGCAGTGTTCTTCCCTGGTCTCCTGACCAATCTTTGTCCCTCAATTCACATCCCTAAAACAAACAGATGATCTGGTCAGTATCACATTGCTGTTTGTGGGAGCTTGCTGTGCACAAATTGGCTACAGCATATCCTACATTACAACAGTGACTACAGCTCAAAAATACTTCAGTAGCTATAAAGGGCTTTGGGATAACCTGAGGTTGTGAAAAGCAGTATAATAAATTTAAGCTTTTTCTTTATATAAACCATATAATTAGATTACAGCCTACAGCTCACTCACACACTATATCTAAAGCATCTGAACCCCTCAATTAGAATCCAGCCTGTTTCTCACTCCCAGGTATCCATTATATATAAATCCCCTGGTGTAAATTATTCTGTGTTTTATTCTCGTCTTTCTTTAATTTCAGTCGTCACACATCAACCAAATTCAATCTGCCCCCCAATCTTTTCCAACATCACTCTGAACCATCTGCTAGGAGATGAATAGGACCATGACTCACCCACAAGTTAACTTCCCAAGTGGGAATGGTAATAGGGAGCAAGACTGACCCAAAGTGACTCACAGTCCCCCGCACCCCTCCCCACCCCCTGGAAGCTAACACTCTCCCCCCACCACCCCTCTGTGCTGTAGTAGGCTCAAACCAATCTCCTATCACCGCAGAGCAATAAAACATTGGCCACTCACAATAAAATATTGTATAACAAACAATGTCTGATTAATCTCCACATGCATCTTAGATAAGATAGTAATGTGATTACACAATAGACTGATAATAGCAGTAAGACAAACAGTAAACTACTCCAGTTGTAAAAAATAACATTACTACAGCTGTACTGATCCAATCACTTAGATTGTTCATGTATAAAGCCTCTGGCAGCTGTTTAATACTCTACTGCCCCCTGTGGGGTAAGCGCTGTAAATCACAGGCTGAAAAATTACTTTTTAAATGGAGTTCGAAATATTGGTTTCAACCAATTTTTAAAATAATAATTGTTTCTCCCTTTTCTGATTTGAAGGGAGTGCACACTAACTGGTCACCAGGAATCACATGAGAGCAGCCCATGTTAGGAGCGAGTGTGTTTCTGATCTGGCTTTCCTCAGCTCCTTCCTTCAGCAGTTACTCACTGTATGGACAGCAGTAACAATGAACTCTCTTCATAGAAATGCCTCTAAGCTAGAAGGGTCTCAGTTTTATCTGTTCTCCAGTACAGTGGGGATGGAGCTTTTGCTTCATGGAAAAGACCCACCTCTTGGGAATTCCTGATACAAGCACTGAACTTGCAGGCATCCATTAGCCTAGACTCATGATCATCTGCCTCCTTTCCCTATACCCCATTATACTATCCAACAGTCAGTGATTTCAATACAGCCAGCAATACAATTCCATCATGTCATCCAGATCCTCCTTAAGGGTTCTCCAATAGCTGTTCAATCATTCATTATTGTTTGAGGCTATGTTCTCTCTCTCTCTCTCCTCCACCAGCCCGCCCGACCCGCTATCCAATACTGTGCCTTTAATATAGTAAAATGTCCCAGGGTGCTTCACTGGAGCCCAATCAGACAAAAATTGACACCAAGCCAAAGAATGAGACATTAAGCAAAAAGATTTGAGATGGGAATTCCAGAATTTAGGGCCTAGAAAGCTGAAGGTATGGCCTACAATGGTGGGGCAAAGGAAGGGGGGCTGCACAAGGGGCAAAAGCTCAAGAAACGCAAAGTTCTCAGAAGGTTGATGGGTTGGAGGAAGTTACAGAGAGAGGGAGGGGTGAGGTCATGGAGGGATTTGAACAAGAGAATTAGAATTTTAAAATCGAGGCATTGTAGGACGTAAGTCAGCAAGTACAGAGGTGAAGGGTGAATGGGACTTGGCGCAAGTCAGGACATGAGGAGCAGAGTTTAGGATGGGCTGTCTATTGAACAAGAAGCAAAAGTTTTTTTCATGGTTCAGTTGATAAATGCAGTCATATAGAATGGGTAGGTCCCACATTCAATCCTGAGTCTGCGCTTTCTGTTAATCGTAGGTGTGGCAGCAGTTGTGATGCTCTCATTGCTGCCAGTGTCACTGGGCTAGGAAGGAACAATACTCGCCAGGGTTCTGAATCTGGCTGGAAAGTATGTCTATGTGGACAGAATTAGGTTCAGCTACAATGCCCCTTGTGGTCAAATAGCATGCCAACACTCACCATCATCTAGACTCAAAAATAAAGGATGGCTACTTGGTTCAAGTGGATACACTTGTGGAACCAGACCTGTGTCAGCACCTTCAGAGAGAAGATGAAGGGGAGAAAGCAGTGGAAATAGACCCACATCTTCTGCAACAGCTCATAAATCCTGCTAGGAGGACTAGGGAATGACTTAGTGGTAATACTCACACCTGTGAGCCAAAAGGTTATGGGTTCAAGTCCCACATTAGAGACTTAACTAAGATCCAGTGCAGTTCTGAGGGAGTGCTGTATTGTCGGAGGTGCTGCCTTTCAGATGAGCCATTAAACTGAGGGCCCCACTGTCCTCTCACGTGAAAACAAAAGATCCCATGGCACTATTTCAATGAGCAGAGGTTCTCTCCCTGGTGTCCTGGACAATATTTATCCCTCAATTAACATTACTTAAAGAAAAAACAGATGATCTGGTCATGATCACATTGCTGTTTGTGGGAGCTTGCTGTGCACAAATTGGCTGCAGCATATCCTATATTACAAAAGTGACTACAGCTCAAAAATACTCCATTGGCTGTCAAGCACTTTGGGAAACCTTGAGGTGTTGAAAGGTGTTAAATAAATGCACGTTTCTTCTTTTCGGTTTCGCCTCCAGTCCCCTCCCTATATTCCAAGCTGATTCTATGGCAGGGACATAAGAAATAGGAGCAGGAGTAGGCCATATGACCCATGGAGCCTGCTTTGCCATTCAATAAGATCATGGCTGAACCTCTACATTAACTCCACTTGCCCATCCTAACTCCATATTCCTTGATTCCCTTCGTGCTCAAAAATCTATCGATTTCAGTCTTTAATGTACTCATTGACTGAGCGTCCACAGTCCACTGGGGTAGAGAACTCCAAAGATTCACAACCCTCTGGAGTGAAGAAATTTCTCCTCATCTTCAGTCCTAAATGGCCAACTCCTTATCCTGAGAAAATTACCACTAATTCTACACACTCCAGCCATGGCAAGCAACTTTTTAGCATCTGCTCTATCAAGCCCTCTAAGAATTTTATATATTTCAAAGAGATAACCTCTCATTCTTCTAAACTCCAGAAAATATAGGCCCATTCTACCTAATCTCTCCTCATAGGACAGTCCTCTCATCCCAAGAATCAATCTAGTGAATTTTTGATGCATCCTCTCTAAACCTTCCTCAGGTGAGAAGACTAAAATTGTACATTGTCCATCCTACTCCAGGTGTGGTCTCCCCAAAGCCCGAGATAATTGCAGTAAGATTTCCTTACTCTTGTACTCCAAACCCCTTGCAATAAAGGCTAACATGCCATTTGACTTCCTAATTGCTTGTTGTACCTGCATGTTAACTTCCTGTGATTTGTGTAAAAGGACACCCAAGATCCATCTGAATACCATCATTTACTTGTCTCTCACTTTTAAAAAAATATTCTACTTTTCCATTTTCCAACCAAAGTGAATAATTTCCCACTTTCCCACATTTTACTCCATCTGCCACCTTCTTGCCCATTGTCTATTTCCCTTTGCAACCTCTTACCTCCTCATAACTTACTTTCCCACCCAGCTTTGTATCATCAGCAAGCCTGGATATATTACACACGGTGCCCTCACCTAAGTCATTGAAAGTCATTGATATGGATTGTAAACAGCTAAGGCCCAAGCACTGATCCTGTAGCACTCCTCTAGTTACACCCTACCATCCTCAAAATGACCCGATTATTCCTACTCCCTGTTTTCCATCTGTTAACCAATCCTCAATCCATACTAATATATTACTCCCAACCCATGAGCCCTAATCCTTCATAACAAACTCTGGTGTGGAATCTTAATAAATGCCTTCTGAAAATCCAAATATACTACACATACTGGTTCCCTTTTATCTATCCTGCAAGTTATACCCTCAAAAAAAACTCTAGAAGATTTGTCAAACACAATTTCCCTTTCATAAACTATGTTGATTCTGTCCCAGGCAGATTACTCCTGAATGCAATGTAATTTTCACTGTGGAATAACTTATACCCTTTCAGGATCAACCTTCATTCACAGTACAACTCTGCATCCACAATAACTTGTGGTAAAGCAACATTTCTAAACAGTACCCTGTTATTGTGTTAATAAAATGCCAGACTAGTAAATTAGGAGGTAACTACACAGATTATGTTCCAAAGAGTTTCTACCCCTTGCCTATGCTTGGTCAGTTAGGTATATAGTTAATGTCTTAACTAAGCACATGCAGCATTCTTCATTCATTGGATTCTGGAAGTTCCAGCTCCAACTGTGTACTGGGAGTTGAATCAGCAGTATCATCTGTCATGGATCAAACGATTAGAACTGTTGTCTCCCAGTCTTCTCCGCCATTTATCGTCCCTTTGCAGATGTGTTGGAGTCAACATGAAAATAGATTGACTGCCACACCCTCTATCTGAGTCCATAAGCTTGATGTTTATGTCCCAATAGGGCTGTGATTGGTGGGGGGGTGGGCACTAACAATAGTGCTGCTGGCCTGAGGGCCAGTTTCCAGGCTCCACACCGCTCCCACCCAGTTCCACAGAAGCAGGATGTGGGGGAGAGGGTGACTGCAGCAGGCCTACCCGCCCACACGTAGCAGTAAGCCGACACAGCTCATTAAGGGCTACGTAAGGCCAATTAAAGGAGGCCAACTGGGATTTTCCCATTGGCCTCCAGGTTCCCACAGGCTGCAGGAGCCAGTCTAACTGCTTGGAGGCAGCCTCCTGGCGGCAGGCCGGGGAGCCAGCACTCCAGGCAGGCTTAGAGGCCCTTCCTGCCTGCCTGGCTGCTGCAGCAGCCACAGGGCACCCTGTAGAGGGGCTTCCCCCACCACCAACCTAGCCCCAACACCATCCCCCACCCCCCACCCCCACAGTGGTTGCCCGGCTACAAAACCCATGATTTAATTATACTTTAAAAAAGTTATAGAGAGGACACCTCCATTTTGAATTGCCCTCTCCCATACTTACCTGCCATCACAGCCCACTGCTCCTATCAAGCTGAAAGGCCTTTCATTGGCCCTCCAGCTTCGGGAGCTCTACCGCTGTCCTTAATTGGACAGTGAGCCTGCCTTCAGGCCATTAATTGGCTGCCCCGAGGAAAAATCTGTTACCCATACAGTGTGGGCTTCTGGCCCACATTTGAGCCTGATGACAGGGTTCAGATGCCCACAGAGAAATTCCTTTGCCACATTTTGAAAGACTGCTCAAACACAATCGAACTATTGCCTGTGCTAGAACAATCCAGGAAATGAAAACTTAGATAATGCCTAAACATAACAAAACATCCCCAGGGTGCTTGGATGGAGGGATAACAGCAGGATTTGGGAGAAAGTTAGAAGATCCAAAGACATGGACAACGAGGTAAGTTCTGAGAAGGTTTTTGAGGGAGAAGAGAGATGTAGTTCAGTTTTAAGCAGAGAATTCCAGAATATGGCACTGTGATGGCTGCATGTTGAGCCATGCATCATGGAGCACAGGCCACTCAGAGGATTGTAAGGTTTGAGATATAGAGCTGGAGAAGTTTGCAGATGTAGGAAGGATGAGATGGTGGAAAGATTGGGAATGAGGAAGAGAGTTCTAAAGTCAGTGGAGATTGGCCAGGACAGCAGTGATGGGCGAGTCTGGGAGAGCATATGGGGAGGCTAAGTTGTAGAGGGCAGAGCTTGGGCGACTGGCAGGACAGGATTAAAGCAAGGTTGAGGCTTTCAGTGGGGGTGAAGTAGAGACTGGTAGAGGCAATGTTTCAGAAGTGGAAATAAGCACTGTTAATAACAGACTAGTTTTGCAGTTGTACCTCAGACCACAGCGAAGCAGAACACAGAGGTTTATGTACTGTCATTCAGCCTGGGAAGGGGAATGAAATCAGAGGGGAGGGGGTGAGGCGAAGATGCAAAACTTTTGGTGTGAACCAAACAAGATGGTTTCTGTCTTGCCTATCTTTCACCGGCGGAGACTTTGGCTTCTCTACGGCTTGATCTCAGACAGCCAGTGCAACATCAGAATGACCATTATGGTGTGCGTGATGGTGCTGGAGAAGCAAAGCCGCATATCGCTGATATTATAGTCCAGACTCTTTTCTAACATCTGCCCCATGCTCCCAGGTGGACTACAGTATCTATAAGCAGACTGACACCTAGAATTTCCACAGAACCTCTTCAGCGAACAAGCAGCAGAGACAACAGCCATTTACACAATTCCGCTGTGGTTTTAGAATTAGAACATTACAGCGCAGTACAGGCCCTTCAGCCCTCGATGTTGCGCCGACCTGTGAAACCTTCTGACCTACACTATTCCATTGGCATCCATTTTGGTTGATCTTCTACAGAATGGCTTCTCTTTTCGCGCCATTACCTCTGGAATCCTCCAAGGATCTAAACTTCTATTTCTCATCTACATGCAGCCCTTGGTGACATCATGCAAAAACATGACATCAGCTTCCACATGTACGCTGATGACACCCGTTTCTACCTCACTACTAGCACTTTCATCCTCTCGACTACCTCCATGTTATCAGACTGCCTGTCCACATCCAGTCCTGCATTATGCCGAAGTTTCGTCCAACTAAACAGCGGAAAGATCAAAGTCTTTTCATCCCCCTCCTTGGCCACTATCTCAGACAATTTGTTAGAAACCTCAGTGACCTATTTAACCCTGAGCTGAACTTCCAACCCCATATTCTCACCATCACTAAAACTGCCTACAACCAGTTCTGGACTATCACCCTACTCCACCTCTGTTGTAGCCCATCTGCTAGCGAAGAGAGGAATAGGGAGAGAGAGGAGTTGAACACGTGGCTGCAGGGATGGTGTAGGAGGGAGGGTTTTGGTTTCCTGGATAATTGGGGCTCTTTCTGGGGTAGGTGAGACCTCTACAAACAGGATGGTCTTCACCTGAACCAGAGGGGTACCAATATCCTGGGGGGGAGATTTGTTAGTGCTCTTCGGGGGGGTTTAAACTAAATCAGCAGGGGAATGGGAACCTAAATTGTAGTTCCAGTGTACAGGCTGTTGAGAGTAGTGAGGTAGGGGATAAGGTTACAGGGATGCAAGAGGGCACTGGCAAGCAAGAACCTGGTTTAAAGTGTGTCTACTTCAACGCCAGGAGCATCCGGAATAAGGTGGGTGAGCTTGCAGCATGGGTTGGTACCTGGGATCCTGATGTTGTGGCCATTTCGGAGACATGGGTAGAGCAGGGGCAGGAATGGATGTTGCAGGTTCCGGGATTTAGATGTTTCAGTAAGAACAGAGAAGAGGGTAAAAGAGGGGGGGGTGTGGCATTGTTAATCAAGGAAAGTATTACAGCGGCAGAAAGGACATTTGAGGACTCATCTACTGAGGTAGTATGGGCCGAGGTTAGAAACAGGAGAGGAGAGGTCACCCTGTTGGGAGTTTTCTATAGACCTCCGAATAGTTCCAGAGATGTAGAGGAAAGGATAGTGAAGATGATTCTCGACAGGAGCGAGAGTAACAGGGTAGTGGTTATGGGGGACTTTAACTTTCCAAATATTGACTGGAAATACTATAGTTCGAGTACTTTAGATGGGTCTGTTTTTGTCCAGTGTGTGCAGGAGGGTTTTCTGACACAGTATGTTGACAGGCCAACCAGGGGCGATGCCACATTGGATTTGGTACTGGGTAATGAACCCGGCCAGGTGTTCGATTTAGATGTAGGTGAGCACTTTGGCGATAGTGATCACAATTCGGTTAGGTTTACCTTAGCGATGGGCAGGGACAGGTATATACCGCAGGGCAAAAATTATAGCTGGGGGAAAGGAAATTATGACGCGATTAGGCAAGGTTTAGGATGCGTAGGATGGGGAAGGAAACTGCAGGGGATGGGCACAAACGAAATGTGGAGCTTATTCAAGGAGCAGCTACTGTGTGTTCTTGATAAGTATGTACCTGTCAGGCAGGGAGGAAGTTGTCGAGCGAGGGAGCCGTGCTTTACTAAAGAAGTTGAAGCGCTTGTCAAGAGGAAGGCGGCGGTTTGTTAGGATGAGACGTGAAGGCTCAGTTAGGGCGCTTGAGAGTTACAAGCTAGCCCGGAAGGATCTAAAGGGAGGGCTAAGAAGAGCAAGGAGAGGACACGAGAAGTCATTGGCGGATAGGATCAAAGAAAACCCTAAGGCTTTCTATAGGTATATCAGGAATAAAAGAATGACTAGAGTTAGAATAGGGCCAATCAAGGATAGTAGTGGGAAGTTGTGTGGAATCAGAGGAGATAGGGGAAGCGTTAAATGAATATTTTTCGTCAGTATTTACAGTAGAGAAAGAAAATGTTGTCGAGGAGATTACTGAGATACAGCCGACTAGGCTAGATGGGATTGAGATTCACAAGGAGGAGGTGTTAGCAATTTTGGAAAGTGTGAAAATAGATAAGTCCCCTGGGCCAGATGGGATTTATCCTAGGATTCTCTGGGAAGCCAGGGAGGAGATTGCAGAGCCGTTGTTGTTGATCTTTATGTCGTCATTGTCGACAGGAGTAGTGCCGGAAGACTGGAGGATAGCAAATGTTGTCCCCTTGTTCAAGAAGGGGAGTAGAGACAGCCCTGCTAATTATAGACCTGTGAGCCTTACTTCGGTTGTGGGTAAAATGTTGGAAAAGGTTATAAGAGATAGGATTTATAATCATCTTGAAAAGAATAAGTTCATTTGCGATAGTCAGCACGGTTTTGTGAAAGGTAGGTCGCGCCTCACAAACCTTATTGAGTTTTTCGAGAAGGTGACCAAACAGGTGGATGAGGGTAAAGCCGTGGATGTGGTGTATATGGATTTCAGTAAGGCGTTTGATAAGGTTCCCCATGGTAGGCTATTGCAGAAAATACGGAAGTATGGGGTTGAAGGTGATTTAGAGCTTTGGATCAGAAATTGGCTAGCTGAAAGAAGACAGAGGGTGGTGGTTGATGGCAAATGTTCATCCTGGAGTTTAGTTACTAGTGGTGTACCGCAAGGTTCTGTTTTGGGGCCACTGCTGTTTGTCATTTTTATAAATGACCTGGATGAGGGTGTAGAAGGGTGGGTTAGTAAATTTGCGGATGACACGAAGGTCGGTGGAGTTGTGGATAGTGTTGAAGGGTGTTGTAGGGTACAGAGGGACATAGATAGGCTGCAGAGCTGGGCTGAGAGATGGCAAATGGAGTTTAATGCGAAGAAGTGTGAGGTGATTCACTTTGGAAGGAGTAACAGGAATGCAGAGTACTGGGCTAATGGGAAGATTCTTGGTAGTGTAGATGAGCAGAGAGATCTTGGTGTCCAGGTATATAAATCCCTGAAAGTTGCTACCCAGGTTAGTAGGGCTGTTAAGAAGGCATATGGTGTGTTAGCTTTTATTAGTAGGGGGATCGAGTTTCGGAGCCACGAGGTCATGATGCAGCTGTACAAAACTCTGGTGAGGCCGCACCTGGAGTATTGCGTGCAGTTCTGGTCACCGCATTATAGGAAGGATGTGGAAGCTTTGGAAAGGGTGCAGAGGAGATTTACTAGGATGTTAAAATAAAAGCAAAATACTGCGGATGCTGGAAATCTGAAACAAAAACAAGAAATGCTGGAATCACTCAGCAGGTCTGGCAGCATCTGTGGAAAGAGAAGCAGAGTTAACGTTTCGGGTCAGTGACCCTTCTTCGGAAGAAGGGTCACTGACCCGAAACGTTAACTCTGCTTCTCTTTCCACAGATGCTGCCAGACCTGCTGAGTGATTCCAGCATTTCTTGTTTTTGTTTACTAGGATGTTGCCTGGTATGGAGGGAAGGTCTTACGAGGAAAGGCTGAGGGACTTGGGGTTGTTTTCGTTGGAGAGAAGGAGGAGGAGAGGTGACTTAATAGAGACATACAAGAAAATCAGAGGGTTAGATAGGGTGGATAGTGAGACTCTTTTTCCTCGGATAATGATGGCAAACACGAGGGGACATAGCTTTAAGTTGAGGGGTGAAAGATATAGGACAGATGTCAGAGGTAGTTTCTTTACTCAGAGAGTAGTAGGGGTGTGGAACGCCCTGCCTGCAACGGTAGTAGACTCGCCAACTTTAAAGGCATTTAAGTGGTCATTGGATAGACATATGGATGAAAATGGAATAGTGTAGGTCAGATGGTTTCACAGGTCGGCGCAACATCGAGGGCCGAAGGACCTGTACTGCGCTGTAATGTTCTAAAAAAAAAAATCTGCTCTCGAAACCCTCATCCATGCTTTTGTTCGCTCCAGTCTCAGATTTTGCTACGCTCATTTCGCCGACCTCATTTTCCATCCTCCATAAACATAAGCTTAACCAAACCACTGCTGCTCAAATCCTAACTTACACAGAGTCCTGTTTATTTGTCGCCCCTATGTTCCCTGCATGTTGGCTCCTAGTACACATAGGCCCGGATTGGAAAATTTTGAAGCTTGTGTTCAGATCCCACTGTGGCCTTGTCCCTCTCTCTTTGCAACCTCTTCCAGCCCTACCATGCTCTGGAAACTCTCCTTTCCTCCAATTCTGACCTCTTGTGCATCCCCGCTTCTTTCAACACTGCCATCGGCAGCCAGGCCTTCAGCTGTCTCGGTTCCAGGCTATAGAATTCCCTCACAAAATCTCTCTGCCTCTTTCTCCTCTTTAAGACACTATTAGGAATTACAAATTAGGAGCAGGAGTAGGCCACTCGGCCCGTCGAACCTGTTCTGCCATTCAATAAGTTCAAAGCTCCACTGATTACTCCACATTACCACCTTCCCCGATAACCTTTCACCCCCTTGCTTATCAAGAATCTATCTACCGCTGCCTTAAAAATATTCAAAGTCTCTGCTTCCATCGCCTTTTGCGGAAGAGAATTCAAAAGACTCAAGACCCTCAGAGAAAGGACTTCTCCTAATCTCTGTCTTTAATGGACAACCCCTTATTTTTAAACAGTGAACCCTAGTTCTAGATTCTCCCACAAGGGGAAACATCCTTTCCACATTCACCCTGACAAGACCCCTCAGAATCTTATATGTTTCAATCAAGTCGCCGCTTACTCTTCTAAATTCCAGCGGAGACAAGCCTAGCCTGTCCAATCATTCCTCCTAAGACAACCTGCCCATTCCAGGTATTAGTCTAGTAAACCTTCTCTGTACTGCCTCCAACGCATTTACATCCTTCCTTAAACAAGGAGACTAGTCATGTACACAGTACTCCAGGTGTGTTCTCACCAATGCCCTCTATAAGCGAAGCATAACCTTTTGTATTCAATTCCATAAACGATAACATTCTATTAGCTTTCCTAATAACATGCTGTACCTGCATACTAACGTTTTGCGATTCATTCACTAGGACACCCAGATCCCTCAGCATCTTAGAGCTCTGCAATCTCTCACCATTTAGACAATATGCTTCTTTTTTATTCTTCCTGCCAAAGTGGACAATTTAACATTTTCCCACATTATACTTCATCTGCCAGGTCTTTGCCCACTCACTTAACTTATCTCTATCCCTTTGTAGCCTCATGTCCTCTTTACAACTTACTTTCCTACCTAACTTGGTGTCATCAGCAAATTTAGCAACCATACCTTCGTCTAAGTCTTTTATATAAATGCCACAGATCCCTGTGGCACACCACTCGTTACATCTTGACAACCAGAAAATGACCCATTTATGCCAACTCTCTGTTTCCTGGTAGCTAGCCAATCTTCTATCCATGTCAATATGTTACCCCTATACCATGAGGTTTTGTTTTCTGTAATAACCTTTGATGTGTCACCTTATCAAATACCTTCTGGAAATCTAAGTACAATACATCCACTGGTTCCCTTTTATCCACTGCACATGTAACTCCCTCAAAGAACTCCAATAAATTGGTTAAACATGATTTCCCTTTCACAAAACCATGTTGACTCTGCCTGATTACCTTGAATTTTTCTAAATGCCCTGTTATAACGTCTCTAATATAGAACATAGAACATACAGCACAGAACAGGCCCTTCGGCCCACAATGTTGTGCCGATCCTTTGTCCTCTGTCAAGGACAATTTAATCTATACCCCATCATTCTCCTTTATCCATATACCTATCCAAAAGCCTTTTGAAAGTCCCTAAAGTTTCTGACTCAACAACTTCCCCGGGCAAGGCATTCCATGCCTCGACCACTCTCTGGGTAAAGAACCTTCCCCTGACATCCCCCTTATATCTCCCACCCTTCACCTTAAATTTATGACCCCTTGTAACGCTTTGCTCCACCCGGGGAAAAAGTTTCTGACTGTCTACCCTATCTATTCCCCTGATCATCTTATAAACCTCTATCATGTCACCCCTCATCCTTCTCCTTTCTAATGAGAAGAGGCCTAGAATGTTCAGCCTTTCCTCGTAAGACTTATTCTCCATTCCAGGCAACATCCTGGTAAATCTCCTCTGCACCCTCTCCAAGGCTTCCACATCCTTCCTAAAATGAGGCGACCAGAACTGCACACAGTACTCCAAATGAGGCCTTACCAAGGTCCTGTACAGCTGCATCATCACCTCACGGCTCTTAAATTCAATCCCTCTGCTAATGAACGCTAACACCCCATATGCCTTCTTCACAGCCCTATCCACTTGAGTTGCAACTTTCAATGATCTATGCACATAGACCCCAAGGTCTCTCTGCTCCTCCACATGCCCAAGAACCCTACCGTTAACCCAGTATTTTGCATTCATGTTTGTCCTTCCAAAATGGACGACCTCACACTTTTCAGGGTTAAACTCCATCTGCCACTTTTCAGCCCAGCACTGCAACCTATCCAAGTCCCTTTGCAGACGACAATAGCCCTCCTCGGTATCCACAACTCCACCAACCTTTGTATCATCTGCAAATTTACTGACCCACCCTTCGACTTCCTCATCCAAGTCGTTAATAAAAATCACAAACAGGAGAGGACCCAGAACTGATCCCTGCGGCACGCCACTGGTAACTGGGCTCCAGGCTGAGTATTTACCATCTAAGACCACTCTCTGCCTTCTATCAGTTAGCCAATTCTTAATCCAACTGGCCACATTCCCCACTATCCCATGCCTCCTGACTTTCTCCATAAGTCTACCATGGGGGACCTTATCAAATGCCTTACTAAAATCCATGTACACCACATCCACTGGTTTACCCTCATCCACTTGCTTGGTCACCTGCTCAAAGAATTCAATCAGGCTTGTGAGGCAAGACCTACCCCTCACAAAACCGTGCTGACTGTCCCGAATCAAGCAGTGTCTTTCCAGATGCTCAGAAATCCTATCCCTCAGCACCTTTTCCATCAACTTGCCTACCACCGAAGTAAGACTAACTGGCCTGTAATTCCCAGGGTTGTTCCTATTCCCTTTCTTGAACAGGGGCACAACATTTGCCACCCTCCAATCACCTGGTACCACCCCCGTCAGCAGAGAAGATGAAAAGATCATTGCCAACGGCTCTGCAATTTCATCCCTTGCTTCCCATAACATCCTTGGATATACCCCGTCAGGCCCGGGAGACTTGTCTATCTTCAAGTTATTCAAAAACCCCAACACATCTTCCCTCCTAACGAGCACTTCCTCGAGCTTACCAGTCTGTTTCACACCGTCCTCTTCAGTAATACACCCCTTCTCATTCGTAAATACCGAAGAGAAGTACTCATTCAAAACCTCACTTATCTCTTCCGGCTCAACACACAGTCTCCCGCTATTGTCCTTGACCGGACCTATGGTCCCCCTGGTCATCCTCATATTTCTGACATACGCATAAAAGGCCTTGGGGTTTTCTTTTATCCTACCCGCCAAGCATTTTTCATGCCCTCTCTTAGCTCTCCTAATCCCTTTCTTCAGATCCTTCCTGGCCATCTTGTATCCCTCCAGAGCTATGCCTGTGCCCTTTTTCCTCAACTTTATATACGCATCCTTCTTCTTCCTAACAAGACTCTCAACCTCTCTTGTCAACCACGGTTCCCTCACATGACCATCCCTTCCCTGTCTGACAGGGACATGCTTATCAATGGCCCCTACTATCTGCTCCTTGAAAAAGTTCCACATTTCGACCGTGCCCTTCCCTGCCAGCATCTGCTCCCAACTTATGCTCCTCAGTTCCTGCCTGACAGCATCATAGCTTCTAACATTTTCCCTAAGACGGATGTTAAGCTAACTGGTCTGTAGTTTCCTGCTTTCTGTCTCCCTCCCTTTTTGAATAAAGGAGTTACATTCACTATTTTCCAATCTAACAGAACCTTCCCTGAATCTAGGGAATTTTGGAAAATTAAAACTGATGCATCAACTATCTCAATATAATAAAAGCAAAATACTGCGGATGCTGGAAATCTGAAACAAAAACAAGAAATGCTGGAATCACTCAGCAGGTCTGGCAGCATCTGTGGAAAGAGAAGCAGAGTTAACATTTCGGGTCAGTGACCCTTCTTCGGAACTGACAAATATTAGAAAAGTCACAGATTATAAGCAAGTGAAGTGGGGCTGGGGCAAGAGATAACAAAGGAGAAGGTGCAGATTGGACCAGGCCACATAGCTGACCAAAAGGTCGCGGAGCAAAGGCAAACAATATGTTAATGGTGTGTTGAAAGACAAAGCATTAGTACAGATTAGGTGTAAATACACTGAATATTGAACAGCAGCAAGTGCAAACCTGAAAAAAAAAACCTGAAAAAAACCTGAAAATCAACTATCTCACTAGCCACTTCTTTTAACACCCTAGGATGAAGTCTATCAGGACCTGGAGACTTGTCAGCTTGCAGCTCCAACAATTTGTTTAGTATCATTTCCCTGGTGATTATAATTTTCTTGAGTTCTTCCCTCCCTTCCATTTCGTGACTTACAGATAATACTGGGATATTACTTGTATCCTCAATAGTGAAGACCAATGCATTCATCTGCCATCTGCTTATTATCCATCATTAATTCCACAGACTCACTTTCCATAGGACCAACGCTCACTTTGTTAACTCTTTTCTTCTTTAAATATCTACAGAAACTCTTATTATCTGTCTGTATATTTCTAGCTAGCTTGCTCTCGTACTCTAATTTTACCTTCCTCATCAATCTTTTAGTCATTCTTTGCTGTTTTTTATATTCTGTCTAATCTTCTGACATGCATCCCATCTTTGTACAATTATATGCTTTTTATTTAAGTTTGATACTACCTTTAACTGTTTTAGTTAACAACGGATGGCGGGTTCCACCCTTGGAATTACACTTTCTTGTTGAAATGTATCTATTCTGTGTATTCTGAAATATCCCCTTAAATGTCTGCCACTGCATCTCTATTGACCTTAACCTAATTTGCCAGTCCACTTTAGCTAGCTCTGCTTTCATGCCCTCATAAGTGCCCTTATTTATGTTTAAAATAATAGTCTTGGACCACTCTTCTCACTCTCAAACTGAATGTAAAATTCAATCATATTATGATCGCCGCTACCTCGGGGCACCTTAACTATGAGGTCATTAATTAATCCTATCTCTTTGCACAATACCAGGTCTAGTATAGCCTGCTATAATAAGCCTGCTCTCTGGTTGGCTCCAGAACGTACTGTTCCAAAAAATTATCCTGAAAACATTCTATGTACTTCTCATCTAGGCTACCTCTGCCCATCTGATTATTCCTGTCTATATGTAGGTTAAAATCCCCCATAATTATTGCTATACCTTTCTGACAAGCTCACATTATTTCTTCCTTTATACCCCATCCAACAGTGTGGTTAATGTTAGGTGGCCTGTACACCACTCCCGCAAGTGACATCTTGCCTTTCTGATTTCTCATCTCTGCCCAAACTGCTTCTACATCCTAGTTTCCTGAACTTAGGTCATCCCTCTCTATTGCGCTAATACCATCATTAATTAACAGAGCTACCCCTCCACCTTTTCCTAGCTTCCTGTCCTTTCTAAATGCCACGGACCCTTCAATATTCAGGTCCTAATCTATGTCATCCTGCAGCCATGTCTCTGTAATGGCTATCAGATCATACCTATTTATTTCAATTTGCGCTCTCAGTTCATCTGTTTTGTTTCGAATACTACGTGCATTCAGATATAGAGCCTTTAGTTTTGTCCTTTTATTATTTTTGTAACCTTATCTGTTGACTTACCCTTAGATTTGTACGCTCTGTCTCTTCCTGTCACAATCTATTTATCATTTCCTATATTAATACCTTTCTCTCTTGCCTTGTGTCTACTCCTTGAGTTACCGTATCTTCCCAAATTTGATCCCTTGCCCCCACTACTGACTTTAAAACCCTCTCTACTTCCCTAGTTACGCAGCTCGCTAGAACACAGGCCCCAGCATGGTTCAGGTGTAGACCGTCCCAACGGCACAGCCACCACTTTCCCCAGTACTGGTGCCAGTGCCCCATGAACTGGAACCCACTTTTACCACATCAGTCTTTGAGCCATGCATTAATTTCTCTATTCTTATTTGCCCTATGCCAATTTGCATTTGGCTCAGGTAATAATCCAGAGATTATTACCTTGAAGTTCTGCTTCTTAATTTGGTACCTAGTTCCTCATACTATGCAGAACCTCTTTCCTTGTGCTGCCTATGTTGTTGGTATTTCTTTGGTATAGCTTTTGATCGTCTACCCTAATGTCTCTTTCCTTGGCTTGGTGTCAATTATTGTCTGATTATGTTCCAGTTGTTTTGGATGAGGTGTTAAACCAAGGCCTCGTCTGCTCTCTGATGTAAAAGATCCTATGGCACTGTTTCAAAGTGTTGTAATGTTGAAAAAATAGAAATAGAAATAGAATCATAAAACGTTTATGGTACAGAAAGAGGCCACTTGGCCCATCATGTCTGTGCCAGCCGAAAAATGAGCCACCCAGCCTAATCCCACCTTCCAGCATTTGGTCCGTAGCATTGCAGGTTACAGCACTTGAGGTGCACATCCAGACACCTTTTAAAAGAGGCTTCTGCCTCGACTACCTTTTCGGGCAGTGAGTTCCAGACTCCTGCCACCCTCTGGGTGCCTCATCTCCCCTCTAATCTTTTTACCAATCACTTTAAATCTATGCCCCATAGTGACTCACCTCTCTGCTAAGGTAAATAGGCCCTTCACCTTCACTCTACCCAGGTGAGATGAGAGTGACTGCCCTTGACATCAAGGTAGCATTTGACCGAGTATGGCTTCAAGGAGCCCTAGCAAAACTGAAGTCAATGGTAATCAGGGGGAAAATCTCCGCTGGTTGGAGTCATAAAGATGGTTGTGGTTGTTGGAGGTCAATCAGCAGGACATCACTGCAGGAGTTCCTCAGGGTAGTGGCCTAGGCCCAACCATCGTCAGCTGCTTCATCAATGAACTTCCTTCAATCATAAGGTCAGAAGTGGGGTTGTTTGCTGATGATTGCACAATGTGCAGCACCATTCACGACTCCTCAGATATTGATGCATTCCGTATAGAAATGCAGCAAGACCTGGACAATATCCAGGCTTGGGCAGATAAGTGGCAAGTAACATTCGCGCCACACAAGTGCCAGGCAATGACCATCTCCAACAAGAGAGAATCTAACCATCTCCCCTTGACATTCAATGGCATTACCATCGCTGAATCCCCCACTATCAGCATCCTAGCGGTTACCATTGACCAGAAACTGAACTGGAGTAGTCATATAAATACCATGGCTATAAGAGCAGGTCAGAGGCTAGAAATCCTGCGGCGAGTAACTCACCTCCTGACTCCCCAAAGCCTGTCCACCATCTACAAGGCACAAGTCAGGAGTGTGATGGAATACTCTCCACTTGCCTCGATGGGTGCAGCTCCAACAACACTCAAGAAGCCCGACACCATCCAGGACAAAGCAGCCCATTTAATTGGCACTCCATCCACAAACATTCACTCCCTCCACCACCGATGCACAGTGGCAGCAGTGTGTACCATCTACAAGATGCACTGCAGCAATACACCAAGGTTCCTTAGACAGCACCTTCCAAACCCGCGACCTCTACCAACTAGAAGGACAAGGGCAGCAGATGCATGGGAACACCACCACCTGCAAGTTCCCCTCCAAGCCACACACCATCCTGACTTGGAACTATATTGCCGTTCCTTCACTGTCACTGGGTCAAAATCCTGGAACTCCCTTTCTAGCAGCACTGTAGGTGTAGCTACCCCACATGGACTGCAGCGGTTCAAGAAGGCAGCTTACCACCACCTTCTCAAGGACATTTAGGGATGGGCAACCAATGCTGGCCTAGCCAACGACGCCCACATCCCAGAAATGAATAAAAAAAGGCCCCTCAAAATTTTGTACAATTCAATTAAATCTCTCCTCAACCTTCTCTGTTCCAAGGAGAACAACCCCAACCTATCCAATCTTTCCTCATAGCTGCATTTTTCCAGTCCTGGTACCATCCTCATAAATCTCCTCTGTACCCTCTCTAGTGCAATTACATCCTTTCTGTAACGAGGTGACCAGAACTGCACACAGTACTCAAGTTGAGGCTTAACCAATGAGTTATACAGTTCCAGCCTAACCTCCGTGCTCTTATATTCTATACCTCAGCTAATAAAAGAAAGGATTCCATATGCCTTCTTAACCACCTTATCGACCTGTCCTGCTACCTTCAGGGATCTGTGGACATACACTCCAAGGTCCCTTACTTCCTCTACACCTCTCAGTATTTTCCCGTTAATCATGCATTCCTTTGTCTTGTTTAACCTCCCCAAATGCATCACTTCACACTTCTCCGAGTTGAATTCCATTTGCCACCTTTCCGCCCATCTGACCAGACCATTGATATCTTCCTGCAGCCGACAGCTATCCTCTTCGCTATCAACCACATGGCCAATCTTTGTGTCGTCGCAAACATCTTGATCATGCCGCCTACATTTATGCCCAAATCGTTAATATATACACAAAAAGCAGGGGACCTAGTACTGAGCCCTGCGGAACACCATTGTAAACAGTCCTCCAGTCGTAAAAACACCCGTCGACAATTACCCTTTATTTCCTGCCACTGAACCAATTTTGTGTCCACCTTGCTACATTTCCCTGGATTGCATGGGCTTTTGTTTTTTAACCAGTCTGCCATGTGGGACCTTGTCAAAAACCTTGCTAAAATCCACATCAACTGCACTACCCTCATCTATCTCCCTTGTTACTTCTTCAAAAAATTCGATCAAGTTAGTCAGACAAGATCTTCCCTTAACAAATCCATGCTGACTATCCTTCATTAATCTGTGCCTTTCTAAGTGACAGTTTATCCTGTCCAATAATTTGCCCACTACTGAGGTTAGACTGACTGGCTTGTAGGTATTGTGTCTATCCCTTGCTCCCTTTTTAACAGAGATAGCAGTCCTCCCAATCCTCCAGCACCACACCTGTATCCAGTGAGGACTGGAAAATGATGGGCAGACCAGCTAATACTTCACACCCCTCTTCCTTAACTACAATATCTGCATCGTCTCCCTCTTTTGTGAACTGCACTACCCTCATCTATCTTCCTTGTTACTTCTTCAGAAAATTCGATCAAGTTGGTCATACAAGATCTTCCCTTAACAAATCCATGCTGTCTATCCTTGGTTAATTAGTGCTTTTCTAAGTGGCAGTTTATCCTGTCTCTCAGAATAGATTCTAACAATTTACCCACCACCAAGGTCAGATTGACTGGCCTATTATTATTTGGCCTATCCCATTACCATTTTTAAACAATGGTACAATGTTCGCAGACCTCCAATCGTCTGGTACCTCTCCTGTATCTAATGAGGATTTGAAGATGATCCTCAGCGCATCTGCTATTTCCTTCCTGGCTTCCTTTAACAACCTGGGATGCAATCCATCCGGCCCTGGCAGTTTACCCACTTTCAAGGATGTGAGACTCTCCAGTACTTCCTCTCTCGTTGTGCTTATGTGTGTCAGGAAGGGGAGTGCAGGGTGAAGGTGAATAACTATAGGAGGGTGTAGAAATCAGAATGGGGGAAGAAAGAGTTTAGGTCCAGGTTAAAATAATCGAGGAAAAAGCATTGCTTGGTGCAGAAGTTAAGTGAGGAGTAAAGAAAAGTTTTCAGCAAGGAAATCATCAGACTTTGAGAATTTTGAAGGGTGGTAGAGGATGAGGTGCTCATAAATGGCAGAAGATTAAGGGGACAGGTCAACATGGGATCTGGAGGAAAGAACCACATTATTGAAATAAAAGAATAAATACAATTCCACTAATAGATGTTTGTGAATGTCTCGATGGCTCAGTGGGGCAAGACACTGTCTACACAGTGCTCAGCTGGCAGTCTGTGCTGCATTGACTGATCACAGCAGGAGTAGCTACTGTTTGTCTCTACAACTTCAGGCTAGAGAAAGAATCAATCAGCCAAGGTTCCTTCTCCAGTCACAGTTCTGGGAAGTCCATGCATGTGGATTTCAGTGTGGGCAGCATTGGGAATTCCTCCAAAAGCCAAGGGCTAAGGATTCCGATCCAGCTTTGGGGAGATAAAGCTCTCTTCCGTCTGATAAAGTGAGGTGGCTTAATCCAGGGAATTGTCAGCTTTTGTCTTTGTGAGCTGCCAACCATAGAGTCTTGGGGAAAACATTTAAAGTTTAAACTTGAATTTCTGTCAACTGGAATAGATTTTAAGTTGCTAATACTGACAGATCTTTGTGTCTTGATTTTGGATTTAACCAAAAAGGAAACAGTGCTAGAAATAGCCACTTGCTAACCCCCAGGCCCAAACATGCAAACAAAACAAGCTAGAAAATTATTTTTGAAGAAGGACAAATAGGTCTCAATTTTGGGCTTCAAGGGTTTAATGAGGGATGTCATTAAGACTATGAAATAACAATATCTTGTATTTATATAGCACTTTCAATGTAATTAAAAAGTCTCAAGGTGCTTCACAGGAGTGGGTTAATAGAGAAGATGGGGTGAATTTTACACCACTCCAACAAGCGGGATGGTGGTGGGGGGATGGCATAAAATGGAGGAGGCGGCTCCGGGAGGTCCGCCTCTGCTACCCCAACCAGCCCCAAGAGCCAACTCAACCCCCTTCCCCCCAATCAGCCACCTTTTCCACGCCAGGGCCCCACCGATTACCCCTGGCAAGGCAACCAAAACTTACCTGCCTTCCCGGCTCCCAGCCATCTTCTCTTCATGCTGGGCTGCAGTCCCAGCAGTGGCCATCGCTCCTGGTAGCACCGCTGGGACTAAGAGCTGCCGGTCTGCTGACTGGCCAGCGGCTCTATTAGGCGGGACTTCCTACCTCAAGCGGGTGGAAATGCCGCCTCACACCAATTGAAGACCAGGGGCCCCGCAAAATATGGGGCGAATCCTTGGCTGAGGCGGAAGCAGGTTCGCCACTGACTTTTTAGTCGGTGGCAGGCTCCCGTCCACCTGCCGTAAAATTCCAGCCGATGTCTCCACTTGGTGTGAGATATCAAAACTGGGGGCCATAAATATAAGATGGTATTCATAAATTCAATAGGGAATTCATAAGAATCTTCTCTATCTAGAGAGCAGTTAGAATGTGGAACTCGCTACCACAGGCAGTAGTTGAGGCGAATGGTATGGATACATTTATAGGGAAGGTAGGTAAGCACATGAGGGAGAAAAGAATAGAAGGATATGTTGAATGGTTAGGTGAAGAAGGGTGGGAGGAGGCTCATATGGAGCATAAACACTGGCAAATGGCCGGTTACACAGCTGTGTATTCTATGTCATTGGCAAGAGCCCGGGGTTGTATGTGGTGCAAGGTCTTAACAAACTTCTTTTACGTCCTCTCCTGCTGTGACTAACTTTTGCTGAAGTGCAATTCCACCAGGACCAAGTACAGTCCAGAGCCTCACTCAGGTAGTCACTCTTTTGTGAACCTACAAGTGAGGAGTATCACTATGAGGAGCATCAGAGCCCAGTTCAATCGTGCCCTCAGCTAATCTTTCATTAGTGCAGTTATGAAGGACGGCTACACTGTCAAGAGGTTCTGTCTTTTGGGTGAGACGTTAAACTGAGGTCCCGTCTGCCCTCTAAGGTGAATGTAAAAGATCCCATGGCACTATTTCAAAGAAGAGCAGGGGAGTTATCACAAGGGTCCTGGCCAATATTTATCCCTCAACCAATATCACTAAACAGATTATCTGGTCGTTATCACATTGCTGTTCATGGGAGCTTGCTGTGCACAAAGTAGCAACCGCATTTACTACTTTATAACAGGGACTACACTTCAAAAGTACTCCATTGGTTGTAAAGCACTTTGGGTTATAAGAACATAAGAACTAGGAGCAGTAGTAGGCAATTCAGCCCCTCGAGCCTGCTCCGCCATTCAATACGATCGTGGCTATCTCATCTCGGCCTCAACTCCACTTTCCTGCCCGTTCTCCATAACCCTTCATCCCATTACTAATTAAAAATCTGTCCATCTCCTCCTTAAATTTACTCAATGTCCCAGCATCCACTGTACTCTGAGGTAATGAATTCCACTGACTCAGGACCCTTTGAGAGAAATAATTTCTCCTCATCTCGGTTTTAAATCTGCTACCCCTTATCCTAAAACTATGACCTCTTGTTCTATAATAAAAGCAAAATACTGCGGAGTTCAGAAGAAGGGTCACTGACCCGAAACGTTAACTCTGCTTCTCTTTCCACAGATGCTGCCAGACCTGCTGAGTGGTTCCAGCACTTCTTGTTTTTATTTCAGACCTCTTGTTCTACATTGCCCCACAAGAGGAAACATCCTCTCTATGTCTACTTTGTCAATACCCTTAATCATCTTGTATACCTCAATTAAATCTCCTCTCATTCTTCTAAACTCTAGAGAGTAAGGGCCTAAACTGCTCAATCTCTTCATAAGTCAAACCCCTCATCCCTGGAATCAATCTAGTGAACCTCGTCTGAACTGCCTCCAATGCAACTACATCCTTCCTCAAGTAAGGGGACCAAAACTGTACGCAATACTCCAGGTGCAGCCTCACTAATGCCTTGTACAGTTGCAGCAACACTTCCCTACTTTTATACTCTATTCCTTTAGCAATAAATGCCAAAATTCCACTTGCCTTCCCTATTACCTGCTGTACCCATATACTAGTTTTCTGCGATTCATGCACGAGGACACCCAGATCCCTCTGCACCGAAGCACTCTGAAGTTTCTCTCCATTTAGATAATAATTTGCCTTTCTATTCATCTGACCAAGATGGATAACCTCACACTTATCCACGTTAAACTCCATCTGCCAAATTTTGGCCCATTCACCTAACCTATGCATATCCATTTGTAAATTTCTTATTTCCTTATTGCAACTTACTATCCCACCTATTTTAGTGTCATCTGCAAATTTGTCTGTAGTACCTTCTATCCCTGCATCCAAGTCATTAATATAGATTGTAAATAGTTGAGGCCCGAGGACCAAACCCTATGGCACCCCACTAGTTACATCTTGCCAACCAGAAAAAAACCCATTTATCCCGACTCTCTGTTTTTTGTTGGTTAGCCAATCCTCTATCCAAGCTAATAAATTGCCCCTAACCCCATGTGATCTTACCTTGTGTATTAACTTTTTGTGCGGCACCTTATCAAATGCCTTCTGAAAGTCCAGATAAACTACATCTACAGGATCCCCATTATCCACTTTGCTTGCAACAACTTCGAAATACTCTAGCAAATTAGTCAAACACAATTTACCCTTCATAAAACCATGCTGACTCTGATGGATTGCGTTTTGACTTCCTAAATGTTCTGTTATTACTTGCTTTATAATGGATTCTAACAATTTCCCAACGACAGATGTTAAACTAACTGGCCTATAGTTTCCTACCTTCTGCCTCCCTCTCTTTTTGAATAAGGGCGTTATATTGACTTTTTTCCAATCCACTGGAACCTTTCCCGCATCCAGGGAATTTTGGAATATTATAACCAATGGATCCACTATCTCCGTTGCCACTTCCTTTAAGACCCTTGGATGTAGGCCATCAGGCCCTGGGGACTCGTCTGCCTTCAATCCCAATAGTTTGCTCAGTACTTTTTCCCTAGTGATAATGATTGTTCTAAGTTCCTCCCTTTCTATAACCTCTGCATTACCTGTTACTATTGGGATGGTACTAGTGTCCTCCACCGTGAAAACTGAGGCAAAATACTGATTTAGTGTCTCTGCCACTTCTGTGTTACCCTCTATTAACTCCCCAGTCTCACCCTCCAAGGGACCAACATTCACTTTAGCTACTCTCTTCCCTTTTATATACTTCTAGAAGCTTTTGCTATCCGTTTTTATATTTTGCGCTTGTTTTCTTTCAGAATTTACCTTTGCTGTTTTTATTACTTTTTTAGTAACCCTTTGTTGATCTTTAAAAGTTTCCAATCTTCCAGCCTGCCACTGGTCTTTGCAATATGGTATGCCTTAGTTTTTGTCTTTATGTTATCCTTAACTTCCTTGCTGAGCCATAGATATTTTTCCCCCTCTTACAATCTTTCTTCTTCTCTGGAATATATTTTAGTTGGGAGGAATTGAATATCTCCTTAAACATCTGCCACTGCTCATCAACTGTCCTAACTTTTAGTCTTCCTGCCCAGTCCACTAGGGCCAAGTCTGTCCTCATGCCTATGTAATTACCTTTGTTTAACTCCAGAACACTAGTGTGGGACTCCAGTTTCTTGCCCTCAAACTGAATTTGAAATTCTAGCATGCTATGATCACTCTTCCCTCGAGGATCCTTAACTATGAGATCATTAAGTAATCCCACCTCAATACACAATATCAAATCTAGAATAGCCTGTTGGTTCCCCTACATATTGCTCGAAAAAACAATCTCTAATGCATTCAATGAACTATCCCTCAAGACTACCCTTGCCAATTTGATTAATCCAGTCTATATGCATATTAAAATCACCCATGATTATTGCCATACCTTTCTTACAAGCCCCCAGTATTTCCTGGTTTATACTGTGCCTCACTGCGGAACTACTGTTTGGGGACCTATAGATTACTCCCACCAGGGACTTTTCCCTTGTTATTTCTTATTTCTAGCCAGACTGATTCTGTCTTGATCTCCAGTGCCTATATCATTTCTCACTACAGCACTGATCTCTTCCTTTACTAACAAAGCTACATCACCTCCTTTTCCTTCCTGCCTATCCTTCCGAAATACTGAGTACCCTTGGATATTCAATTCCCAAACCTGGTTTCCCTGCAACCACATCTCAGTAATCACCACTAAATCATACCCATTCGTCTCTACTTGCGCAGTTAACTCATTTGTTTTATTCCGGATGCTTCATGCATTCAGATACAAAGCCTTTAAGTTTGTTCTATTATCAAATTTCCCTACTCTTGTATGATTTCTTGGTGCAATATGACGTTCACACATTCTGTCCCTTCCTTTTATTTTCTGGTAACAATCAGCCTCATCACTAACCCGCACTCCTACCTTCTCCTTTAACTTTGACTTCCTAATTTTCCATGCAACCGAACCCTCCCCCACCCCCACTATTTAGTTTAAAGCCCTAGCTACAGCCCGAGTTATGCAATTCGCCAGGACTCTGGTCCCAGCGTGATTCAGGTGGAGCCTGTCCCATCGGAACAGCTCCTTCCTTTCCCAGTACTGGTGCCAATGCCCCATTAATTCGAACCCATTTCTCCCACACCAATCTTTAATCTTATTGACTCTGTGCTAATTAGCTCGTGGCTCAGGTAGTAATCCTGAGATTATGACCTTTTTGGTTCTGCTTTTTAATTTAGCCCCTAGCTGCTCATATTCCCTCAGCAGAACCTCTATCCTCGTTCTACCTATACCGTTGGTACCTATGTGGACCACAACAACTGGATCTTTCCCCTCCCACTCCAAGTTCCTCTGCAGCCCAGATGAGATATCCTGAACCCTGAAACCAGGTAGGTAAGACAGCCTTCGGGACTCATGATCCTGGCCACAGAGAACAGTTTCCATGCCCCTAACTATACTATTCCCGATTGCAACTACATTTCTCTTTTCTCCCCCCACTTGAATGGTGCCCTGTACCACAGTGCTATGGTCAGTTTGCTCATCCTCCATATAGTCCCTGCTCTCGTCCACACAGGGAGCAAGAATCTCGAACCTGTTGGACAAGGACAAGGACAAGGGCTGAGGCTCTTGCAACAAACACTACCTCCTGGATCCCTCTACCTGCCTCACTCATAGTCACACCCTCCTGTCCCTGACCACTGGCCGAATTCAAGGTAGTTAATCTAAGGGGTGTGACTGCCTCCTGAAACACAGTGTCCAGGTAACTCTCCCCCTCCTTGATGTGTCGCAGTGTCCGAAGCTCAGACTCCAGCTCATCAACACTGAGCCGGAGCTCCTCGAGCAGTCAACACTTTCTATAGATGTGGTCACTAGGAACCACAATGGGGTCCACCAGCTCCCACATCATGCAGGTACAACACATCGATGGCCTGGCCCTGCAACTCTATTTTATTTAATTAGAGTTTAATTTGTTTCTTAAATTTCCAACTGGTTTTTAGTTTTTAATCCGTTTTAATTTTTAGCTTATATACGAATAAATCAATCGAGTCTTACTCTGTATTTGATTTCAATTAAATTAAATTAAAAGCTTTCCTGAATACTGACCCCATCTGCACTCTATTTCCCTGCTCTCACTGTTGAATGTGACGTCATTCTGATATCACTTTTCAATGTTTCCCCGGCTTCGGTCCTGCTGCTCTTCTCTCTCCGACACTCCGCTCCTCGGGCTGTGCTCCTCCCACTCTGTCTCCGACTCTGGTTTGGCGCGCTTTAAGAACCTCCGCTCCTCGGGCTGTGCTCCTCCCTCTCTCTGAGAGGGTTGTCCTGAAGTTGTGAAAGGTGCTATATAAATGCAAGTTCTTTTACCTCTCTCTTTCCAAATACACACAAAGTTTACAGCAGGAATGACTGGATAGCAATTCGAAGCAGAAGGCTTGGCTGATTTTCTCTCCCCATTGCAAGCCTTGGGACTCTGAACCAACTGCAATGTACCAACTACTACTCCAGCCACGATGAACTCATTCTGCACAGACCTGGGACTTCAGTGGCCTGTATGAGAATTACTTACTGGAAATAAATGCAGTTAGGCAGTGTGGGAGGACAGGATTGCTCTCTGCTGCCTTTTGCTGGTAAGACTATTGCTTCCTGAAGTGTACAAAAGCAGAGGACAAACTCTGAATAACTCTTTAAAAAAATATATGTAGCTTCTCCATAGTTGCACATCATACGGGAAGCACCTGAGTGAACGTACATGGTTGGTGGGCTTGGACGAGCAGCTACAAAGACCCTTCTGGGAGTGGAAAACCCCTTAACAAAGCTCAGGGAGTTTGTTCAAATGAAGACAAAAGTAAAATACAGCAGATGCTGGAAATTTTAAATTAAAACAGAAAATGCAGGAAATACTCAGCAGGTCAGGCACCATCTGTGGAGACAGAAACATCGGAACAGGAATAGGCTATTTTGCCTCTTGAGCCTGTTCCGCCATTCATGGCTGCGACCTAAATCCATATAAATAAATCTATCAATGTCAGTTTTGAAATTAAGAATTGATCTATCAATTGGCGTTTGCTGAAGAATGCTCCAAACTTCTACTACCATTTTCTTGAAGAAATGTTTCCCAATTTCACTCCTGAAAGGTCTGGCTCTAAATTTTAGACTATGCCTCCTAGCCTTAGACTCCCCAACCAGCAGAAACAGTTTCTCTCTATCTACTCTAACTCTTCTCCTTAATAAAATGAAAACTTTGATCAAATCACCCTTTAACCTTCTAAATTCAAGGGAATACAACACTAGTTTGTTTAATCTGATGAAACAATCTCTCCTCATAATTTAACCCTTGGAGTCCAGGTATCATTCTAGTAAATCTACACTGCACTCCTTCCGAGGCCAATATATCCTTTCTAAGGTGTGGTGCCCAGAACTACGCACAGTACTCCAGGCATGGTCTAATCAGGGCTTTGTATATCTTCTACCGTCTTGTATTCTCGTTCTCTAGATACAAAAGTCCAGCATTTCATTAGCCTTTCTGATTATTTTTGTACCTGTCCATGACATTTTATCTATCTATGTACCTGGACCCCAAGCCTCTTTGGACCTCCACTGTTTCTAGCTTTTCACCATTTAGAAAATAACCCGTTCTATCCTTTTTAGGTCCAAAATGGATGACCTCACACTTGCTTACATTGAAATCCATTTGCCACTTCATTTATCAATATTGTTACGACCAACCGCTCCAGTCAAAGCCCGCAATCAAAATATACGATTCTGATTGTGGTGGGAGAAACACACTGTTAATTCAATCCCGTCACTCCACAGATCGCCGAACATATTTTAAACTTTCCAAATTAAAGAAAGACCCAGCCAAATTCTACCATCTATTAACCCCTGAATGAGGCTAACCAAACCAGGTGTCTTTAAATCAACAAATTAACTCTTAAATTAAAAGAATTAAATTTTGAAACATTATTAAGATATAAACAACATTTAAAATAGAAAAAATTAGAGTCCTTGCAAATTTACAGTCCAATGTTGCTTGAAGTCCTCACAGAACGTTACATGAAGTCCTCACAGTTGTCCGATGTGGAAAAAAAGTTTCTTCCACAGTAGAACAGTTCATATCTAACTCCAGCAGTAGGTGATGCTTTCCTTCTGCAGCGAATTTCAACAATTAAGGACTTTCAAACACTTTCAATAGAATCAATCTGACTTAAGAGTTTTTGAGGGATAAAAGATTGTTGCAGTCTAACTTCCCTTCCTTCAGTTTAAATTACCAAAATTACTGTTTAGACTTGACTTTTTTTGAAGAATTTTGAGAGATAATAATTAAACAGACTAAAATCCTCTTCCTTCAGTTTAAATGGTTGAGAGCTCTTTTTCCAGGTGCTGTCTGTCTATGTGTACTCTCTGTCTGTCTTCTGTTAGAACAAATGGTCTTCAACTAAAAAGCCAGTTCAAAATTGAATTGTAACAAATGTATCACTTAATACTCACTCCCAGTGGCTGTATCCATGGTAACGAGAAGGCACCCTTTGAATCGCAGTCTCCAAATGGCTGTTTCTAAGGCAATGAAAATGCACCTTCCTATAACTCCTGAGGCTTGCTGGTTCTTAAAGCAATACCGATCCTTTGCAAGCCTTAAAGGCAAACCGCATATTTCCGGATAAAACAACTACAGGACCATGACAATAACCCTTTATAATTTTACACTTTCTTCTGTACTACTTACAATGCTGCATACCTTTATGTCATCGGCAAACTTAGATATGTGATTTTCTATCCTGTCATCTAAGTTGTTAATGAATACAATGAATATTTGAGGCCCCAACACCGATCATTGTGGGATATCACTAGTCACATTCAGCCAATTAGAGTACCTGCCCATTACCCCTACTCTCAATCTGCTTTCCTCAGCCAATTTCTTAACCAGGTCAATAATTTGCCCTCAATTCCATGAGCTTCAACTTTGGCTAACAATCTTTTATGAGGGACTTTATCAAATGCCTCCTGGAAGTCCATACAAATAACATCTATAAACATTTCCCCGTCCATTACTTTAGTCACCTCTTCAAAAAATTCAATCAGGTTCATCAAAAATTCTGATGAAAGGTCATCGGCCTGAAATGTTAATGGTTTCTCTCACCACAGATGCTGCCCGGCTGCGTGTTTCCAGCATTTTCTGTTTTTATTTCTCTCCAAACTAAAGTCAATTGCCAGTGTTTCAAAGGACCATTCTCAAATGCAAACCGATGATGCAGACAATCCACCATGACTCCCATGGTCTAGCAAACCACTGTGTGGCCATACTTTCTGGTCACCCATGCATACCACAGTGTGGAGTCTGCACAGGGAGGCAATGGTTGGTGAATCATATAACTAGGGTTGTGGATAGGGTTTTAAACTAACAGCGGGGTGGAGGGGTCAGGTGAAGGGAGATTTAGAAATCCATAGAGAAAAGTCGAGACAATGGAACAGTCTAGTGATATGGGTAAAGACAAGCAGAGTGAGACAGGAAGGGACTGAGAGTTTAACAGTAATTGTGCATCAACCAGTAAGGTCCATGCAGACAATAGCAGTAAAAAGATGACATCAAACATTCTTTATCTGAATGCACGAAGCATCCACAATAAGGTAGATGAACTAGTGGCACAAATAGCAATAAATAATTTAGATCTAATCGCCATTACAGAGATATGGTTACAAGGTGACCAAGGTTGGGAAATAAATATTCCAGGGTACACAATATTTCACAGACAGAATGACAAAGGAGGAGGGGTAGCCCTGATAGTGAGAGATGACATAAGGGCATTAGTGAGAAAGGACCTTGGCTCAGAAGATCATGAAGTAGAATCAGTATGGGTGGAGATTAGGAATAGCAAGAGTCAGAAATGCTTGTCGAAATAAACTAGAGGCCCTCTAACAGTAGATATATCACCGGACAGAGCATTAAACAAGAAATTATTGGAGCTTGTAACAAATGCAATGTAATAATCCTCATGTAGACTGGAGCAATCAAATTGGCAAGGGTGGTCTAGGAGATGAGTTTGTGGAATTTTTTGTGACAGTTTCCTTGAGCAATAGGTTGTGGAACCAACTAGGCATAAAGCTACTTTAGATCTAGTATTGCGTAATGAGGCAGAGTTAATTAGTAATCTCATAGTAAAAGATCTGCTGGGAAATGGTGATCATAATACAATTGAATTCCATGTTAAGTTTGAAAGATACATAAAGTAATCAGAAACAAAAATCTTAAACTTAAACAAAGCTGATTACATCAGTATGAGGAGATAGCTGGCTGAGGTTGATTGGGTAAGTAGACTAAAAGATATGGCAGTAAATAAACAGTGGGAAACATTTAAAGAAACAATTTAAAATGTTCAACAAGAAATACCTACCATTGAAAAATAAAAACTCAGCAAAAAAATCAATCTGTGGCTTTGAATGGAGCAGTCGGTCATAACATATTAATTGGGGGCTCGTCCGGGATTTGAATAACATATTAATTGGATGTCACACCAAGACTTGAATCACATATTAATTGGGTTTCTGGATTTGAATCATATCTTAATTGGGGGCTCGCTCGCAGTTGAACCATATTTGATTCGGTGGCTCACGTCTGGGATCAGACTCAGACTAATTTGGAGTGCTGGCACTTGAAGTCATAGTAACGACTCATCTCTGGGATAACATATTTACATTGGGGTCTTGCATTTGGCATCATATTAATTGATCTCGAATCTGGTATCATATCAATTGGAAACTCGATTATTGGGATCTGAATCGAACACCAATTACAAAGAATTGGCAACGAAATTGGGGTTGGAATTGAAGTCAGGTGCCAAAAAAGCAGAGATAATTGACATAGTAGCCGAACATATGGAATTAGCAGAAGAAGATGATGATGATGATACAGATGAAGGGAAATACGAGGGATAAGAAAGGGAATATGAGAGACAAAAAGATAATAGGTCCGAGGGTGATGCAGTGGAATTGGCTAGGATTCAGTTAGAAATGAAAAAACTGAAGCTTCAGTATGAAAAAGAATTAAGAAAACTTGAACTTCAAAGAGAAAGTGAAAGAGAAGAGAGGGAATTTAATTTAAAAGAGATAGAACTAAGACAAAGGGGTAGTCTTGAATCCAGGGAAAATGCAGGTCAGGAAAAATCTGAATTTAGATCAGGACCCAGCGAGAAGTTGTTTAAATTTATATACGCTCTTCCCAGGTTCGAGGAAAGGGATGTAGAGGCATTTTTCATATCTTTTGAAAAAATAGCCAAACAGATGAAATGGCCGAAAGAAAGCTGGACGTTGCTCATGCAGTGCAGGCTGGTAGGCAGAGCTCATGAAGCTTATGCCATGCTTTCTGAAGAGGCTTCTGCAAATTATGAAATGGCAAAAAAGGCTATTCTCACTGCGTATGAGTTAGTCCCTGAAGCTTACCGTCAGAAGTTTAGGAACTTACGGAGATTGAGCAGACATATTTATAATTTGAGAGGGTGAAGCAAATGAATTTTGACCGTTGAATATGGGCTTTAAAGATAGAAACCACATATGAAAATCTTCGAGAATTGATTCTCTTAGGAGAGTTTAAAAACTCCATTCCTTCAGTAATGAGAACTCATATAGATAACCTGAAAGTTTTGAAAGCTAGGCAAGCAGTAGAGATTGCTGATGATTTTGAGCTTGTGAATAAGCCAACCTATTTTGTACTTCTCCCCCATAAGGATAGAAAGTGGGAGAGTGAAAGGAAGGCAAGTAGCTGGCGATAAGAAGGAACAGCTGGGAATGCCCCAGGATCACCTCCTCAGGTCAGAAAGGAAAGTACTGAGGGTAGAAGTGAGGGTAGAAGTGAGGCTCGCAAGCCAAAGTGTTATCATTGCAACAAAACAGGTCATCTTCATTCAGAGTGCTGGAAATTGTGAGGTAAACCCATAGGATTTGTTGGGGTACGCAAAGTTAGTGCAGAGGAAAAGACTGTGACTGAGAGTATAGCAGACCAGGCTATAGCTTTAATGACAGCTGTGAATGTGAAACCAGATACTAAAACTAAGAGGAGTGTAAAGGTTAAGAATTAAATACCTGAGAGTTATAATGAATTTTTGTCAAAGGGAAGATAACTCCATATCCTGTAAGTGAGGCAGGAAAACCTATCATTATACTCAGGGACACAGGAGCAACACTTTTGCTGGGAAAAGATACGAGGTTTCCACCAGAGAGCGCCTTGCACTAAAGTTTTAGTAAATGGAATTGGCAGTGTGTGTATATCCATACCTTTGTATAAAATATGCCGAGAGAGTAACTTAATATCTGGGATAGTAACTGTAGATGTTGTCCACAGTTTACCAGTAAAGGGAATTGATCTACTCCTAGGAAATGATTTGGCTGGATCAAAAGTATCAGTTTATCCTATAGTTACAGAGAAACCATATGAAATTAAGGAAATGGAGCAATTACAGGAACAAGTTCCAGGAATATTTCCTGCATACATAGTTACCCAAGCAATAGCTAAACAGGATCCATTGTCGGAGGTAAAAGAGGCACCATAAATAGACAGCCAGGCATCTGAAACCTTATTTGGGATTTAGATAACCCAAATGAGATGTTTAACAGATTGTCTATGATTGCAGCACAGCAAGCTGATCCAGAGATTTACTGAATAACCCAGACAACTCTGTCAGAAGCTGAGGTGAAAGGAGTTCGAGAAGACTATTATATGACAACGGGGTTTTGAGGAGGAAATGGACCTGCTGACGGAGACTGGACAGTTGTTGAACAGATAGTGGTACCACTTAAATATCGACAGTGATTATTAAGGTTAGCACATGACATTCCTTTTGCAGGACATAGGGGAACACGGAAGACCAAATCACACATAAGCAAACATTATTTTTGGCCAGGTCTTACAAAGAATGTGAGACAATTTTATACGACATGCCATACCTGTTAAATGGTGGGAAAACCACAACTTACCATAAAACCAGCACCACTAGTTTCCATACCAGTGACTGAGAAACCATATTACTTCAGGGAGGAGAATAAGCCAGTACTGGTATGGCAGGTAATCGGGACTGTGGACAAGGAAAAGGATAGTGATGATGAGGCTGAAGTTCTTTTTTCTTTTCTTTTTCTTTTTGGGCCTCCTTATCTCGAGAGACAATGGATACGCGCCTGGAGGTGGTCAGTGGTTTGTGAAGCAGCGCCTGGAGTGGCTATAAAGGCCAATTCTGGAGTGACAGGCTCTTCCACAGGTGCTGCAGAGAAATTTGTTTGTCGGGGCTGTTGCACAGTTGGCTCTCCCCTTGCGCCTCTGTCTTTTTTCCTGCCAACTACTAAGTCTCTTCGACTCGCCACAATTTAGCCCTGTCTTTATGGCTACCCGCCAGCTCTGGCGAATGCTGGCAACTGACTCCCACGACTTGTGATCAATGTCACACGATTTCATGTCGCGTTTGCAGACGTCTTTATAGCGGAGACATGGACGGCCGGTGGGTCTGATACCAGTGGCGAGCTCGCTGTACAATGTGTCTTTGGGGATCCTGCCATCTTCCATGCGGCTCACATGGCCAAGCCATCTCAAGCGCCGCTGACTCAGTAGTGTGTATAAGCTGGGGGTGTTGGCCGCTTCAAGGACTTCTGTGTTGGAGATATAGTCTTGCCACCTGATGCCAAGTATTCTCCGAAGGCAGCGAAGATGGAATGAATTGAGACGTCGCTCTTGGCTGGCATACGTTGTCCAGGCCTCGCTGCCGTAGAGCAAGGTACTGAGGACACAGGCCTGATACACTCGGACTTTTGTGTTCCGTGTCAGTGCGCCATTTTCCCACACTCTCTTGGCCAGTCTGGACATAGCAGTGGAAGCCTCACCCATGCGCTTGTTGATTTCTGCATCTAGAGACAGGTTACTGGTGATAGTTGAGCCTAGGTAGGTGAACTCTTGAACCACTTCCAGAGCGTGGTCGCCAATATTGATGGATGGAGCATTTCTGACATCCTGCCCCATGATGTTCGTTTTCTTGAGGCTGATGGTTAGGCCAAATTCATTGCAGGCAGACGCAAACCTGTCGATGAGACTCTGCAGGCACTCTTCAGTGTGAGATGTTAAAGCAGCATCGTCAGCAAAGAGCAGTTCCCTGATGAGGACTTTCTGTACTTTGGACTTCGCTCTTAGACGGGCAATGTTGAACAACCTGCCCCCTGATCTTGTGTGGAGGAAAATTCCTTCTCCAGAGGATTTGAACGCATGTGAAAGCAGCAGGGAGAAGAAAATCCCAAAATGTGTGGGTGCGAGAACACAGCCCTGTTTCACACCACTCAGGATAGGAAAGGGCTCTGATGAGGAGCCACCATGTTGAATTGTGCCTTTCATATTGTCATGGAATGAGGTGATGATACTTAGTAGCTTTGGTGGACATCCGATCTTTTCTAGTAGTCTGAAGAGACCACGTCTGCTGACGAGGTCAAAGGCTTTGGTGAGATCAATGAAAGCAATGTAGAGGGGCATCTGTTGTTAACGGCATTTCTCCTGTATCTGACGAAGGGAGAACAGCATGTCAATGGTCGATCTCTCTGCACGAAAGCCACACTGTGCCTCAGGGTAGACGCGCTCGGCCAGCTTCTGGAGCCTGTTCAGAGCGACTCAAGCAAAGACCTTCCCCATTATGCTGAGCAGGGAGATTCCACGGTAGTTGTTGCAGTCACCGCGGTCACCTTTGTTTTTATAGAGGGTGATGATGTTGGCATCGCGCATGTCCTGGGGTACTGCTCCCTCGTCCCAGCACAGGCATAGCAGTTCATGTAGTGCTGAGAGTATAGTACTGGTATGGCAGGTAATCGGGACTGTGGACAAGGAAAAGGATAGTGAGGATGAGGCTGAAGTAGGCCTAGGAAATTCTCAGATTGAACCTCCAACTATCCAATTAGCGAATGCAGAATGGCTAGGAAAATGAAACAATAGGCTTTACAACTTGGAGGCAAAACAGCGTGAAGTCCTAACCAGGGTTTTCACAATGTTTCAAAAGCTTTGTAGGGATAAGCCAGGATGTACAACCTTAGCCACACATGATGTGGGTATAGGGGGAACCATACCTTTAAAACAACATCCTTGTTGCTTAGGTCCAGACAGACAGGCCCCAGTGGAAGTACAATGCATGCTGAAGGGCAACTTAGTTGAACCAAGTCAGGACAGCTGGAATTCACAGATGGTCTTGATGACAAAACCTGGTGGGACGGCTCAAACTTGCATAGACTCTAGAAAAGTCACTGTGGTAAAGAAGGCAGACGCCTACCCAAATTCTCATTTAATAGACTGTAAGGACAGAGTGGGCAACAACATGTGACTTAAAGAGACAGATGTGTTGGAGGAATACCTGTCAAATTCCTTTGACACCCCAAGGTAAGAAAAAATCAGCTTCTATTACATCGGACAGGGTTTTCCAGTGTCAAGTGATGCCACATAGGTTAAGGGGTACTCGAGAAACTTCTCAGAGCATAGTTAACCCCTTAGTGGTCAGTGCTCCTAGCTGTGCAGCTCACCTGGCTGAGGTGATGGACAATCAGGACACTTGGAAGGAAAACACAAAACAATTGGAAGACTATGCTTGGAAATTTAAAATGGGTTAATTGGAACAACCTTTTGAAAATTTAAAGCTGAAATGTTCTGATGGAACTTGTTGCTGCAGTCTAAACTTTTTTTTTAGGGAAGTGTATATCTGTAAATGCGGGCAAAGAAAAAATGTGTCAGCGTTTTTTTCAATTTGTATTTTTTTTTTTAACCCATTGTAATGAAATGCATTTCAGGAATGGTGTTTCATTCTGCTAGGGGTGGAGGTGTCATGGTCCTGTAGTTTTATTTTCGGGGAATATGCAGTTTGCCTTTAAGGATTGCAAAGGATCTGTACTGCTTTAAGAACCAGCAAGCCTCAGGAGTTAGAGAAAATGCATTTTCGGTTGCCGTTGGATATAACCATTTGGAGACTGCGATGCAAAGGGTGCATTCTCGTTACCATGGATATAGCCACTTGGAATGAGTATTAAGCGATACATTTGTTAATATTCAATTTTGAACTGGCTTTTTAACAGTTTGTTCTAATGGAACACACAAACAGACAGCTGGTGTTAGCACCTGATAAAAGAGCTCTCAACCATTTAAACTGAAGGAAGAGAATTTTAGTCTGTTTAATTATTAGTACCTCTCAAAATTCTAAAAAAAAAGTCAAGCCAAAACGGAGATCTCTGATAATTTAAACTGATGGAAGGGAAGTTAGACTGTAACAATCTTTTATCCCTCAAAAACTCTAAAGTCAGATTGATTGTATTGAAAGTGTTTGCAAGTTGTTAATTGTTGAAAAGGAGAAGGAAAGCATCACTTACTGCTGGAGTTAGATTATGGACTATTCTACTGTGGAAGAACCTTTTTTCCCCATCGGACGGCTGTGAGGACTTCAAGCAACATTGGGCTGTAAATTTGCAAGGACTTTAATTTTTTCTATTTTAAATGTTGCTTATATCTTAATAATGTTTAAGAATTTAATTCTTCTAATTAAAGAGTTAATTTGTTGATTTAAAGACACCTGGTTTGGCTAGCCTCATTCAGGGGTTAATAGATGGTAGAATTTGGCTGGGTCTTTCTTTAATTTGGAAAGTTTAAAATGATATGTTAGGCGATCTGTGGAATGACGGGATTGAATTAACAGTGCTTTTCTCCCACCACAATCAGAATCGTCTATTTTGATTGCGGGCTATGACTGGAGCGGTTGGTCATAGCAAGAGACAGGAGAAATTATTATGGGAATGAGGAAATGGCAGAGACATTGAACAAATATTTTGTGTCTGTCTTCACAATAGAAGACACAAGTTACAAACCAGAAATAGAGGGTAACCTAGAGGCTAAAAAGAGTGAGGAGATTAAGGTAATTAGTATCAGTAGAGAAAAAGTATTGGAGAAACTGAAGGGACTAAAATCCAACAAATCCCCAGAACCTGATGGCTTATGTCCTAGGTTCTAAAAGAGATAGCTGCAGAGATAGTGGATGCGCTGGCTATGATTTTCCAAAATTCCCTGGATTCTGGAATGGTCCCAGCATATTAGAAGTTAGCAAATGTAACACCACTATTCAAGAAAGGAGGGACAGAATAAACAGGGAACTATAGCCAGTTAGCCTTACATCAGTCATCAGGAAAGTGCGGAATCTATTATTAAGGAAGTCTTAACAATGCACTTAGAAAATCATAGCATAATCAGGCAAAGTCAGCATGGTTTTACGAAAGGAAAATAGTGTTTGACAAATTCCTTGGAGTTTTTGAGGATGTAACTAGCAGGGTAGATAAAGGGGAATCAGTAGATGTCGTATACCTGGATTTCCAAAAGACATTTGATAAGGTACCACACAAAAGGTTAATAGGCAAGATAAGAGCTCATGGAGTTGGGGGTAATATATTAGCATGGATGGAGGATTGGTTAATGGACAGGCTACAGAAATACAAGGCATAAATGGGGCACTTTCAAGTTGGCACGCTGTAACTAGTGGAGTGCCGCAAGGATCGGTGCTGGGGCCTCAGTTATTTACAATCTATATTAATGACTTAGACAAAGGGACAGAGAGTAACGTATCCAAGTTTGCTGAAGATACAAAGGTAGGTGGAAATGCAAACTGTGAGGAGGACACAGAGAGGCTGCATAGACATATAGACAGGCTAAGTAAGTGGGCAACAAGGTGGCAGATGGAGTATAAAGTGGGGAAATGTGAGGTTGTTCACTTTAGTCGTAAGAATATAAAAGCAGAATATTTTTTAAAAGGCATGAGACTTGTAAATGTTAATGTTCTGGGAGACTTGGGTGTGCTCATACAAGGAAAACAGAAAATTAACATGCAGGTACAGCAAGCAATTAGGAAGGCAAATGGCATGTTGGTCCTTATTGCAAGAGGATTGGAGTAGAAGAATAAAGAAGTCTTGCTACAATTGTACAGGGCATTGATGAGACCACACACTGGAATACTGTGTGCAATTTTGGTCTCCATATTTAAGGAAGGATATACTTGCATTGGAGGCAGTACAGCGAAGGTTCACTAGATTCGTCCCTGGGATGAAAGGCTTGTCCTATCATGAGTGTTGCAGGACAAGCTTAAGAGAGGACCACTTTAAGCAGTTGTAAGTGAAGGTCAGCAGAGGAAGTGATGCCGTGTCACATGTGACCAGGGGGTTGTGGGTGTAGCTTGACAGAGTGAGATGTGTTTAGTTGTGGCTTGTGCAGTAACTGTTTGAATATATATAGGGCGGCACAGTGGCGCAGTGGTTAGTACCGCAGCCTCACAGCTCCAGGGACCCGGGTTCAATTCTGGGTACTGTCTGTGCGGAGTTTGCAAGTTCTCCCTGTGTCTGCGTGGGTTTCCTCCGGGTGCTCCGGTTTCCTCCCACCGCCAAAGACTTGCAGGTGATAGGTAAATTGGCTGTTATAAAAAAATTGCCCCTAGTGTAGGCAGGTGGTAGGGCATATGGGATTACAGTAGGGTTAGTATAAATGGGTGGTTGTTGGTCGGCACAGACTCGGTGGGCCGAAGGGCCTGTTTCAGTGCTGTATCTCTAAATATATGTTCTAGTTAAGTTTTAATAAAAATGCACATTTTCTTTGCATATTACTTGTACTACTTACAATAGTTCACATATCAAAGGAACAAGTAGTATATGGTGGCAGCGGTGGGATATATCTTTTCTGAAGACCACAAAATAGTACATCATGGCTATATTTGAGAAGGATATATCAGAAGGATCCAAGCAATCTCGGGACATTCCTGGAGCAGCAACCAAGGTAAAGGTAAATTTCTGACTACATAGGCTTGAGCATATGACCTACTAGCAAAGGCAAGATGAATCCAGTTTGTTGCAAGGTGCCGAGACAAAGCTCAATATTGTGACTTCACAGATATTGAATTGTTGGAATGAGTTATAAAGCTAGTAATTGTCTCTACCCCACTAGAGGCCTTTCGAAAATAAATGCACATCATAGATGCACTACTTAATGATGGAAGGAAATTTGAAGTCTTCATGGCTTAGTGGCAACAGTTACGAGCATTGGGGGCAACTACGACAATTGGTATGGTAACCAAAGCTAGAATGTCTGCTAAGGCTTGTGGTAAATGTGGCCTGACTCATCCAATTCACAGTTGTCTGGCATACCAAGAACAGTGCAAAGCTTGTGGCATGTGAGGACATTGGGCAAGGCAGTGCAGAAAGCTGAGCTCAGATACTGCACACAGGAATGGTGGCAGATAACCAGCAGAGAGAACGTCTGCAAGACAGGATGGTAAGTGCAACTAAAGGTATGCCAACACACAGCTAAAGCCCAAGCAAGTACATCAGGTACATCAGCAGAGAGACAGTTTGCCGGGAGGACACAGGTGAAGAATGTACTCTTGCAAACAGCAAGCAAGCATTTCACATAGTTAATTTGAATTAACATGTCAATGCTATTATGCAATTTGAGGCATTCGCCATGATTGGGATTATTTGTCTACAGAAGAGTGGCAAGCTTAGCTCAGAATGAAAATTGACACCGGAGCAAGTGCAAATATTCTACCCTTCCATATACTGTAGGACATGTATTCAAAGAAATGGGAATCTATGGTGCGACCCACCATGGCTAGGCTGACTGTTTAGAATGGTTTTCCAATCAAGTGCATTGGAACGATAACTTTGCAGTGCAGCTATGAGAGCGCCGAATGGCTACCACAAATGTTATATATTGTAGACGCAACTGGACCAGCGATCGCAGGACGTTCAGCATGCCGAGGTCTATGAATTGCCATGATACATGAAGTCAGCACTGCACGAAGATGGAACTAAATATCCAGGTCAAGTCTTTCGGGTCAATCAATGTAAAGGATGACACAAAGGCTGGGAATCTTGACACTAAGAGGAGATATGACCGGGAGTCTCTCCTCAAGCTTCAGTTCATTGTAGCAAGTACCCAGAGGCCAGAGGGATTGTCAGTGATTGGTGATGTCGCCAGTCATCATTTTTCTAAACTTTCCAAACAAGGGAAGATAAAGGCATCATATGACAGGTAAGCAGGCCCAGAATTAGCTCGATTGAGAGTAGGACAGAAGGTCAGAGTCCTCGGTCATGCATCAGGAAATTGGTATTCTGCAGAGGTTGCTAGGATATGCGACTAGCCCAGATCATACAAGGTCTAGACACCCAATAATACAATTCTCAAATAAAACCGAAGTCAACTCAGAGAGCTGTATGAAAGCACTACATGTGACAACCCTGTGGCATCGCGAATACATTCAAATGCAAAGTAGGATGATGAACTTTCAGAGGCCAAGAGTACAGAGGAAGAACCTGCTAACCAGAGTTCCGAGTCACCAGAGTCTCAGAGGAGTCATCAAGATAAGCTCAGCTCTGGGAAGAGGTTTACGATAACAAGATTGGAATGAATAAGCAAATCTCCTTGACGTTTTAGAGAGTGTTAAAGTTACTCACCTGTAAATAACATTTTGTTTTAATTGCGTATATTTAATCCGAACCACAACATCATTGTCTATTGTACATCTGTTTTTACCTTTGGACAAAAGGGAGATGTTGTGGGACAATCTTAAGAGTGGACAACCTTAAGCAGCTGTAAGTGAAGGTCAGCAGAGGAAGTGATGTTGCGTCACACATGACCAGGGAGTTGTGGGTGCAGCCCGACAGAGTGAGATGTGTTTAGATGTGACTGTTTCTATATGTTCTAGTTAAGTTTTAATAAAAACCCACATTTTCTTTGGATATTACATGTAGTCCTGTGACTCTTACAATAGTTCACATATCAAAGAAACAAGTAATATTACAATGAGAGGCTGAGTAAATTGGGCTTATATTCGCTGGAGTTTAGAAGAATAAGAGGTGATCTCATTGAAACTTACAAGATTCTGAAGAGGTTGTTTCGACTGGCTGGGGAATCTAAAACCCGGGGGCACAGTCTCTGGATAAAGAACAATCATTTAGGACTGAGATGAGGAGAAATTTCTTCATTCAAAGGGTTGTTAAATTTTGGAAATCTCTACCCCAGGGGGTAGTGGATGCTCCATTGTGAGTATATTTAAGGCTGGGATAGACAGATTTTTGGTGTTTTAGGGAATCAAGGGATTATGGGGAGCAGGTGGGAAAGTGAAGTTGAAGCACAAGATCAGCCATGATTATAGTGAATGGCGGAGCAGGCTCAATGGGCCGCACGGTCTACCCCTGCTCCTATTTCTTATATTCTTATGTTCTTGCGTTTAAAAGCTTTCAGCCACTTGAGGGCAGTATCTGACATTATTTAAGAGCAAATCTACAATAGTCCTAAAAACAGCTAAATGCTGGAAACACTCAGCAGGGCACCTTTTGGATTTGTTTTAAAATTGCTGCTTGATGATTTGCTTTCTTTCACTAAAAGCTTTATAAAACACTGGCTTGGCCTCAACTTGAGGATTGTGTCCAGTTCTGGGCACCACACTTTCGGAAGGATGTGAAGGTATTAGAGAGAGTGCAGAAAAGATTTATGAGAATGGTTCCAGGGATGTGGGACTTTAGTTATGTGGATAGATTGGAGAAGCTGGTGTTGTTCTGCTTGGAGAAGAGAAGGTTACAAGGAGATTGATTGAGATGTTCAAAATCAACAGGGGTCTATACAGAGCAGATAGAGAGAAACTATTCCCATTGGTGGAAGCATCAAAGGCGACATGAGGAAATACCTTTTTATGCAGGGAGTGTTTAGGATCTGGAATGCACTCCCTGAGAGAGTGGGCGAGGCAGATTCAATCATGGCTTTCAAAAAGGGATTGAATAAGCACCTGAAGAAAAATAATTTCAGGTCTTCAGGGAATGGGCCAGGAAGTGGGACTGGCAAAGTGCTCCTGCAGGGTGACAGCACAGGCTCGCTGAGCCATATGGCCTCCTTCTGTGCTGTAACCATTCTATGATTCTATGAAATTCTCAACTTCACCAAAATAGCAAATAAACCAGGCTAGGACCAGGGTCCTAGAGGAAAGGATAAATAGGGCAGTCACAAGGACCTTAAGTAGTCGGTGGGGGCAATGCTCCCTCTAAGCTATGTGGGTGCACAGCAACCTAGAATGTAATGGGCAGGCAACAAACAGGCTGCAACCAACCATGAAAAATTAGAGGGAACACTGGATGGGGGAGGAGGACACAGGAGGAAAAGGTGGTACAAATAAGAGTTCAAAAACAAATCAGAGGTGAGAGAATAGCGTTAACAGTCAGAAATCGTGTTTAGGCACAACAAGTAAAGGGAAAACTAAAAGATATAAAATAATTAAACCAGGAGAGAGAAATGTGTGAGTAAAACATTAGAACAAGCGTGTGGCCCAAATAAATATTCTTTATACAAACGCACATAGTATAAGGAACAAATTGAGTGACTTGCAGGTGTAAATTCAACTTGAAAGATATGACATTGTAGCCAGTACTGAGACAAGGCTGCAAGGTGGTCAGAACTGGGAACTAGATATACCAGGTTATAAGGTCTATAGGAAATATATGGTAATTGGTAAAGGGGGAAGAGTAGCTTCAGTGATTAAGGATAAAATCAGTTCAATAATAAAAGAGGATATAACGAGAGGAAATCAGGCAGTGGAGACTTTATGGGTAGAATTAAGAAGCAGTAAAGTATTTAAGACTGTATTGGGAGTTGTGTATAGGCCCTTGGTAGCAGCTGTGATGTGGTAGCTTGTATATATGCAGAGATTAGACAAACATGTAGCAAAGACAGAGTGGTTTTAATGGGGGATTTTAACGTTCAGATAGATTGGGTTAAACAGACTAGCACATGTCAGAAAGGTAATAAATTTCTTGAGTGTGTCCGGGATAGTTTTCTGCAACAATATGCCTTAGAACCAACAAGGGGGCCGGCCATATTGGATTTACTAATGAGTAACAAGCCAGATTTAGTTAACAGCCTAATGGTATGTGAACATTTATCTAGTAGTGATCATAATATGATCAAATTCAGCATAATGTTTGAATGGGAGAAATGGGAAACAGCTACAAAGATTCTTGATTTAGGTAAGGCTGACTTCAATCCATGAGACAAGGAGATTGTTCGCAGTAAACTGGGTCAGTCTGTTAATGAGTAAAAAGACGGAAGATCAGTGGGAGGTGTTCAAAATAATGTGATACAGAACCTGTTGATACCCCTCGGGGCATGAGTTCTACTTAACAAAAAAACAGCAATGGACAACTGAGCTACGAGACAACATAAAACTAAAAGAAAAAGCCTATAAAAATGTAATAAATAGCACAACCCCTGGCAAGTGGGAAAGATATAAAGAACCGCAAAGGGTGACAAAACAGATAGTAAAAGCTACAAAAAGGGAGTATGGAAAGAAACTTGCAAGGTATATCAAAATCAACAGAAAAACTTTTTACAATTATATTAGGAAAAAGAGGCTGAGCAAAAGCAATGTTGGCCCCTTGGAAACAGATAACGGTGATTTTGCAATGAAAACAAGGAAATGGCGGACGTGTTGAATAATTACTTTGCATCAGTATTTACTGTAGAGGAAGAGGTCAGCATGCCAGACATTCCAATGAAACTAATATTGAATCAGGACAGGGACTCACCAAAATTAAGATAAACAACAGACAGTAATGAAGAAAATAACAGCACTAAAACGTGACAAATTTCCATGACCTGATGCTTTACATCCCAGCGCTTTAAAGGAAGTAGAGGAGAACATTGCAGATGCCTGAATTATAAACATCCAAAGTTCTCTCGATTCAGGAACTGTTCCTTTAGATTGGAATATTGTACATATCACTCTGCTATTTAAGAAAGGTGAGAGAGGGAAACCAGGGAATGATAGATCAGTTAGTCTAACATCTGTCGGAAAAATTACTAGAGTCCATCATAAAGAATAGAGGATAGAGTAACTGAACACCTTGAAACTTTTCAACTAATCAGAGATAGCCAGCATGGAATTGTAAAGGGTAGGTCATACCTGACAAATCTGCTGAATTTTTTGAAGAGGTGGCTTAAGTAGAGGACAGAGAAATGTCTATGGATGTTATTTACATGGACTTCTGGAAGTCATTTGATAAATTCCCTCAGAAGAGGCTGTTAGCTCGAGTTGAATCTCATGGAATTGAAGGCAAATTATTGACCTGGTTAGGTAATTGGCTGAGCGGCAGGAGACAGAGAGTAGGGATAATGGACAGGTACTCTAATTGGCAGGATGTGACTAGTGGTGTTCTGCAAAGATCAGTGTTTGGATCCTCAACTATTCATTGTATTTATTAATGACTTCGATGATGAGATAGAAAGCCACAGACCCAAATTTACCAATGACACAAAAGTAGGCAGCATTGTAAGTAGTACAGAAGGAAGCATAAAAATTATAAAGAAAATTAAAAGATTAAGTGAATGGGTAAAACTGTGGCAAATGGATTTCAATGTAGGCCAATGTGAGGTCATTCACTTTGGACCTTATAAGGATAGAACACGATACCTTCTTAATGGTGAAAAGCTAGAAACAGTGGAGGCCCAAAGAAACTTGGGGGTCCATCTACGTAGATCATTAAAATGCCATGAATCAATGAAAATAATCAGTCAAAAAAGTATGGAATATCTAGAGGACTAGCATACAAGGGGGAAAAGGTTATGCTTCAGCAATACAAAGCCCCAGTTAGACCACACCTGGAGTACTGTGAGCAGTTCTGGGCACCACACATTAGGAAGGATATATTGGTGTTGGAGAGAGTGCAGTGTAGATTTATCAGAATTTGAGTATTGCTGAAAAAAGAGACATGTTGTCAAAGCTTTTCGTCTTGCACTCATCAGGACAATACGTAAGAATAACCAATGTAAGGGAAAGCAACAACTTTTACTGCACGAGAAGAGAGTGCTGATTGGTTGGCAAGTGAACTCTGATTGGTAGAGGGGTTGTCATGGTGAATGCACCAGTTTACGGTGACTGATAGTTAACTGCCAAGCTTTGTTTAAAATTTAAACCAGGCAGCTTGACTCTGATTGGTCAAGGCATTTCCCGGAGGAATGAACCAGCGAATGGCTGTCATGTATTTTGTTCAGCTGAAACAGGCACAATGTTTGTGCATATTCTTTCTATTTGCAAAGAACAGGGCCCTGTGTATTAATATATGTAGCTTCCAGTACACGCAAATGTACCACACTGCGAGCCCGACTGAATCTTAAATTGGTTGTCAGTGTAATTCTTAGCACACTGAGGATTATTTATCAAATACTGTCCAATCGCAGAATCACATCTAATGTTGGACACTTTATTATATTTATTTATCAGAATGATACAGGGACTCCAAGGGTTAAATTACTAGGAGAAATTAAGCAATCTAGCGTTGTATTCCCTAACATTTAGAAGGTTAAGGGTGATTTGATCAAAGTTTGCAAGGTAGTAAAGGAAACAGATAGGTCATATAAAGAGAAACGATTTCCACTGATTGGGGAATGAAATTAGGTAACACTTCTACACGCAAAGCCTGAATTGGCTTCCGAGTGGGAAGGCTATCGTTGGCTTATCCCACCCCCAACTAAAAGGATCCTCTGCCCCCACCCCTGTCGCAATTCTATGGCCCCCCAACCTCCAATCCCATCTCAGGGGGGCCATGAAATCCAGCCCGAAACGTGCCCTTCCCATTCACCTGGATTTGTGCTCATTTGTGATTGTCACCTGACTTAACAATGTGACATTTTAGTTTTGTTCCCTGATTATATGCTATTTAAATATTTATTTGCATATGAGGGCATCCCACCCCCAGGAATTTTATACCAGGAGTCAGTGACTCAACCCCATTCCTCCTCCCCACCCACCTAGTCCAAAGTTTTAAAGGGGCCAATATTACCAAACGGGAGAGTTGTCAGACAAGGTAGCTGCTCTGTGTTCACACTGTGTCCATCGGTACGCTTGAGGCCTTTGCATCCTCGTCCCCCAGGACTAACTTTTACTTTAATTTGATAAGTTTTCTTTTTTTCTCATAATTTACAGTTTATTGGTTGTGCCCTTTAAAAGGGGCACTTTGTTAACTCGTTGATGACAATTGTCATCCTAATTGGCAATTAACATAAAAGAGTTAGCTGCTTCATGTTGCTTGACCACAATCTACCTGACACAGTTTGTACATTTTCAATAAAGCTAAGATAAAGATGATACATTTGTAGGAGAGCATTAGTGATGCAGTGATAACTGCTGCATTTCACTGTTCCATATAATCCTGGGGTAAAAACATTTAGCAAGATGCCAGCTCTTTCAAAAGTAAAGCCACAGTTTTCCAAATACGTTAAATATATCATTTAGTAAAAATCTTCTTCCACTTCTTTCCCTCTTGCTCATTCCTTTCATTTCCCCCTTTTTTTATTTGTTAGATTGAGTAAAGGGTATGAATTCCAATTTCATTGTAGCTAACTAGAGAAGTTAAGGACAATTTAAATTAAAAGAAGAGGCTTGCAATGTAGTCAAAAAGAGTAAGCCTGAGGATTGGGAGGGCTTTAAAATCAGCAAAGAATGACCAAGAAATTGATAAAGACAGAGAAAATAGAATGAGAATAAATTAGCAAGAATATAGAAAGTGTTTGGAAGAGATTTTATAAGTATGTAAAAAGGAAGACATTAGCAAAGGTAAATGTGTGTTCCTTAGAGGCGAAGACAGGAAAAATTATAATGGGGAACAAGGAAATGGCAGAGACTTTAACCAAATATTTTGTGTCTGTCTTCACAGTAGAAGACACAAAGAATGCATCAGAAATGTATTTATTTATTTATTTTATTTAGAGATACAGCACTGAAACAGGCCCTTCGGCCCACCGAGTCTGTGCTGACCATCAACCACCCATTTTTATACTAATCCTACATTGACCCCATATTCCCTATCACATCCCCACCTTCCCCTACCACCTACCTACACTAGGGGAAATTTACAATGACCAATTTACCTATCAACCTGCAAGTCTTTGGCTGTGGGAGGAAACCGGAGCACCCGGCAGAAACCCACGCGGTCACAGGGAGAACTTGCAAACTCGGCACAGGCAGTACCCAGAACTGAACCGGGGTTGCTGGAGCTGTGAGGCTGCGGTGGAACCAAGATCTGATGAGAGTGAGGAACTTAAAGTAATTAATATTAATAAAGAAAATGTGCTGGAGAAAGTCATGAGACTAAAAGCCAAAAAATCCCCTGGACCTGATGGTCTACACCCTAGGGTTTTAAAAGAGGTGCCTATGGAGATAGTGGATGCATGGTTTTTGATCTTCCAGAATTCCTTTAAATTCTATAATGATCCCCATGGATTGGCAGGTAGCAACTGTTCAAGAAAGGAAGGAGAAAGAAAACAGAGAACTGTAGGCCAATTCGTTTGACATCAGTCATCGGGAAAATGTTAGAATCTATTATTAAGGACATAGTAACAGGCACTTGGGAAATCAATATAATTAGGCAGAGTCAACATGGTTTTATGAAAGGGAAATTGTGTTTGACAAATCCGTTAGAGTTTTTTTTTTGAGAGTGTACCTAGTAGGGTGGATAAGGGGGAACCAGTAGAACAAAGAACAGTACAGCACAGGAACAAGCCATTCGGCCCTCTAAGCCTGCGCCAATCTTGATGCCTGCCTAAACTAAAACCTTCTGCACTTCCATGGATCGTATCCCTCTATTCCCATCCTATTTATGTATTTGTCAAGATGCCTCTTAAACGTTGCTATTGTACCTGCTTCGACCACCTGCCCCAGCAGCAAGTTCCAGGCACTCACCACCCTCTGTGTAAAGAACTTGCCTCGCACATCCCCTCTAAACTTTGCCCCTCGCACCTTAAACCTATGTCCCCTAGTAACTGACTCTTCCACCCTGGGAAAAAGCTTCTGACTATCCACTCTGTCCATGCCGCTCATAACTTTGTAAACCTCTATCATGTCGCCCCTCCACCTCCGTCGTTACAGTGAAACCAATCCAAGTTTATCCAACCTCTCCTCATAGCTAATGCCCTCCAGACCAGGCAACATCCTGGTAAACCTCCTCTGTACCCTCTCCCAAGCCTCCACGTCCTTCTGGTAGTGTGGTGACCAGAATTGCACGCAATATTCTAAGTGTGGCCTAACTAAGGTTCTATACAGCTGCAGTAGATGAATGATATTTGGATCTTTAGAATGTATTTGATAAGCTGCCGCACAAGAGGATGGTGTACAAGATTGGGGTTCATGGGATTGGGAGTAACAGACTAGCATGGATTGCAGATTGGTTAACAGACAGAAAACAGGGAGTATGGATAAACAGGTCATTTTCAGGATGGCAGGGTGGAGTGCCACGAGGATCAGTGTTTGGGCCTAAGCTTTTTGGAGTCCATATCAATAACTTAGATGAGGGATTTGACTATAATGTATCCAAGTTGGCTGACAATACAAAGCTAGGTGAGAAAGTAAGTTGTAAGGAAGAAGCAAAGAGCTTGCAAAAGGTTATAGACCAATTAAGTGATTAGGCAAGAAGATGACAGATGGAGTATAACATGAGGAATTGTGAAGTTATCCACTTTGACAGGAAGAATGAAAAAACAGAGTATTTTTTAATAGGTGAGCAACTAGTAAATATTGGTATTCAGAGGGATTTGGGTGTCCTTCTACATGAATCACAAAAGGTTAGCATGCAGGTGTAGCAAGCAATTAGGAAGGAAATGTATGTTAGCCTTTATTGAAAGGGATTTGGAATATGAAAGTATGGAAGTTTTGCTGTAATTATATAGAGCTTTGGTTAGATCACACCTGGAGTACCGTGCATAGTTTTGGTCTCCTTACCTAAAGAAGGATTATAATTGCCTTAGATGGGTTGCATTGAAGGTTCACTAGATTGTTTCTTGGAAGGAGGGGGCTGTCCTGTGATCAGAGATTGAGCAGAATGGCCCATATTCTCTGGAGTTCAGAAGAATGAGAGGCGATCTCTGTGAAATGTATAAAATTCCTCGAGAGCTTGACAGGGTAGATGCTGAGAGGCCATTTCACTTCACTGGAGAGTCCAGAACTAAGACCCAGTCTCAGGATGAGGGATCTGCTATTTAGGGCTAAGATAAGGAGAAATTTATTCATTCAGAGGGTTCTGAATCTTTGGAATTCTCTATTCCAGAAGGCTTTAGATACTCAGTCGATGAGTATGTTCAAGACGGAAATCAATAGATTTTTGAGCACTAAGGGAAGTCAGGGTTATAAGGATAGGGCAGGAAAGTGGAGTTGATGTAGAATTTCAACAATGATCTTATTGAATGGCGGAGCAGGTTTGAGCGGCCATATGGTCTACTCCTGCTCCTATTTCTTATGTTCTTATATAGATGATTTCTTATATTGAATTTTTGAACTTATACCTTTTGCCACTGCATAAAATTTACAACTTGGAAACAGACTATTGTGCCCAACTGGCCTATGTCGGGACTTATACTCCACAGGAGCTTCCTCCCATCCTACTTCATCTAGCACTATCAACACATCCTTCTGTTCCTTTCTTCCTCATGTACTTGCCTAGCTCCCCATCATCATAGAATCGTACAGCACAGAAGGAGATCATTCAGCCCATCATAGCTGTGCTGGCTCTTCGAAAGAGCTATCCAATTACTCCCATTTCCCTACTCTTTCCCCATAGCCCTGCAAATGTCTCCTTTTCAAGTATTTATCCAATTCTCTTTTGAAAGTTACAAATTGAATCTGCTTCCACCGCTCTTTCAGACAATGCATTCCATATCATAACAACTCACTGCGTAAAAAATGTTCTCCTCACCACCCCTCTGTTCTTTTGCTTATTAACTTAAATCTACATTCTTTGATTACCAACCTTCATGCCAGTGGAAACAGTTTCTTCCTACGTACTATATCAGAGCCCCTGAGAATTTTGAAGACCTCTATTAAATCTCCCCTTAACCCTTCTCTGCTCTGAGGAGAATAATTCAAGCTTCTCTATTCTCTCTGCATAACTGAAGTATCTTATCCCTAATACCACTCTAGTATGTATTCTGTGGACCATCTCCAAGACCTTGACATTCTGTCTACAGTGTGATGCCCAGAATTGGCCGCAATACTCCAATTGGGACCTAACTAGGAATCTAGGAATTTATAAAGTTTTAGCATATATTCCTTGCTTTTTTACTCTATGTCTCTATTTAGGAAGCCAGGGATTCTGTACGGTGTTTTAAAAGCCTTATCCACTTGTCCTACCACCTTCAAAGATTTGTGTACATACCCCCAGGTCTCCCTCTTCCTGCACCCCATTTAAAATTGTACCATTTAGTTCACTGTGCCTCCCCTTATTCTTCCTTCCAAAATGCAGCACTTCACACTCCTCTGCATTCACTTTCATCTGTCACATCTCTTTCCATTTCATCAGACTACGTCCTCCTGAAATCTCCTACTATCTTTGTTACTATTTAAATGCAATTCACAATTCGCTGTGTTATTCAGCTCAATTACTCCTTGTGGTAGTAAGTTCCACATTCTCACCATGCTCTGAGTATTTGATTTATTAGTGATTATTTTATATTTATGACTCTTAGTTTGGATTCCCCCATAAGTGGAATCAAGTGGAGTGTGGAGCACAGAGTGAGTGGGGAATAGACTGCTTTGTAAACTAGCTGCTCAGGTCAGGAATTTAGTGGAAGTGGGATCTTTAGTTAAGTATTTCTCAAGCTGCAATTCAGATTAACATTTAGAGTTTGATTTGGGGGGGGGGACAGAGTGATTGGGGGGGAAACAGAGTGATGGAGGGGGGGAACAGAGTGATGGAGGGGGGGAACAGAGTGATGGGGGGGGGAACAGAGTGATGGGGGGGGGGAACAGAGTGATGGGGGGGGGGAACAGAGTGATGGGGGGGGACAGAGTGATGGGGGGGGGAACAGAGTGATGGGGGGGGGGAACAGAGTGATGGGGGGGGAACAGAGTGATGGGGGGGGAACAGAGTGATGGGGGGGGGGAACAGAGTGATGGGGGGGGGGAACAGAGTGATGGGGGGGGGGAACAGAGTGATGGGGGGGGGAACAGAGTGATGGGGGGGGGAACAGAGTGATGGGGGGGGGAACAGTGATGGGGGGGGGAACAGTGATGGGGGGGGGAACAGTGATGGGGGGGGGAACAGTGATGGGGGGGGAACAGTGATGGGGGGGGAACAGAGTGATGGGCGGGGGGAACAGAGTGATGGGCGGGGGGAACAGAGTGATGGGCGGGGGGAACAGAGTGATGGGCGGGGGGAACAGAGTGATGGGCGGGGGGAACAGAGTGATGGGCGGGGGGAACAGAGTGATGGGCGGGGGGAACAGAGTGATGGGCGGGGGGAACAGAGTGATGGGCGGGGGGAACAGAGTGATGGGCGGGGGGAACAGAGTGATGGGCGGGGGGAACAGAGTGATGGGCGGGGGGAACAGAGTGATTGGCGGGGGGAACAGAGTGATTGGCGGGGGGAACAGAGTGATTGGCGGGGGGAACAGAGTGATTGGCGGGGGGAACAGAGTGATTGGCGGGGGGAACAGAGTGATTGGCGGGGGGAACAGAGTGATTGGCGGGGGGAACAGAGTGATTGGCGGGGGGTGGGTGGGGAAGGGAAACAGAGTGTTTTGTAAACTGAGTGTTAAAGTCAGGAATTTGGTGCAAGTGGGAATTAAGTGCAGAGGGGAAAGGAGGGGCTGTTTTATATTCTTTTTGCTTTACCTCCAGTAGCTGGTGAGTGTTCTTTTGTCTCTAAGCTAGGAGACTGTAACTTGCTATTACTTTCCTTTACGAAATTAGTACCTAGTTAACTAAACTAAATAAGGGTAGACAGACATGGCAGGATAGATGATGTGCCATTACTATAACATGTAAGAGTTGTGCAAAGAATTGTGGTTAATGTCTGCAGCTTAATCAATTTCAGTACTGAGTTGTTGAGCTTGGTTTTAAGCTGCAGACAGTGTGGGGCATCAGGGAGGGGGAGAGTTACCTGGTGGATACTTTGTTCACATCCCTTCGGTCAAATAGAACTTTAGAGTTGGTTAATGGCCAGGGACAGGAGGGTGTGACATGCAAGTATAGGGATCCAGCATGCAGTGATGGAGGAGCCTTGACTGTTGACTTTAATCCTCAAGTATGAGGTACTTGCTTCCATGTGAATGAGCACAAGGACTGCAGGGTGGGTGTGCAAACTGACCATAGCACCATTGTGCAGGAAGCCATTCAGGTAGGAGCAGTGAGAAGGAATGCGGTAGTGATGGGGACAGTATAGTCAAGGGAATAGATACTGTTCTGTGCAGCTGTGATGGGGAATTCCAAAGGTTATGTTGCCTGCCTGGTGCCAGGGTTAAAGACATCTCTCAGTTGGAGATGAACTTGGAGTGGGAGGATCTGGTTATTGTGTTCCATGAAGGAATCAATGTAGGTAGAACATGGAATGATCTGCTGAGAGAGTTTGAGGAGTTAGGGTCCAAATTAAAATGTAGAACCTCAAAGGCAATCATCTGAATTGTTACCCGAGTCATGTGCTAATTGGCACAGGGTCAAGCAGATTAAAGAATTAAATGCATGCCTCAAAGACTGGAAGAAAGGATTTTGATTTGTGGGGCACTGGCTTCATTACTGGGGAAAGAGTAAGCTGTTCTGTTGGGATGGACTCCACTTAAAGTGGGCTGGGATCAGTGTCCTGGCAAATTATATGATTAGGACCATGGATAGGGCTTTAAACTAAGAGTAGGGGGAGGGTCAGGTGAAGGAAGATGTAGAAATATTAAAAGTCTAGGCAATAATTGCAGTGTAGTGATCTGGGTAAAGACAAGCAGAGTGGACAGGAAGGGACAGACTTTAGTGGTATAGTGCATCAGCAATTTAAGGTCCATGCAAAGAATAGTGGTTTAAAAAAAAATTGAAGGCTCTTTATGTAAGTGAAGCATTTGTAATAAGGTTGATGAACTAGTGGCACAAATAGAAAAATGGCTTAGACTTGATCCCCATTACACAGATGGGGCTGGATTTTCAAACCCCACTGAGTACAGGAACGGCTGCGAGCGGGATTTGAATATTGTGTTGCCGGAGGTCGGCAATGGGTCCCACCAACTCAAACACTGCTATTTTCAGCCTGTCACTGGCAGGAAGGGAATGGATCGGGTGCAGGACTCCAATTAAGAGCCTCTTGAGCTCATTAAAAAGCTCACTAACAGGCTCATCAGTATCAGTGAGCCATTTCTAAAGGCTGGGAACAGGGAAGCTGCTATGCGGGAATACGACAGGGTTATGAAGATGTGAACAGTGTGGAGGGCTATGAGAAGGGCTGATTAAATTAATTTAGAGGCAGCAAATAAAGCTTAACTGCTTCAGATGTTTCTCAGTGTGGATATTGCTGCAGTTGGAAGAGTTTCATGTCACAGTGGCAGGAAAGTGCAGAGGGAAGTGAGCCTGCTGGCATCACTGGCAGCTGGGGTTGGCACAGCAAGGCCTGGTGAACCCACAAAGCCCAGCTGAAGGGGGGGGTGGGGGTGGTGGTTGATGAGAAATGGAAACAGGCCATTCTGATATTGGACAGCAGCCAGGATGAGCTGTGGCAGTTACAACCTCCCGGGCAGCAGGAGGCAGAGGAACACAGCGGGGGTGGGGGGGGGGGGGTGCTGCAAAGGAATGCATTCTCATGCTCACGCAGGCCCTCCGAGATCCCTGGTGACTTATTAGTGTCAGCAACGGCAAGCCAAGCAATGTTTGTCACTTGCCTTTAAAAGTCACATTGCTGATTCCAGTGCTGGATGTACTCCCGGGCCAATTACTTATTTAGCATTTAAAAGTAACGCCACTGACATGTCACCGGGTCTGGATCCGGAATGCTGCAGTCGTCAGAGTCCCAACTGGAAAATGAAAATCTAGCCCATGGTTACAAAGTGACCAAGGTTGGAAAATAAATATTCCAGGTTGTACAATAGTTCAGAAAGAAGGCAGAATAGAAAAGGAGGAGTAGCCCCAATAATAAAGGATGACATAAGGACAGCAGAGAAAGGATCTTGACTCAGAAGATGTAGTATGTCGGAGCTGGAGGATACCAGTGTGATCCACGGCAACCACATTTGCAATAAATGTCTGCAGCTCGAGGAACTTCAGCTCAGTTGATGAGCTGGAGGCTGAGCTACAGACACTGCAGTGCAGCAAGTAGGGGGAATGTTACTGGACATATTGTTCCAGAAGGCAGTCCCACTGCTTGGGTTAGGGTCTTCTGATTTGGTCAGTGTTCAGGGACAGGTGGGTGTGACTGCAAGTGAGACAGGCAAGGGGATCAAGAAGGTACAGGTGGAGGAGCCTTAGCCTTTGCAATCCTCTGACAGGTTAGAGGCTCTTTCAGCTTGTATGGATGACTGTGGGGGCTGTACGGTGGCTGAGCAAACTGACCATGGCACCAAGGTACAGGAAACCATTCAAGTGGGTGAGTAAATTGGGATGTAGTGGTAGTAGGGGACAACATAGTCGGGGGGATAGACACAGTTCTCTGCAGCTGAGAGCATGAGTCCAGAAGGCTGTGTTGCCTGCCCGGCACCAGGGTTTGGGACATCTGCTCGGGGCTGGAGAGAAACTTGCATTCAGAGCGGGATTATCCCATTGTCTTGGTCCATCTGGGTACCAATGATGTATAGGACTAGGAGAGAGGTTCTGCTTCGGGATTATGAGCAGCTAGGGGCTAAATTTAAAAAGCAGAACCTCGAAGGTAATAATCTTTGGATTACTACCTGAGCCTTGAGCAAATTGGCATAGGGTAAATAAAATTAGAGTTAAATGCTCAAAGACTGGTGTGGGAGAAATGGGTTTCAATTCATGGGGCACTGGCACCAGTACTGGGGAAAGTGGGAGCTATGCTGCTGGGACTGGTGTTCTGGTGAGTCATATAACTAGGGCAGTTGTTTTGAAAGTGTTTCCATTTTTAAATATTTTTTGAAGACTTGTGTTTTAGAATTGTGGAGATGGATTGATTTGAGACTGAAGTGATTCCATGGATATGTTTTTTAAAAGGTCACTGGAAGGACTCTGTTTAAAAACATTTACTGGATGTCACATGTCTTCTACTAAGTAAACAACAGGTGCATTCTGACTATGGGAGTTGTGTCTAAAATAGATGGAGTATATAATTGGCTGCATCGGTAACTGGGTACACATTTAAATATATGTTGTGACCTGTGGAGAAGTGGAACTAGGGAAAGACAATGCACTCCTCCTGCTTTGGTCGTAACATATAACTGGGGGCTCTGTGCAGGATAATCCAAAGTCGATGACGTGCAATTGTAAGTGGGGTAATAATAATTGAAAAGGGGAAAAGGAAAATACCAGGTTTCTTGTGCATTAGAGTAACGTTTACATTACCGGAATGGCTTCGTCAGTTGCTAGGACCTTTCTGGGGAAGGAGGACTTATCCCTGAGTGTTTGTTTGAAAAACTTAACCAAGGCTAGGCTAAAGGAATTGGCAGAAAAGTTGGCGTTAGGGTTAAAACCAGGGGCTAAGAAAGCAGACATAAAAGAAAAAAGGGAGCAAGAAAGGCTATTCAAAGTAAAGAAAAAAGCTAGAATTAAAAAACAGGGAGGCCTTGACTTTGATGAAAATTCTGGTGAGGAAAGAACTGACTCCAGCCCAGGACCCAGTTTGAGGAAAGGGATGCAGAGGCATTTTTCATTTCTTTTGAAGAGTTTGCTAGACAGATGAAGTGGCTGAAGGAGCTGGACACTGCTTATGCAAAGCAGATTGATTGGCAGAGCTCATGAAGCTTATGCCATGGTTGCTGAGGAGGCTTCTGCAGATTGAGATGGCAAAAAAGGCTATTCTCGTTGCTTATGAGTTAGTCCCTGAAGCTTCTAGGCAGAAATTTCAGAACCTGCAGAAACAGCCTGGAAAGACTTGTCTAGAATTTGAGGGTAAAGCAAATTAATTTTGATTTATCGGATGCAGACGCTAAAGGTAGAGGCCATGTAATGAGACCCTTGGGGAAATAATTCTCCTGGAAGAATTTAAAAAAATTCACTCCCTCCATTCTGTAAGAACCCATATCGAGAACCAGAAGGTTTCAACAGCCAGACTGGCAGCGGAAATCACTGATTATTACAAACTTGTCCGTCACCCTCACAAACCCACGAAGGATAGATGGTGGGAGGGTGAAAGGAAGAAGTAGCCAGGGACAAGGGACAGCTGGGAATGTCCCGGCATCTCCTCCACAGGCCAGAAAGAAGTTGCTGAGGTCGGAATTGGAATCCGAAAGCCTAAGTGTTTCCATTGCCACAAGGTGGGACATCTTTGTTCAGAATGCTAGAATTTGTGGGGTAAACCCATGGGACTGAATGGAATACACAAGGCCAATGCAGAGAAAGGGGCCCTGACTGAGGGTATGACCGATCAGGCTGTAGCTCTGACTGCATCTGCAAGGCCAAGTACAAAAACTGCTGAGTGACGGGGAGGTGAACAAGATACCTGAGTTATGGGGAACTCTTGTCAAAAGGAAAAGTGACACCTTATCCCTCAAGTGAGGCAGGTAAACCTATTATACTTGGGGATACAGGAACCACCCAAACTCTTTTTTGCTGGAGAAAGGCATAACATTTTCACCAGAGTGCACTGAATGCCAAGGTTTTAGTGAATGGTATTGGCGGGGAGTATTTACCCTTACCTTTGTATTGGGTGCACCTGGAGTATGACCTAATGTTTGGAATGTATGGATGAGGTTGTACATCTGGTTTATCCATACAGACTGCTTTAGGAGTTGTCCATATAGTGCTCCATATAGAGTAGTCAAAAGGATTGGTAAAGTAAATTATTTGACACCCCAGATCACCAGAAAAAGTATCAGCTGTTACATCAATATGTTGAAACAATATCACTGTCAACAGAAGGATAAGCAAGCACAGATATGTCTGGTGGTAGGGATAATGAGGATGAGGCAGAAGACGACCTAGACAATTCTCAAATTGAACCTCTTACTATCTGGTTACCTAATACTGAATTGTTATGGAGATTAGACACTATGCTTTCATATTTAGTTGCAAAACCATGAAGAGACCTAACTAGGCTACTCCCAGCATTTAAAGGAGTCTGTATGGATAAACCAGGATGTACAACCTCATCCATACATGATGTGGATGTAGGACAATCCCCTCTCATAAAACAGCATCCTATCACTTAACTCCAAAGAAACAGGCCCAGGTGAAAGCAGAAATCCAATGCATGTTGGAAAATCACCTAATGGAACCCAGTCAAAGCAGCTGGAATTCCCCAGTCATTTTAATGCCTAAACCTGATGGAATTTTCCTCCACACAAGATCAGGGGGCAGGTTGTTCAACCTTGCCCGTTTAAGAGCGAAGACCAAAGTACGGAAAGTCCTCATCAGGGAACTTCTCTTTGCTGACGATGCTGCATTAACATCTCACACTGATGAGTGTCTGCAGAATCTCATCGACAGGTTTGCGGCTGCCTGCAACGAATTTGGCCTAACCATCAGCCTCAAGAAAACGAACATCATGGGACAGGATGTCAGAAATGCTCCATCCATTAATATCGGCGACCATTATCTGGAAGTGGTTCAAGAGTTCACCTACCTAGGCTCAACTATCACCAGTAACCTATCTCTAGATGCAGAAATCAACAAGCGCATGGGAAAGGCTTCCACTGCTATGTCCAGACTGGCCAAGAGAATGTGGGAAAATGGCGCACTGACACGGAACACAAAAGTCTGTTTATATCAAGCCTGTGTCCTCAGTACCTTTCTCTACAGCAGCGAGGCCTGGAAAATGTATGTCAGCCAAGAGCAACGTCTCAATTCATTCCATTTTCGCTGCCTCCGGAGAATCCTTGGCCTCAGGTGGCAGGACCGTATCTCCAACACAGAAGTCCTCGAGGCAGCCAACATCCCCAGCTTATACACCTTACTGAGTCAGCGGCGCTTGAGATGGCTTGGCCATGTGAGCCGCATGGAAGATGGCAGGATCCCCAAGGACACATTGTACAGCGAGCTCGTCACTGTTATCAGACCCACCGGCTGTCCAAGTCTCCGCTTTAAAGACGTCTGCAAATGCGACATGAAGTCTTGTCACATTGATCACAAGTCGTGGGAGTCAGTTGCCAGTGATCGACAGAGCTGGCGGGCAGCCATAAAGGCAGGGCTAAAGTGTGGCGAGTCAGAGACTTAGCAGTTGGCAGGAAAAAAGACAAAAGCGCAAGGGGAGAGCCAACTGCGAAACAGCCCTGACAACCAATTTTATCTGCAGCACCTGTGGAAGAGTCTGTCACTCTAGAATTGGCCTTTATAGCCACTCCAGGCGCTGCTTCACAAACCACTGACCACCTCCAGGCGCTTACCCATTGTCTCTCGAGACAAGGAGGCCAAAGAAGAAGAAGATGGCTAAACTAGATTTTGTATAGACTACAGAAAGGTTAATGCAGTAATAAAGGCCGTCTCCTACCCAATTCTTCGCTTGGAAGACTGTAATGACAGAGTTGGCAGTACCATGTTTCTTACCAAAATAGATTTGTTAAAGGGATACTGGCAGATTCCTTTAACACCCTGAGCTAAAGAAATATCAGCCTTTGTCACACCAGACAGTTTTTTTTTCAATGCTGGGTGATGCCATTCAGGCTAAAAAATGCCTTAGCCACTTTTCAGAGACTAATAAACCAAGGAACTCCCTTTCTAACAACACTGTGGGTGTACATGCCTCATGGACTGCAGCAGTTCAAGAAGGCAGCTCACTACCACCTTCTCAAGGGCAATTAGGGATGAGCAATAAATGCTGGCCTAGCCAGTGATGCCCACATCCCATAATAAAAAAAAAAGTGGTAGCCAGTGTTCCTAACTGTGTGGTTTACCTTGATGTGCTAGTATATAGTGATACAGTGGAAAGACCACTTGGAACAACTAGAAGCTCTGTTTAGAAAATTACAGTTGGCAGATTTGATGGCAAACCTTGCCAAAAGTGAATTTGCAAAAGCCAGCGTAAACTACCTCAGGCATATAGTAGAGCAAGGACAAGTGTTGCCAGCAGCAGCAAAAGTACAAGCATTGATGGAGTTCCCTACCCCCAAGACTAACTGAGTAATGATGTGGTTTTTGGGGAATGTGTGGCTTCTACCACACGTCTGTACCAAATTTTGGTACTATAGCTGCTTCACTGATGGCTTTTCTTTTGTAGCAAATCCAAGGTAGTGTGGGCAGAAGAGTGCCAAGCAATTTGAGAAGCTGAAAGCCATTTTGATAAACCAGTGTTGGTTACCCCAAATTTCGCTAAGGTAGCAATTGATGCTAGTGACTTGGGGGGTTGGTGCAGTCGTTACAAGATGATGAATCAGGCATAGACAAGCAGGATAAAGGCCCATTACCCGATCTGAACCAGACGACGGGTCGGGTCGCACTTCCGGGTCCAGCATTCGGGGGTCAGGTCGGGCCGGTTCGGACACGCTCTATCACCACCTCAGTTAATTTATTTTTTAGACTTTAAATGTGGTTTTGTTAATTGTTCCTTACCTGCGCAAGCTTAAAATGTGAAAAATTAAAGTAGGTTAACTGATGGTCGGGTATGGGAAAAAAATGGAAGGACTTGGGTTGGACACAGGCTCAGATGGGGTTCTGTCGGGCTCTGGTCAAGTCTCATTTCCAGACCCAAGCAGGCCTTTACAGTGGGATACTTTCCCAAAAAGCTAGATAGACACCGAAAGAGATGCTCAACAGTGGAAAAAGAAACTGTAGGCTGACTACTAGCCCTTAAGCATTCTGAAGTCTATGTTCACCACAACTAGAGAGACACTGGTATATACTGATCATAACCCCTAGATTTTGTGGAAAAAAAAAGAATGCCAGACTATTTTGATGGAGTTAACTATTGAAGCCTTATCATTTAAAGATTATCCACATTGCAGGGTAAAATAATGTAATTGCTGATGCTTTGTCTAGAATTTAGCTTTGCTTTGAGTCGAGTGCAAAGATGGTACAAAGCAGGACTGTATTAGTTACAGTTACTGTGCAAATGTGTTTTAACATTTTTTCATCTGTTTATTTCCACACTTCGTAATGAAATGCATTTAAAATGGTATTTCATTCCTCCAGGATGGAGGTGTAATGAAAGTGCTACCTTTTTAAAAAAAATTTTTTTTTGGATGTCTTGTGTTTTAGAATTGTGGAGATGGATTCATTTGAGACTGAAAGGATTCCATGGATGTGTTTTTTTTTTAAGGCTCACTGGAAGGACTCGGTTTAAAAACATTTACTGAATGTCACATGTCTTCAGCTAAGTAAACAGGTGCCTTCTGGTTGATTATGGGAGTTGTTTACAACAGAAACGACATGTCAAGATTTATAGTGCTTAAGAGTGCGTTTCCTTTTTTGAATACTGTTTTGAATCAGTTGGGTTTGTAGCCTGCTGAAGGAAACACTCAGCTCATCTTTTCTCCATCATTGAGAAACCCTGCAACCAAAAAAAATCCAGTGTGTGATAACGAACGTCTGATGCCACATTTCTCCTAAGAAGCTTTTGGAAGACTTCCTCTCAACATCTGAACGAACTGCTTCTGAAAAGATCCCAGTGACCTGTCTATGTGTACTCAGATGCCAGACTGTGTGCCATCTGGAACATAACATATCTTATCCTTTTTCTTCAAGAATTAACAAGTGCTTTGGCCAAAGCATCTTTATTTTTCCTTTACCCAGTGGGTGTGTATGTGTTGGGTGTTTAGAAGGGAATATACATATTTACTGTCATATTTCAAACTGTTAAAGCTTTGCATCTTAATTTATTATAAAACAAGACTTAGTCAATAAATACTTTTGTTCATTAAAGAAACCTGGTTGGTGAATTTTATTCTGAAACTGAGTATACAATTGGCCACATTGGTAACTGTGTACACATTTAAATATATGTTGTGACCTGTGGAGAAATGGAACTGGAGAAAGAAAGTGCACTCCTCCCACTTTAGTAATAACACAGTAGAGAGGGCTTTAAACTAAATTGTTGGGGGAAGAGATCAAGTGAGGGGACATGTGGTAAATTTAAAAGGAAAGGACAAGGCAATAGTGCAGGGTAGCGACATGGTAATGATAAAGTGTGCCAGGAAGGGACAGACCGTACAAACTCAGTTTGCAAAAATGGTGAAAAGACAGAACTGAAGGCTCTATCAGAATGTGTGCAGCATTCATAACAAAATGGATGAATTGTTGGCACAAATAGAAATAAATATTTTTGACCTGATGGCCACTACAGAGACATGGTTGAAAGGTGACCATGGCTGGGACCTGAATATTCAAGGGTATTGACATTTTGGAAGGATGGGATGCTAGGAAAAGGTGATGGGGTAGCTCTGTTAATTAAGGGTGATAGTACAGTAGTGAGAGTTCAAAAGATCAAGATGTAGAATCAGTTTGGGTAGAGTTGTTAAAAAAAAAAAGCAAAGTAAAGAAGTCACTTGTGGGAGTAGTTTATAGGTCCCCCTAACAGTAGCTACACTGTAGGACAGAGTATACAGGAAGAAATAATGGGGGCTTGTAAGAAAGTTACAGCAATAATCATGGGTGATTTTAATCTACATACAGATTGGACAAATCAGATTGGTAAAGGTAACATGGAAAATGAATTCAGAGTGTATTTGGACAATTTTAGTGCTCTACATACTAGTGCCAACCAGGGAGCAAGCACTTCCAGACCTGGTAATCTGCAATGAGATAGGATTAATTAAATGCCTCAGTAAAGGAGCCTCTAGGCAACAGTGATTATAACATGATTGTTAAATTCTATCAGTTTGAGGGTGAGAAGTGTGGGTCTAGCAGCAGTGGTGCGAGGAGACGGGGTATAAAAGAAGCTGAGAGCCGAGTCCTGAGACCAGAAGTAGCAGCAGCGGAGAGAGTGCTCTGTTCAATTCTGTGGACCTGCTTGACCAACTAAAATCGAAGTGTGATCTCACAGGGGAGCTGGTAAGTGATTGGGTATTTCTTCCGTGTCTTTCTTTTTGTTTTGGCCAAGTGATTTAAATCAGGAGATGGCATTTACAGGTTAAGAGTAGGCTTTAATTTTTTTAAATACTGAGATCCAAATTAATTAAATAGAATAGAGATGGCTGGGCAGGCGATGTGCTGCAGCTGTAGTATGTGGGAGCTGGTGGATGCCAGTGCGATCCACGGTGACCACATCTGCAGCAAGTGTTGGCTGCTCGAGGAACTTCGGCTCAGTTGATGAGCTGGAGGCCAAGCCGTGGACACTGTGACACATCAGGGAAGGGGAGAGTTACCTGGACACTGTTTCAGGAGACAGTCACATGCCTTAGATTAATTGCATCCAATCTGGACTGTGGTCAGGAGGGTGTGACTGCAAATGAGGCAGGTATGGGGATCCAGAATTTAGCTTTGGACGAGCCTCAGCCAGTGCCTTTATCCAATAGGTACGAGGTTCTTGCTCCCAATGTGGATGAGGGCACAGGCTGCTGGGAGGATGAGCAAACTGACCACAGCACCATGGTTCAGAGCGCCATTCGAGTGGGTGGGTGGGGGGGAGAAAATAGAAATGTTGCAGCCATAGGGAATAGCATGGTTAGGGGAATAGATACTGTCCTCTGCAGCAGATAGTCCTGAAGGCTGTGTTTCCTACCTGGTGCCAAGGTTAAGGACGTCTCTTCTGGGCTAGAGAGGAACTTGGAATGGGAGGGGAAGGATCCAGTTGTCATGGTCCACGTAGGTACCAATGACATAGGTAGAACTCGGAAAGAGGTTCTGCTGAGGGACTATGAACAGCTCGGGGCTAAATTAAAAAGCAGAACCACAAAGGTAATCTCCGGATTACTACCTGAGTCACATGCAAATTGGCATAGGGTAAATAAGATTAGAGAGGTAAATGCATAGCTGAAAGATTGGTGTGGGAGAAGTGGGTTCCGATTCATGGGACACTGGCACCAGTACTGAAGAGCTGTTCCATTGGGATGGGCTGCACTTGAACCATGCTGAGACCAGTGCCCTGGCGAATTGTTTAACTAGGGTTGTAGATAAGGCTTTAAACTAAATAGTGGGGGAGGGAGGGTTCAATTGAAGGGAAGTTTAAAAAGTCAAAGTTATGAGAGAGCAGAGGTGCAGGGTAGCGAAGGGGCATACATTAATCAGCGTGACAGAGACAGAATATGAGCATAAGAGTACAGCAGAAATCAGAACCAGAGAAGGTAAAAATGGTAAGTCAAAGCTTAAGGCTCTTTATCTGAATGCACGTAGCATTTGTAACAAGATAGATGAGTTGATGCCACCAATAGAAATAAATGAATATGATTTGATAGCTATCACAGAGACATGGTTGCAGGATGACCAGGACTGGAAACTCAATGTTCAAGGATATTTGACATTCTGGAAGAATCGGCAGAAAGGAAAAGGTAGGGTAACTTAATTATTAAAGGAAGGAATCAGTGCAGTTGTGAGTAATGATATAGGTGTAATAGATCATGATGTAGGATCAGTTTGGGTGGAAATAAGGAATAGCAAGGGGAAGAAATCACAGGTGGGAGTGGTCTATAGGCCCCTGAAGAGTTGCCTCTCTGTAGAACAAAATATTAATAGGGAAATAGATTAGATTAGATTAGAGATACAGCACTGAAACAGGCCCTTCGGCCCACCGAGTCTGTGCCGAACATCAACCACCCATTTATACTAATCCTACACTAATCCCATATTCCTACCAAACATCCCCACCTGTCCCTATATTTCCCTACCACCTACCTATACTAGTGACAATTTATAATGGCCAATTTACCTATCAACCTGCAAGTCTTTTGGCTTGTGGGAGGAAACCGGAGCACCCGGAGAAAACCCACGCAGACACGGGGAGAACTTGCAAACTCCACACAGGCAGTACCCGGAATCGAACCCGGGTCCCTGGAGCTGTGAGGCTGCAGTGCTAACCACTGCGCCGCCCCTTGTGTAAGAAGGGCACTGCAATTATCATGGGTGATTTTAATCTGCATATAGACTGGACAAATCAAATTGGCAAGGGTAGCATGGAAGACTAATTTGTAGAGTGCATCAGGGATTGTTTCTTAGAACAATACGTTGCAGAACCTACCCGGGAACAGGCTATTTTAGACTTGGTAATGTGTAATGAGGTAGGATTAATAAGAGATCTCATAGTTAAAGATCCTCTGGGGGAAACAATCATAACATGGTAGAATTTCAAATTCAGTTTGAGGGTGAGCAACTCTGGTCTCAAACCACTGTCTTCAACTTAAACAAGGGCAATTCGAGGTATGAAGAAAGAATTGTCTAAAGTGGGCTGGGAAAATAGACTACAGGGAAAGTCAGTAGATGAGCAGTGGCAGACTTTTAAGCAGATATTTCATAACACTCAGCAAACATTTATTCCAGTCAGAAGGAAGGACTCAAATGATGAACCACCTGTGGATAACAAAGGAAGTTACAGAGAGTGTCAAATCAAAAACAAAAGGGTTTAAAGCGGCGAATGCTAGTGGTAGGCCAGAGGATTTTGAATTTTTTTAGAAACTAGCAGTGGATGACTAAAAAACTAATTGAGAAAATTGAGAATAAATAGGCAATAAATATTAAAAAAAAACAGTAAGAGCTTCTATGGGTATATAAAAAGTAAGAGAGTAGCTAAAGTAAGTGAGTGACCCTTACAGGAAGAGACTGGGGAATTAATAGGGAACAGGGAAGTGGCAGATAATTTAAACCAATATTTTGCATCGGTCTTCAGGGTGGAGGACACTATAAACATCCCAACAATAATAGATGAGCAAAGTGTAAATGGGAGGGAGGAACTTGTAACAAACTCTATCACGAGGGGAAAAGGTGCTGGACAAACTGGGACAAGTTGCCAGGACCTGATGGCCTGCATCCAAGGGTTTTAAAAGAAGTGGCTGCAGAGATAGTAGAGGCATTGGCCATAATATACCAAAACTTACTGGATTCCAGTAGGGTACCAGCGGATTGGAAAACTGCTAATGTGGTGCCCCTATTTAAGAAAGGAGGGAGACAGAAAGCAGGAAACTATAGACCAGTTAGCTTAACATCTGTCATTGGGAAAATGCTAGAGTCCATGGTTAAGGAAGAAATAGCTGGACATTTAGAAAAAACATAATGTAATCAAACAGTCAACATGGTTTAATGAAAGGGAAATCATGTTTGGCAAATTTGTTAGAATTCTTTGAGGATATAACCAGCAGAGTGGATAAAGGGGAACCAATAGATGTCGTGTATTTGGATTTTCGGAAGGCGTTTGATAAGGTGCCACATAAAAGGTTATTAAACAAAATAGGAGCTCTGGATATTGGGGTAATGTGTTGGCATGAATTGAGGATTGCCTAACATACAGAAGACAGAGTCGGGATCAATGGGTCTTTTTCAGGTTGGAAAGCCGTAACTAGTGGGGTGCCACAAGGATCGGTCCGAGGGCCTTGACTATTCACTATCTATGTTAATGACTTGGAGGAAGGGACAGAGTATAAAGTATCCAAATTTGCTGACAATACAAAAATAAGTGGGAAGGCATGTTGTGATGAGGACACAAAGAATCTGTAAAGGGATATAGATAGGTTAAGTGACTGGGCAAAAACTTGGCAGATGGAGTTCAATGTGGAAAAGTGTGAGGTCATCCACTTTGGTAAGAATAAAAAAAAGGCAGATTATTATTTAGATGAAGAAAGACTACAAAATACTGCAGTACAGAGGGATCTGGGTGGTGTACAGGGAACACAAAGTCAGCATGCAGGTGCAACAGGTAATTTGGAAGGCAAATGAATTTGGCCTTTATTGCCAGGGGGTTAGAGTTTAAAAGTAGGGAAGTCTTGTTACAACTGTACAGGGTGTTGGTGAGGCCACAGCCGGAGTACTGCGTACAGTTTTGGTCCCTGTATTTAAGGAAGGATGTACTAGCATTGGAGGCAGTTCAGAAAAGATTCACTAAGCAGATTCCTGGGATGCAGGGGTTGTCTTATCAAGAACGGCTGAACAGGTTAGGCCTTTATTCATTTGAGTTTAGAAGAATGAGAGGTGATCTTATTGAAACATATAAGATTTTAATGGGGCTTGACAGGGTAGATGTTAAGATGTTTCCACTGGTGGGGGAATCTCGAACTAGGGGACATAGTTACAGAATAAGGGGGCACACATTTAAAACTGAGATGCAGAGGAATTTCTTCTGAGGGTGGTGAATCTCTGGAATTCTCTACCTCAGAGTTGTGGAGGCTAGATCACTAAATGTATTTAAGGAGGAGGTAGATAGATTTTTGAAATCTCGTAGTCAAGGGTTATGCGGAGCAGGCCCGAAAGAGGAGTTGAGACCTGGGACAGATCAGCCATGATCTTATTGAATGGCAGGGCAGGCTCAAGGGACTGAATGGCCTACTCCTGCTCCTACTTCTTGTGTTCTTGTGTGTCTAAGGCAAGTGTTTTAAACTTAAATAAAGGCAATTACAAGGGTATGATAGAATTGGCAAAAGTGAACTGGGAAATTAGTTTAGCAGGACAGTAGAGAGGCAGTGACAGACATTTAAGGAGATATTTCATATCTCTCAGCAAAGATACTTTCCAGTGAGAGAGAGACACTCTAGGAGAAGGATGTACTATCCATGGCCAACTAAAAGTTAGATAGTATCCAATTGAAAGAAAAAGTGTACAATTCTGCAAAGATTAGTGGTAGATCAGAAGATTTGACAGATTTTAAAAACCAGTAAAGAATGACTAAAATAAAAAGAAATTAAAGTGAGTTGCAGCTGGCTATAAATATAAAAACATTACAAGATTCTAAGTATTTTAAAAGAGTAACTCAAGTGCGCATTGGTCCTCTAGAGTCTGGGGGATTAATAGTGGGTAACGAGGAAATGGCAGAAGCGTTGAATAGGTATTTTGTGTCTGTCTTCACCGTAGAAGACCCAAAAACATCCCAAAGATCTTAGGAAAAACAAGAGGTAAAAGGGAAGGAAGAACTTAAAACAATCACCAGGGAAAGGGTACTGGGAAAACTATTAGCTAAAGGTTGACAAGTCCCCAGGACCTGATGGCCTGCATCCTAGGCTCTTAAAAGAAGTGACTGCAGAGATAGTAGATGCTTTAGTTGTGATTTTCCAAAATTCCCTAGATCGGAAAGGTCCCAGAGGATTGGAAAATAGCTAATGTAACACCTCTATTCAAGAAAGGAGGGAGAGAGAAAATGGGAAATTATAGGCCAGTTAGCCTAACAGGAATAATGCAAGAATCCATTATGAAGGAGATTATAGTAGGACATTTAGAAAATCATAATGCAATTAGGCAGAGTCAACATGGTTTTATGAAAGATAAATCACGTGTTTAACTAATTTATTAGAGTTCTTTGAGGAAATAACAAGCATCATTGATTGAGGAGAAGCTGTAGATGTGGTGTACTTGGATTTCCAAAAGGCATTTGATAAGGTGCCACATCAAAGGTTACTACAGAGTTCATGGTGTAGGGGGTAACATATTAGTATTGTTAGAGGATTGATTAGCTAATAGGAAGCAGATAGTAGGGATAAATGGATCATTTTCGGGTTGGCAAGCTGTAACTAGTGGAGTGCCACAGGGATCAGTGCTGGTGCCTCGACTATTTACAATCTATATCAATGACTTGGACGAAGGGACCGAATGTATGGTAGCTAAATTTGCAGATGACACAAAGGTGGGTAGAAAGTTGAGTTGTTGAGAGGCCAGAGTTTACAAAGGGATATAGATAGGTTAAGTGAGTGGGCAGAAATTTGGCAGATGGAGTATAATGTGGGAAAATGTGAACTTGTCCACTTTGGCAGGAAGAATAGAAAAGCAGTATATTTAATTGGAGATAAACTGCAGAACTCTGCGGTACAGAGGGATCTGGATGTCCTTGTACATGTATCATAATCACTTGCTGTACCTGCATGTTGATTTAAGAAGGCAAATTGAATTTTGTCATTTATTGCAAGGGAAATGGAATATAAATGTGGGGATGTTTTGCTACAGTTGTACAGGGCATTGGTGAGATTATATCTGTAGTACTGTGTACAGTTTTGTTCTCCTTAAAGGATAAAATTGCATTAGAAGCAGTTCAGAGAAGGTTTACTCGACTGATTCCTGGGATAAAGGGCTTGTCTTATGAGGAAAGGTTGAAAAGGTTGGGCCTGCACTCATTGGAGTTTAGAAGAATGAGAGGTGATCTTATTGAAACATCTAAGATCCTGAGGGGATACGACCGGGTGGATGCTGGAAGGATGTTTGAAATTATGGGTGATAGAACTAGGGGACACAGTTTAAAAACAGTGTGTGGAGATTAGGAATAATGTGTCAGAAAACGCTAGTGGGAGTAGCTTGTAGGCCCCTGACTGTATTCATACCATTGGATAAAGCATTAAGCAAGAAAAAATTGGTGCTTGTAACAAAGGCAATTTAATAATCCTGGGGGACTTTAATCTTCATATAGATTGGACCAATTAAATTGGCAACGGTGGTCTGGAAGTTTATAGAATGCATTTATGACAGTTTCCTGGAACTATGGGCTGCATTTTACATGTCCGTCACCAAGATGGGTGGGGGGCATAAACTATATCAAGGATCTGTTTAGCCACCACGATATTAAATGCAGCGGCTCATTTAAATGGCCGTGGCGGACTGCCACTGTGCCCCCCCACCCACACCGATTACATGGAGGGGACGGGCAATTCAGGCACCATGGTGCAGGTGCCAATGCCATTTTTAAAGGGCTTTGAGCCCTACTTTGCAATTTCAAATTTAAAGGGACATTGTTTTTTTTAAATTAAACAACTTAATCCTGACTCTCTCTCACCCACTCCCTCAACAACATGGCATTAAATACCTGCCCTCTCCACCTGCCCCAAAACACTTCCCTGGTGCACCTGACCTTCCCCCCCCCCCCCCCCCCCCAAAGTTCATATACTTTAAACTTTACCCCTTCCCACCATCCCCTAGACTAATTAAATTACTCTGACATCACTTCCCCCACCCCACACAGAGAAACTTACCTGCTCCCGCCTCCTCACCCGTATTCCATCTCAAATCTCCAGACGGAGATCCGGAAGTGTGGGAGTCCCGGCCACTGGCATCAATGTCAGAGCAGGATGGACAGCGGGAGTGGATAAGGAAGTAATTCATTTATTTGCATTTTTTTAAATATGCAGATTTTGCTCCCATCGCAGAGTGGCGGGGGGTCGGGGGGGGGGCGGGTGCTTGGCGCCGCCAGAAGGCCTTGCCACCGCCGGCAATATCGTGCTGGGCCTTCCCGGCATTGAGGCCCATTACGGGCCTCTCCCAGAGGCATTTTCTGGGCCCCCTGCCACAACCCCTAACATCTGGGTTGGGGGAGGAGGGGGGGGGCGCGGGGTGGGTGGTGCTGTAAGATCCAGCCCAATATGTGGTGGAACAAACTAGGGATAAAGTTATCTTCGATCTAGTATTTTGTGCAATGAGGCACGTTTAATTTGTAATCTCATCGTAAAAGTTCCTCTGGGGAAAAAGTGATAATACAACTGAATTCCATAATCAGATTGAAAGCAACATACTCCAGTCCCAAACAAGAATCTTAAACTTAAATAAAGCCAATTACATAGATATGAGTGGAGAACTGGCTAAGGTTAATTGGTTAAATAGACTAAAATGTATGGTGGTAAATAAGCAGTAGGAAATATTTAAGAAGCAATTTCAAAATGTTCAACAAAAATGCATTCCATTAAAATACAAAAACTCTGCAAGGACCGTATCTCCAACACAGAAGTCCTCGAGGCGGCCAACATCCCCAGCTTATACACCCTACTGAGTCAGCGGCGCTTGAGATGGCTTGGCCATGTGAGCCGCATGGAAGATGGCAGGATCCCCAAGGACACATTGTACAGCGAGCTCTTCACTGGTATCAGACCCAGCGGCCGTCCATGTCTCCGCTTTAAAGACATCTGCAAACGTGACATGAAGTCCTGTGACATTGATCACAAGTCATGGGAGTCAGTTGCCAGTGATCGCCAGAGCTGGCGGGCAGCCATAAAGGTGGGGCTAAAGAGTGGCGAGTCGAAGAGACTTAGCTGTTGGCTGGAAAAAAGACAGAAGCCCAAGGAGAGAGCCAACTGTGTAACAGCCCCGACAACCAATTTTATCTGCAGCACCTGTGGAAGAGTCTGTCACTCTAGAATTGGCCTTTATAGCCACTCCAGGCGCTGCTTCACAAACCACTGACCACCTCCAGACCCATTGTCTCTCGAGACAAGGAGGCCAAAGAAGAAGAAGATACTTGCACTGGAGACGGTGCAGTGATGATTTACTAAATTGATCCCTGGAATGAGGGGGTTGTCCTATGATGAGAGGCTGAGTAAATTGGGCCTATATTCTCTGGAATTTAGAAGAATGAGAGGCGATCTAATTGAGGTATACAAGATTCTGAAAGGGCTTGATAGGGTAGAAGCTGAGAGATTGTTTCCACTGGTCAAGGAACCTAAAACACGGGGACACAATCTCAGGATAAGGGGTCAATCATTCAGGACTGAGATGAAGAGAAATGACTCCACTCAAAGGGTTGTGAATCTTTGGAATTCTCTATCTCAGAGGGTTGTGGATGCTCCATCGTTGAATACATTTAAGGCTGGGATAGATAGATTATTGGTTTCACAGGGAATCGAGATTGGAGAGCGGGCAGGAAAGTGGAATTGAAGCCCGAGATCAGCCATGATCGTATTGAATGGTGGAGCAGGCTGGATGGGCCATAGGGTCTACTTCTGCTCCTATTTCGTATTCTCTGTCATTCCCTCTCCTTTCTGTGTCGTTCCTGCTCTCTCTGTTCCCCCTTCTCTCCGACTGTTGCTGAGAGTGGGAACAGCAGTTTCCAAACTCCGGACAGCTTCAGGGTTTTCCGGCAGGCTTTTTAAAAATAAAATCGGAATCCTTCGGAAAACCCCGAAGCCGTTCCCGCGCTCAGCACCTGTAAGCTATGAAAATAACAGGGCAATTTTTTTAAAGCCACATGCTTGGAAAAAAGCTAATGGGAAATTTCTCGTCCCTGAAATGACCAGTCACAGACCTCAACATCTTTTACCACGGACACTGGCATCCGTGCACGGACACGTTGCCAACCCTTGCTTCTGATGTACCATCATTGTTTGTAATGTAGGAAACACAGTAGCCGTTATAAACTCCTTCCATACTTACACTGGAAATTGTCTATGTAACCTTGTCACACTGCAATTCCACTGTCCTGTTAGTGATGGCGCTGCAGTCAGGCTGGATGGGGTAGAGGAGAGAAACTGCAATTACAAGGTGCAAGGTTTACATGAGGAGTTAAAAGAAATGTGGACGTTGGAATTTCTAATGGAAAGAGTTGAAAGGGAGTACACATAGGCAAAAAGATGGGGAGCACCCTGCAGACAATGGTTTGCTAGGTGAAAACAGCCATGAATGTTTCCAGGGTTTCCCTGATATGTATAAACAAGTTTCCTGTATTGTTCATGGAATGTCAGACAGTACATAATCGTACAATGGCGTGTGTGTTATTGTTATACCATTTCATGCAAAATTTATTAATTGACCTCCACGATGAAACTATGTTGAAGATGCCTGTACCTTTCAGGGTGCAAAACCCTAACTTGCCTAAGATCACTGAGTTTAATTGCAGTTTGGTGAGGGGAGTTTACAGATTGGGAGATCATTGTAAACTTCCGGCTCCAGATCAAGATCAAAATGATTGCCTCTTTTTTTCAAAAAGAAAAGATTGTTGGAAGAAATCGGCTGCAAGAAAGATTCCTAGAATAAATTTGCCTACAATTAGGCACCGCAGTGTGTGATCTGACAGACTGGGAACGCATGCATAGTTTTCATACAGCCAGACAGATGGCGAGGACATTGGTTTCCAACTCAATTGAAAATGGGTCAAATCAAAGGAGACGATCCCCCAAAACACCAGCTAATAACCCAAGAAATTCATCCAATAAATATGGAATTTTGCTTATTTGTCACTGTGAACATCAGTAACAGGGAATCACTGGAGTTCACTGGATGAGGGTTGGGGGATGGGGGGCTAAAGGGAAAAGAGAGGGTCAGAAATCTGGGATGGAGACCCTTCACTCTTCAGCATGAGCTCCAACATTCATTCAGCTTTGTAACATCAAGGGAGCATCGCTACCGTCCGTTTTGTTTTTGTTTTGGGGTTTGAAGTGCAGACAAGGAGATGGGAAGGGAATAAAATGGGACAATTAAATGACTGTCACTGTCTACACCGCTGTGCAGAGAGCTGGGTCATTCTACCAGGGCCAGTCCTAGTGCCGCACAGAGAGCTGACCTTCACTACAAAAAGAGGAGAAAAATAGAACACTTCACAGTGTTTGAAGAGCGAGCTGAAAGCAGATGTGTCCACAATGACACTACAGGCAGACAGATGGCTCCGGGCTGTGACACTCCTCCCCCGTACCAGCAAGAACATTCTCCCAAACCCTCATTCAACAGGCACAAAATGTATCCGAGTCAGTCCAACACAAACAGGGACGGAAAGTTCCACTGCTCACAAGAGCAGAATTAGCTTGTTTTTCAAAACGTTTATGAAGCTTGAAACCCGCAGAAAAATCTGGTAAAAAGCAGCAAGATTTTTTTGGCAGGTACAAAAGCAATGTGAATTTACAAATTCGTCAATTTGTCTGTTAATGTTATTACAGATTTGCAGAGAACATTCATTTCCTATCTACAAGCCTCACTTCCTGCTGTCATTTTTCTGTTAGCAATTTACTAGGGTAAATGTTACGTCAATATTTCTCATTAAGTTTGGCCATGTCAACTGCCACAACCCTACCCTAGCCCTGAACTCGCATCTTTCTCTAGTTTCTTTCCTATCTCCATTTATGCCAATTCCGAGCTTATCCAGTCCATGAGCCCCCCCCCCCCCCTCTCGATCCTATTCCCACTAAACTGCTGATCACCCAACTTCCCCTCCTGGTCCCCCATGTTAGCCGATAATGTAAATGGTTCTCTCTCTTCAGGTGCTGTCCCTCTGAACTTTAAATCTGCCATCGTCACCCCCTCTCAAAAAAAACAACCCTTGACCCCACTGCCCTTGCTAACTACTGTCCCATCTCCAACCTCCCTTTCCTCTTCAAAGTCCTTGAATGTGTTGTCACGTCCCAAATCCATTCCCATCTTTCCCAGATCTCCATGTTTGAATCCCTGCAATCAGGTCTTCAGCCCTGTCACAGTAAACAGCTCTTATCAAAGTCTCAAATGACATCGACTGTGACTGTGGTAAACTTTCCCTCCTCGTCCTTCTCGACCTGTCTGCAGCCTTTGACACCAGTGACCATATCATCCTCCTCCAACGCCTCTCCAGCTGGGTGGGACTGCTCTCACCCGGTTCCATTCTTATCTATCTAGTTGTAGCCACAGAATCACCTGCAATGGCTTCTCTTCCTGTTCCTGCACCATTACCTCTGATGTCCCCCAAGGATCTATCCTTGGACCCCTCCTATTTCTCATCTACAAGCTGCCCTTTGGTGACATCATCCAAAAGCACAGCATTAGTTTCCACATATATGTTGATGACACCCAGCTCTACCTCACAACCATCTCTCACGACTCCTTCACTGTTCCTAAATTATCAGACTGCTTATCTGACATCCAGCACTGGATGAGCAGAAATTTCTTCCAAATATTGGGAAGACTGAAGCCATTGTCTTTGGTCTCTGCTCCAAACTCCCTTCTCTAGCTACCGACTCCATCTCAAAAACAGGACTCCTTGGATGACGAGTGAGATAGAGGTTATGAAGAAACAAAAAAGGGGATGTTTAAATGTATGTCAGGTCAATTCTTCAAGTGAGAATCCCGCCAACTACAATAAGTTGGGAGCAGAGTTGAAGAGGAAAATAAGACTGGCAAAGAAGAATATGAAAATAGAATGGCAGTCAACAGAAAAGGGAATACAAAAATCTTCTACTGGCATGTAAACAGTAAGTGGGTAGTAAGGGGTGGAGTGGGGCCTGTTAGGGACAAAAGGTAATACATGCTTAGAGGCACAGGGCAAGTCTAGAATACTTAATGAGTACTTTGTATCAGTGTTTACTAAGGAAGAAAAATCTGACAAATTATCAATAGAAGCAGAGAGAGTAAAGACAATGGATAGGGCAAAAATTGAGAGGAAGGAGGTACTGGAAAGGATGGTTAGGCTTACAGTGGATAAGTCACCCGGTCCGGATGGCCTGCATCTCAGGTTGCTCAAGGAGATTGGGGAAGGGCTTGTTATAATCTTCCATAGATATGGGGAAGGTGCCAGAGGATTGGAGAGTGGCAGATGTGACACCCTAAAGGGTGTAAGGACAGTCCTAGCAACTACAGGCCAGTTAGTTTAACAACAGTGGTGGGTAAGGTTTTAGAAACTATAATCACGGAAATAATCAACAAGCACTTGGAGAGGTTTGAGTTAATTGAAGATAACCAGCACGGATTTGTAATAGCAGCTTATTCTTGATTAATCTAATTGAATTTTTTTGATGAAGTAACAGAGAAGGTTGATGAAAGGAATGCGGTGGATCTTGTCTATATGGATTTTAAGAAAGCATTTGATAAGATACCACACAAAAGGCTGGTTAACAATATTGAGGCTCATGGAATAGGAGGGTCAGTGTCCAATTGGATAAAAATTTGGCTTAAGGACAGAAAACAGAGAGTCGTGGTAAATGGTTATTTTTCAGACTGCAGGATGGTAGACAGTGGTGTTCCCCGATGGTCAGTGCTCAGACCACTGCATTTTTTGCTATATATAAATGACTTGGATCTTGGAATACAGAGTAGAATTTCAAAATTTGCCGATGACATCAAACTTGGAGGAGTGGCAAACAGTGAGAACGACACAAACTGCCTGCAACTAGAAATAGATAGACTAGCAGAATGGGGAGACAAGGGCAGATGGCATTTAATACAGACAAATGTGAGGTGATGCATTTTGGAAGGAGGGATAGGAAAAGGCAATATAGACTTAATGGCACAGTTCTAAAGAGTGTGATGGAACAGAGGGACCTAGGGGTGTATGTGCATCAATCTTTGAAAGTAACAAGACATATTGAGAGCACGGTTAGCAAAGCATATAGGATCTTGGGCTTCATAAATAGAGGCATAGAGTACAAAAGCAGGGAAGTTATGCTGAACTTTTATAAAGCTCTGGTTAGGCCACAACTAGAGTATTACGCCCAATTCTGGTCACCACACTTTAGGAAGGGTATGAGGGTCTTTGAGAAGGTGCAGAGGAGATTGACCAGAATGGTTCCAGGGATGAGGGATTTTACTACAAGGTTAGGTTGGAAAAGCTGGGGTTGTTCTCCTTAGAGTAAAGGAGATTGAAGGGAGATTTGATAGAGGTGTACAAGATTATGGCAGGCTTAGATCAGTTAGACAAGGAAAAGCGGTTCCCATTAACAGACAGTGCAAGGACTAGGGGACACAGATTGAAGGTTTTGTGTCAGAGATGCAGGGGGAATGTGAGGAAACACTTTTTTTACACAGCGAGTGGTAATGAGCTGGAACTCACTGCCCACCAGAGTGGTGGAAGTGGAGACAATCAATGATTTCTAAAGGAAATTGGATGGCCACTTGAAGGAAATAAACTTGCAGGGCTACGAGCAGGGGACTGGGACTGACTGGATGGCTCAGCGGAGCACCGGCATGGACTCAATGGGCCGAATAGCCCCCTTCTATGCCATAAATGACGATGACACTCCCTGGCAACAGTTTGAGATTAAGGTAGTCTATTTGCAACCTTGGTGTCACGTTTAACCCTGAGATGAACTTCCAACCTCATATTTGTAAGACAGCCTATTTCCACCTCCGTAACATCGCCTGACTTTGCTCCTGTCTCAGCTCATCTGCTGCTGAAACCCTCATTCATGCCTTTGTTACTTCTAGACTTGACTATTCCAATGCTCTCCTGGCTCATTTCCATTCTACTCTCCGCAAATTTGAGGTCATCCAAAACTTTGCTGCCCACGTCTTACCTCACATCAAGTCCCGTTCCCCTATTACCCCTGTGCTCGATAACCTACATACTCCCAGTCAAGCAACATCTTGATTTTAAAATTCTCATCCCTGTTTTCAAATCCCTCCATGGCCTCACCCTTCCCTCTCTCTGTAATCTCCTCCAACCCCACAACCTCCCGAGATATCTGTGCTCCTCTAATTCTGGCCTCTTGTGCATCCCTGATTTTAAATCACTCTACCATTGGTGGCCGTCCCTTCAGTTACCTAGGTCCCAAGCTCTGGAATACTCTCCCTACACCTCTCCACTTCACTTTCCTCCTTTAAGACACTCTTTAAAATCTACCTCTTTGACCAAGCTAATATCTCCTTTTGTGGCTCGGCGTCGTACTTTATTTTATAATGCTCCAGTAAAGCACCTTGGGCTGTTTCGTTATGTTAAATGTGCTAAATATAAGTTGTTGTTGTTGTTGATGTAGTTCCAGGCTCAGATGAAAAAGTGGTCTTGTGGAGCAAGTTTCTGAAGCATCTCTTCCAACTCTGTAACCACCTTACACTCACCAATTAGTTGTGGTCATCGGCATTGGAAATTTATTGGTACTATATTAAAAATCTTAAAACTCCCAGCTTGTCACAACAGCTCATGTTATCACAACTTAGTAACATTAGTAACCCCAAGAAATAATGTCTCCAATGCTAGTTCTGATGAAAGGTCAGAGATCTGAAATGTTAACTCTGTTTCTCTCTCCACAGATGCTACCAGACCTGTTGAGCATTTCCAGATTTTCTGTTTTTAGATTATGAAAGAGATAATGTCTGTTTCTATCACTTTTAATAGGCAACACACTGAGTCCTCCCAACAGTAGCAGCAATGGGCACATCAGCCAGCTTTATCCTCAATAAGGTTTACACTTCATTTTTCCCCTCACTGCAGACTGGGTTTTAATTTTGTTTTCCTTGTTTAAATTTGTTTACAATTTATTGTGTTTACTGTGCCTACACAGTTTTAGTTTTAGTTTTTAGTTTTAGTCATACAGCACTGAGTGCCCTGTTCCCTCTCCCCATAACTTCCTGATCTTTAAGCCATAGCCTCTTCCTTTTTGAGCAAGCTTCCCATCTTCCGGCATCACCAAAGGTTCCCATCATTGGCAGCTCACTTTTGTTTTTCTTCCCCAGCCCAGCCCGCTACACTAGGCCTCCGATGCAGGTTTCCACCCAACCAGCACCTTCTCAATGTTGCTGCTCAATCCCCCTCTTGAGTAACCACCCACTTTTTTTTTTAAGTTTGCTTCACCTCAGCGCAGCCCAACCAGCACTGTTGCAGCTTTGCCTCTCAACACTTAGCACTGTGTCACTGCTTTTGCCTCCCCTCGTCTCCTCTGCCCAGCCTGATTAAAACCTTCCTTCCCTGCTCTCCCAACCCCAACTCAGATTCATTAACTAAACAGTTCAGCTGTAGCTCAATTGATAGCACTTTCACTGCAGTCAGAAGGTTGTGGGTTCAAATCCCACTCCAGGACTAGAGCACAAAATCCAAGGCTAACACTGCAGCGCAGTAAGGAGGAAGTGCCACACTGTCAGAAATACCGTCTTTTGGATGAGATGTTAAACCGAGGCTCCGTCTGTCTTCTCAGGTGGACATAGAAGATTACTTGGCACTACTTCAAGCAGAGCAGGGCAGTTCTCCCCAGTGTCCTGGCCAATATTTATCCCTCAATCAACATCACAAGAACAAATTATCTGGTCATTATCTCATTACGTTTTGTGGGAGCTTGCTGTGCCCAAATTGGTTGCTGCATTTCCTACAGGTACTATACTTCAAAAAGAATTTAATTGGCTGTAAAGTGCTTTGGGATGCCCAGTGTTTGTGAAAAGCACTATATAAATGAAAGTCTTTCTTTTTACCAATGTTTATGCCAGGCTTTCACAGGAGACACACGCGATACTGAATGATTAATTTGGTAACAGGTTACTGACACTGCGTCAATGTTGAACACAGCATTTGTGCATCATGGTGGCAGCAAGAAGTGTCATACAGGACTACAGATTTCCCATCATCAGTCAGAGCAGAAATAAAAACAGAAAGTGCTGTAAATACTCAACAGGTCAGGCAGCATCTGTGGAGAGAGAAGCAGAGTTAACGTTTCAGGTCTGTGACCTTTCATCAGCACTGGCAAAGGTTAGAAAAGTATCAGGTTTTGAAGCAAGTGAAGGGGGTGCTGGTGGTGTGGGAGAGAACAAAAGGGAAGGTGTGTGATAGGGCAGGAGAGATGAAATAACAAAGCTGTCATGGGACAAAGGCAAAGACCGTGTTAATGGTTGTGGTGAAAAACAAAGCATTAGCCCAGAGAGTGTGTTAATGGCAGAATAATGAGCAGCTCTGTCCAAAAGCACATGAAAAACAGGCATTATGGTTAAAAAATAAAATACAATAATTTAAAAAAATTAACTTTTTTAACAAGGCCAGTCATGCTCTGAAATTGTTCAACTCAATGTTGCGTCCGCAAGGCTGTAGAGTGCCAAATTGAAATATGACAAGGAGTCATAGAGTCATATAGCATAGAAACAGGCCCTTCGGCCCATCACGTCCATGCCAACCATAATGCCTATCTCTACTAATCCCACCTGCCTGCATTAATTCCATATCCTTCTATGCCTTGCTTATTCAAGTACCTGTCCAGATGCCTCTTAAATGTTGCTCCTGTTCCTGCCTCCACCACCTCCTCTGGCAGCTCATTCCAGATACCCACTATTCTTTGTGTGAAATATTTACCCCTTTGATCTCCTTAAACCTGCTCCCTCTCACCTTAAATCTATGCCCTCTAGTTTTAGTCACCTCTACCATGGGAAACAGACTCTGGCTATCTACCCTATCTATACCTCTCAATTTTATATACCTCTATCATGTCCCCTCTCAGCCTCCTTCACTCCAGGGAAAACAGACCCAGCCTATCCAATCTCTCTTTATAACTCAAGCCCTCCAAACCAGGCAACATCCTTGTGAATCTTTTCTGCACCCTCTCTAGCTTAATCACATCTTCCCTTAGTGTGGCAACCAGAACTGCAAACAGTACTCCAAATGCAGCCTAACCAGCGTTATGTACAACTGTAACATGACGTCCCAACTCTTGTACTCAATGCCTCGGCCGATGAAGGCAAGCATGCCATACGCCTTCTTCACCACCCTGTCTAACTGTGTTGCCACTTTCAGGGAACTATGTACTTGCACCCCGAGGTCTCTCTGCTCAACAACACTCCCCAGGGCCCTGCCATTCACTGTATATGTCCTGCCCTGGTTTAACTTCCCAAAATGCATCACTTTGCACTTGTCTGCGTTAAATTCCATTTGCCAATCCCTTGCCCACTTTCCCAGTTGATCTATATCCTGTTGTAACCTTAGACAACCTTCTTCACTGTCCACTATACCACCAATTTTGGTGTCATCTGCAAACTTACTAATCATGTCCGTACATTCTCATCTAAGTCAGTAATATATATGACAAACAACAGAGGGCCCAGCACCGATCCCTGCAGCACACCACTGGTCTCCAATCTGAAAAATAACCCTCCACTACCACCCTCTGCCTCCTATCACCAAGCCAATTTTGTATCCAATTGGCTAACTCACTCTGGATCCCATGTGTTCGAACCTTCCGGACCAGCCTACCATGAGGGACCTTGTCAAAGGCCTTGCTAAAGTCCATGTAGACAACATCCATCGCCCTGCCCTCGTCAATCCTCTTCGTCACCTCCTCAAAAAACTCAAATTCGTGAGACATGATTTCCCACGCACAAAGCTATGCTGACTGTCCCTAATCAGACCTTGCCTTTCCAGATGCATATAAATCCTGTCTCTCAGAATCCCTTCCAATAACTTTCCCACCACTGATGCAAGGCTCATCAGCCTGTACTTCCCTGGCTTATCCCTGCTACCCTTCTTAAATAAAGGCACATTCGCTATCCTCCAGTCTTCCGGTACCTCACCCGTGGCTAACGATGATACAAAAATCTATGCCAGGGCCCCAACAATCTCCTCCCTTGCTTCCCATAGCATCCGAGGATACACCTGGTCAGGCCCTGGGTATTTATCCACCTTAATGCGCTTCAAAACCTCCAACACCTCCTCCTTTGTAATGTTGATATGCTCCAGGATATCGCTGTTCCCTCCCTTGAACTCACTAGCTTCCATGATTTTCTCCACGGTAAATACAGATGAGAAGTATTCATTTAAGACTTTGCACATTTCCCGTGGCTCCACACATAGATTACCACACTAATCCGTAAGGGGACCTACCCTCTCCCTAGCTACCCTTTTACTCTTAATATACTTATAGAATCCTTTAGGATTCTCCTTTATCTTATCTGCCAGGGAAATCTCATGGCCCCTTTTCACCCTCCTAATTTCCTTCTTAAGTGTACTCCTACATCCCTTATACTCCGAGGGACTCGCTTGATCCCAGCTGCCTATACCTGACATATGCCTCCTTCTTTGTCCTGACCAGACCCTCAATATCCCCCGTCAACCAAGGCTCCCTAAACGTGCCAGCTTTGCCCTTCCATCTAACAGGAACATACTGGCCCTGAACTCTTCCTATCTCACTTTTAAAAGCCTCCCACTTGCCAGACGTCCCTTTACCTGTAAACAGCCTCTCCCAATCAACTTTTGAGAATTCCTGTCTGATGCCATCGAAATTAGCCTTCCCCCAATTTAGGACTTCAACTTGAGGACCAGTCCTATCCTTTTCCATAACTATCTTGAAGCTAATAGTGTTATGGTCACTGGTCCCAAAGTGCTCCCCCACTGACACATCAACCCCCTGCCCAGCCTCATTTCCTAAGAGGAGGTCGAGTGTCGCCCCTTCTCTAGTAGGGCCATCCACATACTGCTTCAGAAAACTATCCTGGACACACTTAAATTCTTCCCCATCTGATCCCTTAGCACTAAGACAGTCCCAGTCAATATTAGGGAAGGTAAAATCACCGACTATTAGAACCCTATAATTCCGACACCTATCTGTGATTTCCCTACATATATGCTCCTCCAATTCCCTCTGACTATTGGGGGGAATATAGTATAATCCCATCAAAGTGATCACCCCTTTCTTATTTCTAAGTTCTACCCATATGGCCTCGCTGAACGTTCCCTCCCCTCCCCCTGGGATATCCTCTCCAAGTACTGCCGTGATGTCCTCCCTAATCAATAGTGCAACTCCCCCTCCTCTCTTACCTCCACCTCTGTCACGCTGGAAGCATCGGTACCCCAGAACATTGAGCTGCCACTCCTTCCCATCCCTCAACTATGTTTCCGTAATAGCTATAATATCACAATCCCATGTACCGATCCATGCTGAGTTCATCTGCCTTACCTGTAAGGCTTCTTGCATTAAAGTAAATGCAGTTTAGCCTACCAGACCTTCCACGCTCCTTGTCCGGCCTGCCTACTGGACTTGCTTGCTTTAACCTCTACATTTACCTCAACTATCTCATCGGAGAGACTACTACTTTGGGTCCCACCCCCCTGCCAGACTAGTTTAAACCCTCCCGAGTAGTACTAGCAAATCTCCCCGCAAGGATATTGGTCCCCTTCTAGTTCAGATGCAACCCGTCCCTCTTGTACAGGTCATCTCTGCACCAGAAGAGATCCCAATGGTCCAAGTAGCTGAAGCCCTCCCGCCTACACCAGCTCTTCAGCCACGCATTCATTTGCCTTATCCTCCTATTCCTACCCTCACTAGCACGTGGCACAGGAAGTAATCCTGAGATTACAACCCTGGAGGTCCTGCTTTTTAAACCTTCTGCCTAACTCCCTATATTCACTTTGCAGGACGTCATCTCTCTTCCTGCCTATGTCGTTAGTACCAATATTGACCACGACCTCTGGCTGCTCACCCTCCCCTTTCAGAATGCCCTGTGCCCGTTCAGAGACATCTTTGACCCGGACACCAGGGAGACAAACGCACCATCCTGGATTCTCGCTCGTGGCCACAGAAACGCCTATCTGTGCCCCTGACTATAGAGTCCCCCATCACTACCGCTTGCCTACACTTTGACCTTCCCTGCTGTACAACAGAGCCAATCGTGGTGTCATTGACCTGGCAGCTGCTGCTGCTTTCCCCTGAGAGGTCATCCCCCCCCAACAGTATCCAAAACAGCATACTTGTTATTGAGGGGCATAACCACAGGGGACTCCTGCACTACCTGCCTGCCCCTCCTGGCAGTCACCCATCTATCTGGCTGAATCTGCGGTGTGACCACCTTCCTGAAACTCCTATCTATGATACTTTCTGACTCCTGTATGCTCCTCAGTGAGTCCAACTGCCGCTCCATCTGATCCATGCGATCCGACAGGAGCTGCAGCTGGACACACTTCCTGCAAACGTAGTCATCAGGGACATTTGACTTCTCTCTAATCTCCCATATTTCACAGGAGGAGCATACTACCCCACTGACTGCCATTTCCACCCCTCTAGTTACTTCTGGCTTAAAAGAAAGACAGAAATTGGGAATTTAAAAAAAAACTAAGCCTTACCTGGTCAATACTCACCCTCCTCGCCGAAGCCTGACGGAAGACTAGAACACTGCACCAAGCCAAGGGCAGAAATGTGGGCACGAGCAGGGCTGTGTTGAAACCAGAAGCTCGGGGTTATGCTTTTGAAAGCGTTCCAGTGAACATCAACGCAAACTCGAGGAGCAATACCTCATCTTTCGATCGGGCACTCAACATTGAGTTCACCAATTTCAGAGCATGACTGGCCCCTTTTAATATAAAAAAATTTTAAATTTATTTTTTGTTATTGTATTTTTGTGTTTTAACCATATGCCTGTTTTTCATGTTGTGCGTTTGGACAGAGCTGCTCATTATTCGGCCATTAACACCCTCTCTGGACTAATGCTTTGTCTTTCACCACAACCATTAACACGCTCTTTGCCTTTATCCCATGATATCTTTGTTATTTAACCTCCGCCCTATCACACACCTTCCCATTCATTCTCTTCCGCACCACCACCCCCTCCTCCCACTTCACTGAAAACCTAATACTTTTCTAACCTTTGCCAGTGCTAACAAAAGGTCACTGAACTGAAACATTAACTCTGCTTCTCTCTCCACAGATGAATTAGAATTAGAACATTACAGCACAGTACAGGCCCTTCGGCCCTCGATGTTGCGCCGACCTGTGAAACCATCTGACCTACACTATTCCATTTTCATCCATATGTCTATCCAATGACCACTTAAATGCCCTTAAAGTTGGCGAGTCTACTACTGTTGCAGGCAGGGCATTCCACGCCCCTACTACTCTCTGAGTAAAGAAACTACCTCTGACATCTGTCCTATATCTATCACCCCTCAACTTAAAGCTATGTCCCCTCGTGTTTGCCATCACCATCCGAGGAAAATGACTCTCACTATCCACCCTATCTAACCCTCTGATTATCTTATATGTCTCTATTAAGTCCCTCTCCTCCTCCTTCTCTCCAACGAAAACAACCTCAAGTCCCTCAGCCTTTCCTCGTAAGACCTTCCCTCCATACCAGGCAACATCCTAGTAAATCTCCTCTGCACCCTTTCCATAGCTTCCACTTCCTTCCTATAATGCGGTGACCAGAACTGCACGCAATACTCCAGGTGCGGTCTCACCAGAGTTTTGTACAGCTGCAGCATGACCTCGTGGCTCCGAAACTCGATCCCCCTACTAATAAAAGCTAACACACCATATGCCTTCTTAACAGCCCTATTAACCTGGGTAGCAACCTTCAGGGATTTATGCACCTGGACACCAAGATCTCTCTGTTCATCTACACTACCAAGAATCTTCCCATTAGCCCAGTACTCTGCATTCCTGTTACTCCTTCCAAAGTGAATCACCTCGCACTTTTCCGCATTAAACTCCATTTGCCATCTCTCAGCCCAGCTCTGCAGCCTATCTATGTCCCTCTGTACCCTACAACATCCTTCGGCACTATCCACAACTCCACCGACCTTCGTGTCATCCGCAAATTTACTAACCCACCCTTCTACACCCTCATTCAGGTCATTTATAAAAATGACAAACAGCAGTGGCCCCAAAACAGATCCTTGCGGTACACCACTAGTAACTAAACTCCAGGATGAACATTTGCCATCAACCACCACCCTCTGTCTTCTTTCAGCTAGCCAATTTCTGATCCAAAGCTCTAAATCACCTTCAACCCCATACTTCCGTATTTTCTGCAATAGCCTACCATGGGGAACCTTATCAAACGCCTTACTGAAATCCATATACACCACATCCACTGCTTTACCCTCATCCACCTGTTTGGTCACCTTCTCGAAAAACTCTAAGCTTTGTGAGGCACGACCTACCTGTCACAAAACTGTGCTATCGCTAATGAACTTATTCTTTTCAAGATGATTATAAATCCTGTCTCTTATAACCTTTTCCAACATTTTACCCACAACCGAAGTAAGGCTCACAGGTCTATAATTACCAGGGCTGTCTCTACTCCCCTTCTTGAACAAGGGGACAACATTTGCTATCCTCCAGTCTTCCGGCACTATTCCTGTCGACAATGACGACATAAAGATCAAGGACAGAGGCTCTGCAATCTCCTCCCTTGCTTCCCAGAGAATCCTAGGATAAATCCCATCTGGCCCAGGGGACTTATCTATTTTCACACTTTCCAAAATTGCTAACACCTCCTCCTTGTGAACCTCAATCCCATCTAGCCTAGTAGCCTGAATCTCAGTATTCTCGACAACATTTTCTTTCTCTACTGTAAATACTGACGCAAAATATTCATTTAACACTTCCCCTACCTCCTCTGATTCCACACACAACTTCCCACTACTATCCTTGATTGGCCCTAATCTAACTCGAGTCATTCTTTTATTCCTGATCTACCTATAGAAAGCCTTAGGGTTTTCTCTGATCCTATCCGCCAATGACTTCTCGTGTCCTCTCCTTGCTCGTCTTAGCTCTCCCTTTTGATCCTTCCTGGCTAGCTTGTAACTCTCAAGCGCCCTAACTGAGCCTTCACCTCTCATCCTAACATAAGCCACCGCCTTCCTCTTGACAAGCGCTTCAACTTCTTTAGTAAACCACGGCTCCCTCACTCGACAACTTCCTCCCTGCCTCACAGGTACATACTTATCAAGGACACGCAGTAGCTGCTCCTTGAATAAGCGCCACATTTCGATTGTTCCCATCCCCTGCAGTTTCCTTCCCCATCCTACGCATCCTAAATCTTGCCTAATCGCATCATAATTTCCTTTCCCCCAGCTATAATTCTTTCCCTGCAGTATATACCTGTCCCTGCCCATCGCTAAGGTAAACCTAACCGAATTGTGATCACTATCACCAAAGTGCTCACCTACATCTAAATCTAACACCTGGCCGGGTTCATTACCCAGTACCAAATCCAATGTGGCATCGCCCCTGGTTGGCCTGTCTACATACTGTGTCAGAAAACCCTCCTGCACACACTGGACAAAAACTGACCCATCTAAGGTACTCAAACTATAGTATTTCCAGTCGATATTTGAAAAGTTAAAGTCCCCCATAACAACTACCCTGTTACTCTCGCCCCTGTCGAGAATCATCTTCGCTATCCTTTCCTCTACATCTCTGGAACTATTCGGAGGTCTATAAAAGACTACCAACAGGGTGACCTCACCTGTTTCTAACCTCGGCCCATACTACCTCCGTAGACGTGTCCTCAAATGTCCTTTCTGTCGCTGTAACACTCACTGAAGAATGCCTGCAGAGTCTCATCGACAGGTTTGCGTCTGCCTGCAATGAATTTGGCCTAACCATCAGCCTCAAGAAAACGAACATCATGGGGCAGGATGTCAGAAATGCTCCATCCATCAATATTGGCGACCACGCTCTGGAAGTGGTTCAAGAGTTCACCTACCTAGGCTCAACTATCACCAGTAACCTGTCTCTAGATGCAGAAATCAACAAGCGTATGGGTAAGGCTTCCACTGCTATGTTCAGACTGGCCAAGAGAGTGTGGGAAAATGGCGCACTGACACGGAACACAAAAGTCCGAGTGTATCAGGCCTGTGTCCTCAGTACCTTGCTCTACGGCAGCGAGGCCTGGACAACGTATGCCAGCCAAGAGCGACGTCTCAATTCATTCCATCTTCGCTGCCTTCGGAGAATACTTGGCATCAGGTGGCAGGACTATATCTCCAACACAGAAGTCCTTGAAGCGGCCAACATCCCCAGCTTATACACACTACTGAGTCAGCGGCGCTTGAGATGGCTTGGCCATGTGAGCCGCATGGAAGATGGCAGGATCCCCAAAGACACATTGTACAGCGAGCTCGCCACTGGTATCAGACCCACCGGCCGTCCATGTCTCCGTTATAAAGACGTCTGCAAACGCGACATGAAATCGTGTGACATTGATCACAAGTCGTGGGAGTCAGTTGCCAGCATTCGCCAGAGCTGGCGGGCAGCCATAAAGACAGGGCTAAATTGTGGCGAGTCGAAGAGACTTAGTAGTTGGCAGGAAAAAAGACAGAGGCGCAAGGGGAGAGCCAACTGTCCAACAGCCCCAACAAACAAATTTCTCTGCAGCACCTGTGGAAGAGCCTGTTACTCCAGAATTGGCCTTTATAGCCACTCCAGGCGCTGCTTCACAAACCACTGACCACCTCCAGGCGCGTATCCATTGTCTCTCGAGATAAGGAGGCCCAAAAGAATACTCTCCTTGATTAACAATGCCACACCCCCCCCCCTCTTTTACCATCTTCTCTGTTCTTACTGAACCATCTAAATCCCGGAACCTGCAACATCCATTCCTGCCCCTGTTCTACCCATGTCTCCGAAATGGCCACTACATCGAGATCCCAGGTACCAACCCATGCTGCAAGCTCACCCACCTTATTCCGGATGCTCCTGGCGTTGAAGTAGACACACTTTAAACCAGGTTCTTGCTTGCCAGTGCCCTCTTGCGTCCTTGTAACCTTATCCCTGACCTCACTACTCTCAACATCCTGTACACTGGCACTACATTTTAGGTTCCCATTCCCCTGCTGAATTAGTTTAAACCCCCCCGAAGAGCACTAGCAAATCTCCCCCCCCAGGATATTGGTACCCCTCTGGTTCAGGTGAAGACCATCCTGTTTGTAGAGGTCCCACCTACCCCAGAAAGAGCCCCAATTATCCAGGAAACCAAAACCCTCCCTCATGCACCATCCCTGCAGCCACGTGTTCAACTCCTCTCTCTCCCTATTCCTCGCTTCGCTATCACATGGCATGGGTAACAACCCAGAGATAACAACTCTGTTTGTTCTCGCTCTAAGCTTCCACCCTAGCTCCCTGAATTTCTGTCTTAAATCCCCATCTCTCTTCCTACCTATGTCGTTGGTGCCTATGTGAACCACGACTTGGGGCTGCTCCCCCTCCCCCTTAAGGATCCCAAAAACACGATCCGAGACATCACGAACCCTGGCACCTGGGAGGCAACATACCAACCGTGAGTCTCTCTCGTTCCCACAGAACCTCCTATCTGTTCCCCTAACTATGGAGTCCCCAATGACTAATGCTGCCAGACCTGCTGAGTATTTCCAGCATCTGCAGTATTTTGCTTTTATATCAGTCAGAGCAGTTTTTGGTCAGGTGTGTGACTCAGCACTCTTCCACCAAACATGGTAATGCAGATGAGCTGGTCAATATATATGCAATTAAGTGACTGAACACCTGTTTCAGGTCCACTTCCTGAAATTGGTCGACCTCAATTGCTGCTGGCACCAGGCCAACTGCATTCAGAAAAACCAGGTCTAAACACAGCCTAGCGAGTAGTCCTCATGTCAGCCATGGTTCAGTTGTGGCAGTCTTGTTTCTGCGTCAGGAAAGTTGTGGGTTCAAAAAGTCCTACACCAGAGACCTGAGCTCATAATCCAGGCTGACACATTAAAAGAAACATATCAAGACAAAAACTATGGTTGGACCTAGAAATAACATTGTGCAAAACCTGCCTAATTCAAACTGGGGCACTGATCCAACCACTATCAGGACTACAGCTCTCGCACTCTTCTCTGCTGCTGAATATGCTTGCCCGGTAGGAGAATGCATCGCCTATGCAAATAGATTGCACTCAGTTCTTAATGCCTGCTGATGCGGCATTTTGGCTGCCTTAAAGCTACCAAGGTTAGATGATCTTTACCTTACTGTCCAATATTGTACCTCTAGATATATGTAGAGCAGCTGTAGAGTTAACAGAGTTAATGTTACAGATCAATGAACTTTCATTGGAGCCAGAAGAATTTAGAGACATAACAGATTTTAAGTACTGAGGCAGGAAAAGGGGGGAGGGAGAGGGACAAAGAACAAAATGGAAGGTCTCTGATAGGCTGCAAGGTAGAAGAGATTAAATTACAAAAAAATGACAGTGCAAGGCCACATAGTAATGGCACAAACGATGGGACTTCTGCTCTGCTGCCAACTCCTGTCTGAGTCCTGTATTGCTAATGACCTTGCCAAATACAATGACAGATTAATTTGCAATCATGTGGTATCTTTCACAACCTCAGGACATGCCAAAGTGCTCTACAATCAATGAAGTACTTTACAAGTGCAGTCAGCATTGTAATATAGGAAAAGTGGCAGGCAATTTGCACACTCCAAGGTCCCACCAAAAGCACTGTGATCATAAGAAATAGGAGTAAGCCATTCAGCCCCTCGAGCCTGCTCCGCCATTCAATATGATCATGACTGATCAGATTATGGCCTTAACTCCACTTTCCTGCCTGCTCCCCATAACCCTGGACTCCTTTGCAGATCAAAAATCTGAATATATTCAAGGCCGAGTTGGAAAATGACCCAGCCTTCACTGCTGTCTCCAGTAGAGAATTCCAAAGATTAACGACCCTCAGAGAAGAAATTCTTCCTCTTCATCTTAAATGGAAGGCCCCTTATTTTTAAATTGTGCCCCCGAGTTCTAGATTCCCCCACAAGGTAAAACATTCTCTCAGCATTTACCATCAAGCCCTCTCAAAATCTTGTACGTTCATCTGCTCAACCTTACTTCATAATACAACCCCTTCATCCCAGGAATCAGCCGAGGGAACCTTCTCTGAACTGCTTCCAATGCAATATATCCCTCCTTAAAAGAGACAAAACCGCATGCAGTATTCTAGGTGTGATCTCAAGAATATACCACTTCCTTAACTAACCGGGAGCAAGGCCATATGAGATTGATTAACCACATATTAAAAGACTTGCCTCTCTTATATGCCATCACACATTCACTGTAACACTTCTCCATCACACTTAATAAGTCAAATTTGAAAACTGAAAGAAATCAGTATTAGTAGAGAAATGGTGTTGGGGGAAATTGATGGGATTGAAGGCCGATAAATCCCCAGGGCCTGATGGTATGCATCCCAGAGTACTTAAGGAAGTGGCCCTCGAAATAGTGGATGCATTGGTGGTCGCCTTCCAAGATTCTATAGACACTGGAACAGTTCCTACAGATTGGAGGATAGCTAATGTAACCCCACTATTTAGAAAGGGAGGTAAAGAGAAAGCAGGGAATTATAGACCAGTCGGACGTCAGTAGTGGGGAAAATTCTAGAGTCCATTATCAAAGATTTTGTAGCAGAGCACTTAGAGAACAGTGGTAGAATCGGGCAGAGTCAGCATGGCTTTACAAAAGGGAAATCATGCTTGACAAATCTACTAGAATTCTTCGAGGATGTAACTAGTAGAGTTGATGAGGGGGAGCCAGTGAATGTGGTTGGAATCGGGGTAGTGTATTGCGATGGATAGAAAATTGGTTGGCAGACAGGAAACTAGGGATAAATGGGTCTTTTTCCGAATGGCAGGCAGTGACTAGTGGGGTACTGCAGGGATCGGTGCTAGGACCCCAGTTATTCACAATATACATTAATGATTTAGATGAGGGAACTAAATGTAATATCTCCAAATTTGCAGATGACACAAAAATGGGTGGGAGGGTGAGTTGTGAGGAGGATGCAGAGGCGCTTCAGGGTGATTTGGACAAGTTGAGTGAGTGGGCTAATGCATGGCAGATGCAGTATAATGTGGATAAATGTGAGGTTATCTACTTTGGTAGCAAAAACAGGAAGGCAGATTATCTGAACAGCTATAAACTGAGAGAGGGGAATATGCAGTGACACCTGGGTGTTCTCGTACACCAGTCGCTGAAAGTATGTATGCAGGTGCAACAGGCGGTAAAAAAGGCAAATGGTATGTTGGCCTTCATAGCGAGAGGATTCGAGTACAGGAACAGGGACATCTTGCTGCTATTATACAGGGCCTTGGTGAGGCCACACCTGGAATATTGTGCGTAGTTTTGATCTCCTTATCTGAGGAAGGATATTCTTGCTATAGAGGGAGTGCAGCGAAGGTTTACCAGACTGATTCCTGGGATGGTGGGACCGATGTATGAGGAAAAGGTTGGTTAGGATTATATTCACTGGAGTTCAGAAGAGTGAGGGGGGATCTCATAGGAACCTATAAAATTCTAACAAGACTTGACAGTAGATGCAGGAAGGATGTTCCCGATGGTGGGGGAGTCCAGAACCAGGGGTCACAGTCTAAGGATACGGGGTAAAACTTTCAGGACTGAGATGAGGAGAAATTTCTTCACCCAGTGAGTGGTGAGCCTCTTTCTCCGCTCGCTTAAGCCATAGGCGGGAAATAAAGGGAGAGATGAAAGGATACAAGATAGGCTCCAAGAACTTCTTGTAAACCCACAATAGGACTGGAATGACTATGGAAGGAATGCAATCCATTGCGACCGCAGCTCTAACACACAGCTACCTCGCCGGCCAACTCCGACAATTCACTATCACAGAAATCAGTTGAGGCCAAAACATTGTATGTTTTCAAGAAGGAGTTAGTATAGCTCTTGGGTCTAAAGGGATCAAAAGGTATGGGGCGAAAGCGGGAACAGCCTGAGTTGGATGATCAGCCATGATCATAATGAATGGTGGAGCAGGCTCAAAGGGCTGAATGGCCCGCTCCTATTTTCTATGTTTCTATTCCATTGCATCTGATTGGATCATTCTTCCCATGTGATTTACTCCCAGCTCTTCTATAAAGAAATGACAGACAATAGAAAAGTAAATAAAAACAATTGAATAGCTCTACACTTGGCATAAATGTAGGAAAGTTAAATCTCTTTAAATAATTGGCTATCTCTTGCACTCAACTCTCTTCAGATATAAAAACTCTTGAAAGCATTCCACTTCCCTGCCGCCTGCCCTCCAACATATGGGGATTCCACCATGTCACCCAATTAGAACCAATCAATAAAACCAGGTTCTGATCTTTAACCTAACCTGTAACTGACCCCATTCATTTCACAAATCTGCAACAAAGCCTTCTAGCCTTAAAGGGATATGCACCTACATTCTAGTTGACATGGTACAATACCCCTGTCTTTATAAAACAGTGCATCATTTGACTTTCCCAGAAAAATCAGATGATAATTTAAACTATTACAGGCCACAAAGTATTTGTGTGAACATGGCAATGCAACTTAAAATGAGAAAAATATGGGACATTCCTCTGTACTACAAAATAAAGATTCATGTTAATTAGGAACAATATTCTTTGCTTTAAAAAGGCTGTAGACCCTACTTCCTCCTAAGACTTTACTGCTGTTCAGCCAGTCATACAAGTGTTCCAGGGAGGATAAACATCACATGAATGCTCCTTTACCATAAACATCTAGCCTCCACTCTCTACCCAATAACAGCCTGACTTCAAGACCTCCTGTGGGTGAGGTTCTACAATTACTAATATTTTATTACAGTGAGGCCCAGACAGCAGATTACCATCGCTTAGTAATACATCGCACGCCTCTTTAAATCCTTTGAGGCATCATCTAACAATAGAAAGAGCGGCTGGCCAGCCTCTACTAATGTCTCTGTAGTTGAGATCAACGAGAACAGGCCTTGTTGATTCAACTTTTTAATCTTCCTTCCTTCTGCAGTAGTGATAATGGTAGTACACTTTTTACCCTTTGAACAGTTCGACAGCAAAAATTTGCTCCAAAGAGAATTGAAGGGAATTGTAATGAAAACAGATAGATGAATCTTCGGGACAGTCCTGTTATGATAGAACTATAACACAAACACTTATGGTAACATGATCTCTGAACGTTGCTCTCTTAATTACAAACAAGTATTTTATGCTTTTGCTAAAATGTGAGTTGTACCTGGTTTGTGTGCATGTTGTTGTATATGTAACTGGAGAACAGCATGCCAGTGTTTTGGGATGTAAAACTGAACAATAATGCTTTGTGGACTTAAGGTGGTCAATAGGATTAATAAATCATATAGGATGTCAAAGTTGAGAACTGTCTGATTCAAGCAGGAATAATGGGCAGGGAAAGGGATGTAGTTGATGGCGAGGGAAGTGTTTGTGGTGGAAACCAAAAGCAATGGCATGGACTTCCCAATATTTGTTTGGAGGAAATTTCTTCTCAACTAGGATTGGATGTCAGACAAGCAGTGATAGACCAGAGGCAGTGGAGGGGGTGAGAGCAGGGTGCCATCAGCGTACATGTGGAAACTAATGTATTTTCAGATGATGCCACCAAGGGGACAGCATGTAGATGAAACATGGGAGGAACTCCAGAGGTAAGGATGGGTGCAGGAGTAGGAAAAGAAACCATTGCAGGTGATTCTCTAGCAACGATTGGATAGCTAAGAATGGAACCAAATATAGGGAGTCCCACCCAGCTGGGCGATGGAGGATGTTGGTGAGCTCAACTGTGTCAAAGGCTGCAGATAGGTTGAGAAGAATGAGGGATAGTTTACTGTGGCCACAGTCACATAGGACGTCACTTGTGACTTTGATAACAGCTGTTTCAGTACTGTGACGGTGGCAAAAACCTGATTGGAGGGGTGCAAACTAAAGCCTGGCTACCCGACCCGAACACGTGTCAGGTTCGGTTCGGGTCTATATTCTGTGTCCAGCATTCAGGCTTGGGTCGGGTTAGGGTTGGCTGTGGTCTGGTTTTGTTTTGTATTGTTTTCTTTTTAATCTGCGTTTTGAAATAATTTTCTTCTGCACGAATAACATGTTTAATATTTTCAGGTCGGGTCGGGTATGAAAACAAATGAAAGGACTTGGGCCCGGGTTGGCTGTGGCTGGGTCGGGTTTTAATTTTATACCTGAGCCAGGCTTTAGTGCAAACAGAGTTGTGGGAAAGATGGCCATGAATTAGAGAGGTGGTAACACGTTCAAGGTCTTTGGAGAGAAAAGGGAGATTGGAGATGGGTTGGTAGTTTGTAAGGACAGAAGGGCCAAGGCTTGGTTTTTTGAGAAGGTTTGAAGGGAGGGGACACATTACCTAAGACAGAACAATTATCAAATACAAACTGACATGGGGGCCAGGACAGGAAGTTGGGTGATCAGTAGTTTGGTGGGAATAGGGTAGAGGGAGCAGAAGGTGGGTCTCAAACAAGATGAGCTTGGAGAGGGCATGAGGGGAGATAGGAAAGAAAATTGAGAAAGTTGAGAGTTCAGGGCTAGGGTAGGAGAAGCTTTAGGGGATGTTTGGCTTGATGAACTAGAGGAAGAGAGAGAAGCTGCAAAGGCAGCTGAACGGTCTCTGATGGTCTCAATCTTAATGTCAAAGGTCCATGAGCTCCTCGCAGTTCTGGTTGGAGGTGAGAATGGAGGAGGCCAATGCTAATTTAAGGGCTATTGTGGCTCAACTGCGAGACAGGAAGCCACACAAGGTTTGACAGGGAGTTTGACAGGTCAAGTTGGATGCACAATAAGCTTCTGGTTGAAATTAGCTGACATGGAATTCAATGATGGATACACAAAGGATCATTTGACCAATCGTAACTAACCCATTCAAAGGCATTAGAGTCCCACAATAGCACTTAGCTATTTCTTAAATGAGGTTTTGATTGTTTTTTGGCTGGAGAACTTCCTGCCACATCATGGGTTGAACCTGTGCCTGCTTGCCCTTAAGAGTTTAATGTTCCAGATTTAATTTTTAATACTCTTTACTGTCTTTTCCGATACCCCTCTCAAGTTCTCTTTCCAAGGTTAAAAATTCTGTTGTGTGACTGCAATGGCTCTGGGGCTTAAATGGCTTCCTGGTGACCAGAGCAGATCATGGTACTGAAAATGTGGCCTGGCACATGCTTAACTCTATGGCATAAAAATGATTTCCTTTTTGATTGCTGCTGCACAGCACTTGGACACATTTAGCACCAAGTCTAATACCCCATCTATTTCAATACCATTCGCAGAACATAGAACACCTAGTTTTCTTCCAATAAGCTTTAAATTAGCTTATGGATTGTGGATGAGAAAAGGCCATCAGGTGTGCTCCACCATCCTTCAACTGGGTTCATCCCTGTGAAACAACCATCCGTGTTGCACCCAATTCCTGGAAAAGGCCTAAAACAAGCATCTGCAATTTCTACAAGAATTTTCCTGATTTTCAGCGTAACTTTAGCAAAAGATCGACAGAAATATTGGAGAAAAGGGTGACCTTTCGTCTATTTGGAAGTTGGGAGAACCTTTGCAGAAGTTCTACCCCTTGCAGTCAATTCAAAGGTCCTGTCAAAAATCCCTCTCTGACCCTTTAGGCAAGGTCAGGATGCCCCAGAACCACTAATTACTTACCAGAATAATATCTTTTTAAATGCCTGGGGACCCTGTTTGTTTTTTTTTATAAAACATTCCCACCACTAGGGCACCCTACTCAAATCCTGAGATATTTGGAACATTTTAGCTTCTCATCACAATTCTGCCTGATGTTTTAATTGCATGCAACCCATTCAACAACTTATATTTATATAGTGCCTTTAATGTAAAACATCCCAAGGTATGTCACAAGAGTATAATAAAACAAAATACAATATTGAACTACGTAAGGAGATATTAGGTCAGATGACCAAAAACCTGGTCAAACCAACCCTGGTTTAACATCTTATCCAAAAGGTGGTACCTACAATAGTGCAGCATTTGCTCAGTACTGCACTGGATTGTCAACCTAGTTATTTGTGCTCCCATTCCAAGGAACTGAATCTACAAAAGAATGACTTGCACCAACGCTATCCACTGAGCCACAGCTGAAAATGTGCACACACACATATGGTGGACAGTCTGCCAATTTCAATGTAAAGGCCCACACAAGAATCACTTAGGTGAGCTTGGTAATCATTTAAGATGCATTCCAGCACCTCCAAGGAAAGAAATTGGAGAGAAATGTGTTAATTCTGCTTCTAAATATGAATTATTTCTACAAAATGTATTCATGGCTCTTTATTGCCTCTATAAAGTTGGACTAGAAGTTGCTGTTAAGCCATTGCATCAGAACAGCAGCATTAATGCAACCTCCAACTGGATAATCTGCCTTTTATTTCACTGAATAAGCCTTCAAACTTAAGTTCCCCTTCAGTCTCTGACCCGAGCAAAACCCGCAGGTTTGTGAAACTATACATATTTTTAAAAAAAGGACATTTCTGTTCACAAACAGAAATGTACAGAATCCCTGAACATTCCTGAAGCTTAAAATAAAATCCTCTTAGCACTCTAAGGTCAATGTTCAGAAAGCTTCATGTCTCAGTGATGAATAGAAAATTGTCACTGGAAGCACAACAGAGCAGCAACTCACTGTTGCAATATTACTGGGATGCTCTGATCAAATCACTCACCATTCCCAGGCACACGTGTAGTTGGTCGCCTAAAACAGGGAATACTTTGTTGTGTCTTTCCCAAGACTGCCTGACCCAATGATCCAAATTGTTACAGTCTATCCATTCATGAATGAGAAGCACTGACATTCCCTAGTACATTGGGGTCTAAGATTAACATCTTTGCACCCATTTTATCAGCCTAAAACTGGCTCAACAAAAGCAATTTAGCAGTGCAGAGACTTGCACTAGAGGGGTTGAGCTTTATATAGTGACACATGGGATTGTGCAATTTCCCTGTCAATCACTTCTGGAGACCACACTGCTGTAAACTGCTGGGATTGATTTTAAGCACATAATTTGTATTATATAACTATCCTCCACTCTATTTTGCTGGAGAAATAATCCTGCTTCTAACCAGGAGGCTCTGGTCGAGTTCTGATTGCTGTAGGCAGTTTAAATAGACGCTGGCTGAGAAAATAAACTGCTGTAAGTCCCACCCCGCCTCATTGCTATTGGCCCAATAGTGATGTTAATTCTCAATTTTCTTTTTTGGGAAACCCTCTAAGCCATCTGAAATAAGGTTCCTTTTGGTGTCAGACTCCTAAATGAGAAATAGCCGACTCACATTTCCAGGTCTTGATCAGCCTAACCAACAATCCTTAAGAAACTTTGCTCCTTTGCTGCTGATCACAGGAATTGTACCAGTTTGGCATGCTAAGCAATTTAGGCACAATTGATCAAAGATCTAAATGTAATTGAATGAAGAGACAGATGTGTCCTCAGACTAAAACTTAGAAATGTGTATTTGCTAGATGAATGTAGTATATCTGTTTATTTGCCTGCCAATCTAGTACTCATCAGTCTATGTTAGAGGGAATTAGAAGAAAACATCAAACTCACCCTCCCAATTTACATTTATGACCCTGGTAAGGTTAGAAGGCAATTTTTTCATAACCCAAGAAACATCAGTTTAAACTGTTCTTTGATGTCAGTCATTGCAAAACTGTTTGTTAGTCAGCAAACAGAAACTGTTTTTCCTCACTGTCCACCTAGTGCTCAAAACCAGTTAGCAGCAATCACAGAAATGGTAGTACAAGCCCACATTTGAGCTATCAATGTGCAAACAGAAATCTTCCAAATCCCTGGCCTCATCAGGTATCTAGAAACACGTTAAACATGGAATAACCAGGTCAGATATATAATTAGCTACAGCCAATAAGACTGCAAAAAGGCAACACAAAAATTGGTTATTGATACGTTGGCCAATACCTTTGCTCAAAGCTGACACTTAAACTGTATACATTTTTAGATAAAATGAGACCCTATAATTTGTTTTAATTGATTGCAATGCAGAACACATGGCTTTGCACAATGAAAGCGCTTGCATATACCATGTATTTTATTAATTTGTAAATTATTTTAATCTATGGATCCCAGTTGCTGTGAAAATAAAGAATTTGTCTTCTAATTCTCCATTCTGCTCTTAAGACTGCTTGGCTGCCCTGGGAGGGGGAAACTCAGCTCCCATTTGGTGGTGGAAGTTTCTTGCCATCCCAAGTGGGGCACAATGCCCTTTTTAAACTATAGGCCCACTATAGTTAACAGAGCTCTTGCCCAGTGTACAGCTGAAGGGATAGTGCAATCTCCTGATTTCCACCCTCCCCCCGCCCCACACCACTACACATCTCATTGGAGAAGGAGCCATATTTAATCCCACAATTGGCAGCTCAGGACAGAATGTAGAAACCTTCCACTTGCATACAAATTGTTAATTGGTAAATTGTACCTACACCCAAATAGATCTATGTCCAAGATGTCAAATAACAGAAAGTTGGCATACGAGCATCCAAATTGGTGAAACAGCCAGTATAACTAAGGCCCCACCCAAAACGTGGCTTCTTTCAAACTGTGCTCGGCTCACGTTTGACTCTTTCAGCTAACCCTCTCGCACGTGGACCCTGTTTCAAAGGTCACCGGGCTACTATCTGCTCCATTACACCGTTGTAAGTTTTTGGCTGGGTCTGCACTAACCCCACTCAGCTCTCGTTTTTGTAACCCTAACTCTATTCCATCAAGAGCAAACACAAAGCAGCAACCACTGCACCTATTCTTCACTTCCAGTGAACTGGAAAGTCCAGCAGCAGGAGACCAGAGAAACAAGAACTTAAAATAAATCTGATGGACACATATACAACATAGAAAAAGGAAGAGGACTGAAGAGATTAGTCGCCCACACTGTTGGAAGTTGTGTATAGAACATACTGTATTTAAAAGATGCAGGGAGACACCGATTTAAAGAATTTTACAAGAGCTGTATGTGCCAGAAACAAAAAGAACATTCATTAACAGGTTAAAATTTGTTTACATATATAACATTGAAAAAAAACTTAAGGCAAAATAAATCTTTGTACCTACAAGTTTGTCCATATATATAATATGCTTAATCCAATACCAGTCACAATACAATCAGGTATGTCTATGCGGTTACATCACATTTTGACACCTATTGTTGCAGGGCTTTTTTTCTTTTAAAAATAACCGCTTTTCCATTTATTATAATCAGGTGTTTAGACCAATCAGAACAAAAAAGCCAACTGAACAAGTTACATGATAGAAACAGAGTGCTCTATACAGTTACATCACAAAGTCTGCAAAAGGCGGCTTTTTAAAGAAAGGAACAAAGCTAATTGTTACATGATTTATACAGGAAGCAAACCAGAGAGGAAACCGATGAGAGGATTAGGATGAAGCTTGGAGAAGCAATAAGATTTACTCATACTATGTGTGTGTGTGTGTGTGTGTGTGTAGTAAGTGTCTGTATGTGTATGTATGTGTGGCACTTGGACAGTCTTTGTATACAAAGCTTAACAGTCATGCTTGGACACGGTAAATTGTACAAGGCAATTGTCACCACAATAGGTTTTGAGACTAAGGATCAGGCACTGCACTTTGAATTCAAATATCGCTAAGAAAGCTCCACATTGTACAGGCTTCATCCACAAACACTCTGCGAACACAGAAAAGGGACAGGAATCTTTACGGCACCCTTCGTTCTCAATGGCAAAAGCACACAGGGCCTTAGAATTCTAAGCTGCTCTCAAGGAGACCCACTCACTGAAGCTTCCTTCACAACTGCTCAAACATTTTCAACCTAATGCATCCTCCATTTATACTTCCTCTGATAGAGCCAGTTATTACTGTGTAATACAAAAAATTGCTACAGGACAATGTGAGGCAGAACCCTCTTATGGACCAGGTAAGACTTTAAATTCGGAACTGTGTTATCAAGTCGAAGCTTCTGAAATGGAATCAAGTTAGTTTTTTTAATACATTGAATGGAATGTCATTAAAAGAAAACCAGAGTAAAACACAATAGTGTCTTTGATATACATCAACATTATATAACATTTCAGGGATATACACCAGTAATTTACTTTTAAATCTATAAAAGACTTATTAGTGAGGGAGCCACCTTGGTAGGGCAGCCATCTTTAAAGTGTACACACAATCTATACAACCAACCAACAGAGCAACACTGGTTTAAAAGAATGCAGGTTACAGTCACATCTTTTTCCTCTCATTGGAAATCTAAACACTTCACTAGGCCTGGGGGATCTCAAAAGGAACATGCAATGTTTAGAAATCCCACAAAATGCATTCAAAGATTTGAAACGACAGACCTTTCATTGATGTGACCAGACACTGAGCAGTTGTAATACTGAATGATCAGTTATATTTTGATATTTCTCAAAGTGCATTTAAAAAAAGCTAAACTGAAGTGCTTATTGAAATCAAAGGTGTCTATCATTTTTTTTAATGTATTAGTTCAATAAGCCAGTCCTGCTTTCTTTCAAACACCATCGCTAAGTTACATAGAATGTAGATCACTAAGTATGTGTGCACTGGCTGTACATCTTTCAGACTTTTTTTTGCAAACATCAATACAGCCGGAGTGTGAATTCTCGTCTCCAAGTCGAGAGAGTCCACAGCAAGCAAAAAAACACCATGGCTTCCCGAATGGACAATCTCCACTGTTACAGGTGCCACGGCAGAGTTTTTAAGAGAGAGTACAATGAATAAGCTGAGATGCACGAGACAGGATTCAGGAGGAGTTAGAAACAAACGAACTCTGAGCATGTCCAGTCCTGCAGTCCTGGCCCTAGAAAGGCAACATACTGAAAATTAGCAACATTGGAGATGATGTATGTATACTCCCTCCCTGGCCCCAAAGGAAATGTCCTGAGGTCCAGAAAAAAATGCTGGTACATGCACAGGACAGTTAGTATCTGAGTAATGTTAATGCTTCAGCTGTTGACCCATCGCTTGCATTACCAGCATTTGGTGTTTTTGTTTGATTTCAACATTTTTTTTTATTGCAAATGTTGACTAATAGTCATTAATCTGCACTGTAAAATACACAATCTCAGCTCTATTTTAAAACTACATTGAAGAGTTCAGTCTGCACTGTGCAACTTGTGCCACTTCAGCTTACACTAATGAATCTGAGCCCTGAAATTACACCACTTAAATATTTAATGAGTGAATTTGAAATCCCCCTCTGTCTTCACTAAAGCAGGAGAGGAATTTTATAGACCAGTTCCCCATTATTCCTAGGCACTTTCATCCCCAAAACCTACCTGATGCTTTACACCTTTGCAGTCCTCTTAAATAACTGCATGTTGCGCTGGTCTTTGGATGCCTCTTCAATGTCACATCTTGTTCATGCTCAATTTAATCAAGTCAGAATCAAGGGCTCCATTAGACATCCCAATGACCAAATCGAACAAAGTGGAAGTTGAAACACAAACAAAAAACCTCAAAAGGTTTTAAAAATGACATTAGCTAACAAAATAAAATGCAGATGAGTAAAATGTGAAGCTCCCTTACGCCAACATTCAGAACCAGAGTTAGCACAGCAACTAACTTTAATTGCAAGAAAGTGAAGGTCATTTGAAGCCACTGGCTCAAAGGGACCTTCTGCAAGTTTGTGAAGAATGACCTTCAGATCTTATATTGGACTAAGAAATCACTTTTTATAATGCTGCAGCGAAGAATTTCCTTCTGAAGGCCCCGGTAGGAAAATCTAAGATTGCTACGATTTCTCTTGTTCCACTACTCCACTGATACTTCACTGTTACCGATACGGCCAATAACATACTTTATATTAGTTTCAGAACAAAAATCCACCAACCAGGTTTCTTAGAATAAACAAAATTGATAATTAAAACAAGACTTATTTAATAAAGGTGCAAAGCTCAACACAGTTCTAAAATAACCCAACACGCGTGCACACACCAGTTAAAGAAAAACAAAATTGAAAAAACTGGCTCTGCAACGATCGATTTAAAAAAAAAATACTTTGGCCAAATTATTTTCAATTCTTCAAGAAAAAGGAAAAGATATGGAATGTTCCAGATGACTTTTGGTCTGGCGTCCTGGTACACGTAGATGGGTGTCACTGGGATCTTTCAAAAGCTGTTTGTTCAGGAAATGTTGAGAGGAACTCTTCCAGAAGCTTCTCAGGAGAAATGCTGCATCAGTTTCTCCAGCTCTCACACTGGATTCTCATGCTTTCTCAAAGAGGTGGAACAGGATGAGTTGGTTGGCGCTTCTCTCAGCAGGCTATACCCCAACTGACCATTCAAAAACAGTCCAGCCCCAAAACAGAAAGCCAAAAACTCATGACAGCCATAACCCTAGCCATGTGACTTCTTAACAACTCCAATAGCCAGCAAGGCCGCTTGTTTATTTAGCACTCCATTGTCTCTTCCAGGAAGAGATTTTTAAAAAAAAGTGCCCTTCCAGTAACCCTTTAAAAAAAAACAAATCCCGGCATCTCCTCAGGTATTTCCACAGTCTTCTAAATACAGATCCTCAAAAAATATTAATGGAAGCACCTTCATGACAACAGACACAAAATACTGAAGTTAGAGCAAGGTGGTTCAAGTCACTGACTGACTGAATTTCCTTGCCATGAGCATAAAACCCTTTTCCAGTTAAGGGAGAATGATTTCTGCATACTCAAATTGCACCAAGTATGGATACAATTTAGCTAGAAAGCTGGTCCTCAACACACTCGCATTATACTGCCATTCTCAGAGAAGCTCCAAGAGTGGGTGATGTGGGAAGTGAAAACAATCATGGCTGGGATGAGCTGGATTAGAATAGAGCGAATAAAACATCCATACTACATGTGATCAGGATGCTTGATACGAACAATAAATGCCGAGTGTAGAATCAAGCCCATTCCCAATCATTGGTATTACTCATATTGATGAATATAAATGATGGCTTTTTAGAAACAGGTCACTCTTTTCAAGAAATCAACCAGCAACTGGAGCCTCTTAGAAAAGTTGAGCTAACTCCAACTTAAAAAATTAGAGGATAATTGAGTGAGGAAGAATTAGTTCTGTTTTTGCACAGGACTTATTACCAATAGAGACTTCACTGAATATCTAAAATTTTAACATTTGTGAACTGTTTAATCACCAAACTGTGCACAAGAGTGGTTGTGTGTGAAAGATTACCTGTATGGAAGGGCGCTTGTAGTTTAGGAATGCTGATAGTGGGGTTGAAACCTAGCTGTCTCCTCGAAGATCAGCTCCTTCAGCTTCTCCTTGGGTAGGTCATCCAGTTCCATATCAAACTTAAAGGGTGCTTCTGCAATAGGCTGAAATCACACAACAAATTAATACCACTTCTGGGGGAACAAATATTAAAAGCTATTTGTTTGTTATGTCCCATTCGCTTTAGAGGAACTCCTGTGCTACACATCATCCCAAAGCAACTGCAGGAGTATGGCCAGTCTTTCATTTTGAGCACCCAAACTTAATACGAAATGGTTCCACAGTAGATCAAGCTGTAGCGTCACTCAATCTTTCAGCACAGAAGGAAACCATTTAGCTGACCATACGTCTGCTGACAAAGAGCACTTCGCCCACGCATTCCCAATGCTCCTTTAAACTTTTTTTTTTAAATTCAGCTTCCTCCCTTTCAAAACCTGTCATCCTACTCCTCAAAATACCCATCTTTGCCCATCCATCTTCAGCCTTCCTTCGCTCTCCAAAGTCTCCAAACATTCTACTGCCTACCTACCTTTCTCTGCCACATTCACAAACCATGGAAGCTATCGCGCCTCTTGGCCAGATTTTCCATGTTTCCCTCCTCCTCTTTACTTGTCTCACTACCAACCCTTTTGACTTGCACCATCATCCTTGCCCTCCACCCCATCAGACCTTCCCCTTTGTTCTTTCCTCTGACCCCCTTTTTCCTGGTTCTGTGCTAAATACCCAAATATATTTTCTCTCTACACAGATGGTGCCTGCCCTGCTGAGTGCTTCCGGCATTTGTTTTATTTCAACCATTCATCAACTACTGTTTTGCCATGCCGTCACACTCCTTTTCATAACGAGCCTTAATTTTTACAAGCACACATGGCACATTGTCAAATGTCTGGAAAATCTATGTACCCATGGATCTATCCTTGAACCCCCATTTCTCATCTACATGCTGCCCGGCAGTGACGTTATCTTAAAACACTGCATCGGTTTCCACATGTACGCGGATGACCACAAAACCTCTCTTGACCCCTCTGCTGCCTCAATTTTCATACCACTTGTGCGAAATCCACTGGATGAGCAGAAATTTCCTCCAACTAAATAATGGGAAAACTGAAGCCACTGTATCTTCAGTCCCCACCACAAACTGAGTGCGAGCCACCAACTCCATCCTTCTCCCTGACAACTGTATGAAGCTGAACCAGACTGTTTGCAACCTTGGCATCTTATTTAACCCAGAAATGAGCTTCTGGTAACATATCTGTGCCATCGCTAAGATCACCTACCTCCATCTCTGTAATGTCACCTGACTCTGCTCGTCTTACCTCATCTGGTGCTGAAACCCTCACTCAAGTTTTTGTTAACTCCACACTTGACTATTCCAATGCACTCCTGGCTGGCCTCATGTTCTACTATTTGTAAACAAGGTCATTTGTTGCCTATATCCTCACTTGCACCAAGTCCCAATTACCCATCACCCAGACACTCACTGACCGAACTCGCTCCCTGTTGAGCAACGTCGCAATTCTAAAATTCTCATCCTTGATTTCAAATCCATCCATGGCCTGCCCCTCCTGACATGTAATCTTCTCTAGCTCCACACCCTCCAAAGTATCTGTGCTCCTCTAATTCTGGTGTCTTGAGCCCTGATTTTAAGCATTTCACCAGTGACAGCTCTGCCTTCAGCTGCCTGGGTCCTAAACTCTGGAATCCCCTACCTAAAGCTCTGTTTCTCTACTTGTCTTCCTTTCTTTAAGGCGCTCCTTAAAACCTACCTCTTTGACCAAGTTTGCGGTCATCTGCCGCAATATTTCTTTGTGGCTTGGTGTCAAATTTTGTTCAAGAAAGCTCGTCAAGCACCTTCGCGCATTTTAGTATGTTAAGAGGCGCTATACAAATACAAGTTATTGTACACAATAGCTACACCATTTCCTTTAATCAATTGTCATTTTGTAGAAAATTTACAACACAAAGGAGGCAATTCAGCCCACTGTGCCTGCGCTGGTCGACGAACAGCTAATCCCGCCTTCCTGCATTAGGTCCGTAGTCCTGCAGGTCATGGCTCTTCAAGCATTCACCCAAGTACTTTGTAAATGTGATGACTGTTTCTGCCTCAACCATCCTTCCAGGCAGTGAGTTCCAGGTCCCTACCATCATCTGAGTGAAAAAAAAATGTTTTCTCATCTCCCCTGTAATCCTTCTCCCAATTACTTTGTTTACAAGGCGAGCCTCCTTAAACTGTGTTCAAATCACACGCAGCTTCCACAGTGCAGACTGCGACACCAACCACTCCCTGGTGTGCAGCAAGGTTAGACTCAAACCAAAGAAGCTGCATCACTCGAAGCAGAAGGGCCACCCGCACATCAACACGAGCAGAATTTCTTATCCACAGCTGTTTCAAAAATTTCTAAATTCACTTGAAAAAGCCCTTCAAAACACTCCCACAGGGGATGCAGAGACCAAGTGGGTCCACATCAGAGACGCCATTTATTAGTCAGCTATGACCACCTATGGCAAACGTGTGAAGTGGAATGCAGACTTGTTTCAATCTCATTTTGAAGAGCTAGAACCTGTCATAGCCACTAATCGTATTGCACTGCTGAACTACAGGAAAGCCCCCAGCGAGTTAACATCCATAGCACTTAAAACAGCCAGAAGCGCTGCACAAGGAACAGCCAGGCGCTGCGCAAATGACTACTGGCAACACCTATGCAATCATATTCAGCCGGCCTCAGACACCGGAAACATCAGAGGAATGTATGATGGCATGAAGAGAGCTTTTGGGCCCACCATCAAGAAGATCGCCCTCCTCAAATCTAAATCAGGGGACATAATCACTGACCAACGCAAGCAAATGTTCCGCTGGGTTGAGCACTACCTAGAACTGTACTCCAGGGAGAATGTTGTCACTGAAACCGCCCTCAATGCAGCCCAGTCTCTGCCAGTCATGGATGAGCTGGACGTACAGCCATCAAAATCGGAACTCAGTGATGCCATTGATTCTCTAGCCAGCGGAAAAGCCCCTGGGAAGGACGGCATTACCCCTGAAATAATCAAGAGTGCTAAGCCTGCCATACTCTCAGCACTCTACGAACTGCTTTGCCTGTGCTGGGACGAGGGAGCAGCACCACAGGACATATGCGATGCCAATATCACCACCCTCTATAAAAACAAAGGTGACCGCGGTGACTGCAAAAACTACCTTGGAATCTCCCTGCTCAGCAAGTCTTCGCTCGAGTCGCTTTAAACAGGCTCCAGAAGCTGGCCGAGCGTGTCTACCCTGAGGCACAGTGTGGCTTTCGAGCAGAGAGATCGACCATTGACATGCTGTTCTCCCTCCGTCAGATACAGGAGAAATGACGCGAACAGATGCCTCTCTACGTTGCTTTCATTGATCTCACCAAAGCCTTTGACCTCGTCAGTAGACGTGGTCTCTTCAGACTATTAGAAAAGATCGGATGTCCACCAAAGCTACTAAGTATCTCCTCATTCCATGACAATATGAAAAGCACAATTCAGCATGGTGGCTCCTCATCAGACGCCTTTCCTATCCTGAGTGGCGTGAAACAGGGCTGTGTTCTCGCACTTGCACTGTTTGGGATTTTCTGCTCCCTGCTGCTCCCACACGCGTTCAAGTCTTCAGAAGAAGGAATTTTCCTCCACACAAGATCAGGTGGCAGGCTGTTCAACCTTGCCCCTCTAAGAGCGAAGACCAAAGTACGGAAAGTCCTCATCAGGGAACTCCTCTTTGCTGACGATGCTGCTTTAACATCTCACACTGAAGAGTGTCTGCAGAGTCTCATCGATAGGTTTGCGGCTGCCTGCAACGAATTTGGCCTAACCATCAGCATCAAGAAAACGAACATCATGGGGCAGGACGTCAGAAATGCTCCATCCATCAATATTGGCGACCACGCTCTGGAAGTGGTTCAAGAGTTCACCGACCTAGGCTCAACTATCACCAGTAACCTGTCTCTCGATGCAGAAATCAACAAGCGCATGGGAAAGGCTTCCACTGCTATGTCCAGACTGGCCAAGAGAGTGTGGGAAAATGGCGCAATGACACGGAACACAAAAGTCAGTGTATCAAGCCTGTGTCCTCAGTACCTTGCTCTACGGCAGTGAGGCCTGGGCAACGTATGTCAGCCAAGAGCGACGTCTCAATTCATTCCATCTTCGCTGCCTCCGGAGAATCCTTGGCATCAGGTGGCAGGACCGTATCTCCAACACAGAAGTCCTTGAGGCGGCCAACATCCCCAGCTTATACACACTACTGAGTCAGCGGCACTTGAGCTGGCTTGGCCATGTGAGCCGCACGGAAGATGGCAGGATCCCCAAGGACACATTGTACAGCGAGCTCACCACTGGTATCAGACCTACTGGCCGTCCAGGTCTCCGCTTTAAAGACGTCTGCAAACGCGACATGAAGTCTTGTGACATTGATCACAAGTCGTGGGAGTCAGTTGCCAGCCATCGCCAGAGCTGGCGGGCAGCCATAAAGGCGGGGCTAAAGTGTGGCGAGTCGAAGAGACTTAGCAGTTGGCAGGAAAAAAGACAGAAGCGCAAGGGGAGAGCCAACTGTGTGACAGCCCTGACAACCAATTTTATCTGCAGCACCTGTGGAAGAGTCTTTCACTCTAGTATTGGCCTTTACAGCCACTCCAGGCGCTGCTCCACAAACCACTGACCTCCAGGCGCTTACCCATTGACTCCCGAGACAAGGAGGCCAAAGATGATGATGATGATGCCCCATGGTTTTTGACCCTTTTTCTAAGGTAACTAGGTCACCCCTATTTATTCTATATAGGCCCCTCAATTTTATTCACCACAAATTAAGTCACCCCTTAGCCTCCTCTGTTCCAAGGAGGACACCAGCCTATCCAATATTTCCTCATAGCAAACTTTTTTCAGTCCTGACAACATCCCTCTGCACCCTCTTCAGTGCAGTCAGAACTTTTCTATAAGGTGGTGACCAGAACTGTACAGAGTACTCAGCTGAAGTTTAACTCGTGCTGTATACAGTTCTAGCACAACCTCCCTGCTCTCATATTGTATGCCTCGGCTAATAAAGGAAAGCAAGCCATATGCCTTCTTAACCACCTTATTGACCTGTCCTGCTACCTTTAAGAATTTGTGTATACTCCTGCCTGGTCCAGCTATTCTGACAGTGAATGATTAAACCAGTTGACAGCCCAATCTGTTGAAGTATTGTCCCTGAATGGAGCAGAGATGAGGACCTTACCAGGGTGACCAGGGCAAAGGTAGAGAAATAGATGTGGTGGAGCTGATTGGTAGTTGCAGAAACATCACAGTGAATGAACAGTCAATAGCTGGACAACCTATAAAGTACTTTTCAGATGTAGCCATTGTTGTAAGATAGAAAAACGCAACAGCTGACTTGTACAAAGCAAGGTTCCACTAACAGATTGGATAGGCTAGGGTTGTTCTCCTTGAAAAAGAGGAAGGCTGAGGGGAGATCTGATTGAAGTGTACAAAATTTTGAGGGGCCTGGCTAGAGTGGTGAAGGCAGAAACCCTCAATTCAGTTAAAAGGTGTCTGGGTATGCACCTCAATGCCGTAATCTGCAGGGCTATAGACCAAATGCTGTAAAGTGGGATTAGAATGGGTGGATCGTTTCTCCGCCAGCATAGACGCGATGGGCCAAGTGGCCTCGTTCTGTGCCGTAAACTTTCTATGATTCTATAACAATGAAATAAATGATCAGATAATCTGTGTTTTAGTGATGATGGTTGAGGGATAAGTAATAACCAGGGCACCAGGAGAACTCCCATGCTCTTCAAAATAGTACCACTGTTACGCCAATGTGCTTTGTTGAATGATAATTTTCTTTAATCCACTGGCTGGAGATCTGAATTTATTTACAAAAAGGATGATTTTGCTGGCAGCTTAAGTTGGCTACCTAATTTGCAACCCTGTATCCTACACTGCAATGCTGTGAGAAGGGAGACAAAATGTCTGCTAATTCCTCAGCAAGAACCTAAACCCAGAAAGTTTAAAGGAACTACCTCTTTTCAGCAAACAGAAATACTGCTCACTGCTATGTTTGCATCACTGAGTGACTGTCATGTGACAAGCTCCTCCCCATCTGTAGTTTTGAGCTGGTGTTTTGTCTGCAGCAGAGAAGCAACTGGACTCTGACATGAGCAGAGCATAAGTGGAGGTCCCTCTCTCTCTTTCCATTACAGCTTGAAAGCTTCCTCAAAGAACTCGCAAATTAGTCAAGCCCTCAAGTATGCACCTGGCCACAGACTGCAACATGACACAACTAGCAAGAGCAAATCAAAAACAACTTTCCCCATCTACACCTGCAATGCCCACATTACACTTCCATGTTCTCACAATGCAGCCCAGACAACGTATTAGAAGTTTGAATCGCAGAATTGTTACAGCGCACAAGGCGGCCATTCGGCCCACTGCATCTGTGCTGGCTCTCCGAATGAGCAATTCACCTAATACCATTCCCTCACCTTCTCCCCACAACCCTGCATAATCTTCCTTACTCAACAAAAATGTCTTTCACCATACTATTAACACACTTTTTGTCTTTGCCCAATGACCTCCTTGTCAGTTATTCTGTGACCCTATGCCCTATCACCACCTTCCCTTTTGTTCTCTTTTGCCCCACCCCCACTTTATTTGCTTAAAACTTATTACATTTCTAACCTTTGCCAGTTCTGATGAAAGGTCACTGACCTGAAACGTTAACTTTGCTTCTCTCTCCACAGATGCTACCAGACCGGAGTACTTTCCAGCACATTTTATTTTTATTTCAGATTTCCAGCATCTGCAGCATTTTGCTTTTATTTACAAATATATACACTGTCCTACCTCATCACTGGGGTCATAGTACTGCTCCAGATAAGGGTGAGCAAGAGCTGCCTCCACTTCAATCCTCTTGTGTGGATTAAATGTCAACATTTTATCCAATAGATCCAGAGCTGCAACAAAATGAAAACATCTATATTAAAAATCTTACCTCTCTGCGCACTTCCCATTTGCACAATGTTGTCACATTATATCCTTCGATAGCACCTTCCAAACCCACGACCTCTACCACCTACGAGGACAAGAGCAGCAGATGCATGGAAACACCATCACCTGCAAGTTCCCCTCCAAGCCACACACTGTCCTGACTTGGAACTATATCGCCATTCCTTCACTGTCGCTGGGTCAAAATCCTGGAACTCCCTTAACAGCATTGTGGGTGTACCTACAGCCCAACAACTGCAATGGTTCAAGAAGACAGCTCACCAAGACCTTCTCAAGGGCAATTAGGGATGGGCAATAAATGCTGGCCAAGCCAGCGACACCCACATCCCATGAACGAATAAAAAAAATTATGGTGTCAAATTTTCTCATTACAAGTTCCTATGTCTACAACTATAATGGGGTCGTTGTAAATAAATCATTGATTATACAATTGGGTTACTAGGTTCCTGCAAGTCACAAAATGCTTTGAAATTTTTCCTGCCTTTTTTTCTTCAGCGGCAAATTTGTAACATTCAAAATAAACATTTGGACAAAGTTCAAAATTGCATATTTCACAATAACAATCAAACTTATCCATTCTATTATCTTCGTGCCTCTTAATGCCTTAATTAAAGTTTTCATCTGAAGGTCTCCGCATCTCTCAACAGCCTGAATTTAGTCTTGATATTTTGCCTAGCACGGTGACTCTTAGCCGAATTGGATTGTGTAATCAGGTCAGGTGTGCTGATATATTTTTCTTTGGCTTCTCGTGCTTTCTACTCTGCAGTTTCTCAAATAATTTTGGAGGGAACAAATTTCCAAGTTTCACTGAAGTAAAATTTATATTGCATGTGCACTCAAGAAGAAAAAAAGTCATCTGATTATGCACGTCACAGCTTTTTTTTTGGTGTTCTATAAGTTTAGATACGCATTAAGCTGGGAGATATTGAAAAAGACACAAATAGAGCGAGGCAAACAGACAGTTTCTTTCTTTAAAAACCCGAATCTTTAAAGCACAAAATGCCTTTGAGGAAAACAGCGAAGCAGGAATCTGGTTGGAGGGGTCAGGGGATCACTGGCCTTTTGTCACTCACCAAGTGGGTGTGGGGAGAGGAGACACAGAATGGATGGAGGATGAAGTTTCAGGTCTGTGATCTATTCTGATGAAAGGTAACAGACCTAAAACATCAACTCTTTCTCTCTATGCAGAAACTGCCAGACCTGCTGAGTATTTCCGGCACGATATGTTGCCAGGTAGTTAGGATTTCTTTATTTGGAGCTAGGAGTTATTGCAACTTCCTGGAGATCTGTTTATCTTGGGGAGTCAGAGGATTTTCCAGAGATATTCCTGAATTGGCTATGGGTTTTTCTATGTTCTTGCCTCTCCCAAGAGGATTCATGGTTGGAAGAGGTGTGTGCCTTTGCACCATGCCTGGGTGCAGTGAACTTGATGCACCTCTCCTTCGTTTTCTCTCATGTGGCATTAGTCACTCCCAAATTATCCCAAATGTACATGCAGTACATTTAATAATAAAAAGGCTATTTAATTGGTTCAGAAAGAGAAAGGATTCTGTTTCGTTGATGGGTCAACTGATCAAAGTATTTAACGCGGAGTTGAACCATACAAGCCAGAACAGTCCCAGGTTTTAATCTCCAGTGCATTCAATTTAATTTCAGCTGGGTCACTGAATCTCAATTCGCACGGACAGGGAGGAGAAAATGACAGACAGGACTGCTATAGTGAGTTGTGCAAAGCAAGAACAGTGAATCCTCGATTCATGGATATGGACCTAATGCCCTAGTGAAACTGGATATTGATTCCTGCTCACCATTCCAAAGGTCTGCTCCCGAGAGAGACAGTTAAGCATTTAGTAAACTCCTCTTCATTCTTTGCACGAATCCTATGTAAACTGCAACAGTGAGGCCAATCCAAGTAATCAACAGGACAAATCAAAGGATCTTTGGCTCTTGGAACATCCTAAATGTGACCTTCCCTTCCCATGCTATGCAAAAGGCACTTCTACTTAGACCAGAAGCAAAATCACAAATCCATAGTCATTTACAGTTCTTCAAAAAGGAAAACTGCAGGTTTAGATAGAAAAGAAGAATCTGACTTGTTCTCTGTATCTCAACTTTTAGATCCCCTTCAAGTCTCACTCAAGCTGAGTAATACATGCAAATCTGCAGGCACATTCCTGAATGCCCTCTATGTGCTAATTCTTACCTTTCCCATCAGCCTTGGGGAACAGTCTGTTCCAAGGAACTTTGTTCTTGTGAGGCAGAGATTGCAGGTAGTTTCTGGCTTTGACATTGATTATACAGTTCAGGTCTTCTGGAGAGGGCGAGCCAAGAATACCTAAAAACAAAGTGGGTGACATTGGAACTTCTTCGCGAGAGTAAAATGTTTGACTGGGCATCAAAGAATTGGAAAGTACAGTTCACTGGCAGCTTAGCCAGTAAATATACCATGTGGTGTGGCACTGAACCATGCAGACAAGATACCATATTCAATCACTAGCCTGCCTTAAGTTAGCTGATCTCAGCTGGAGTGACAGTTTGGGTATTGAAACTAGACTCAGGGACCCTGGACTATGAGAGACCCCTGAACCAAATTTCAATGCCAGGACAGGATTAACAATAGCTGAGATACCCTCCACAATCACAGAATCTTACAACACAGAAAGAGGCTACTTGCCCAGTGTGCTTGTGTCAGCTCTTTGAGGAGCTATCTAATTAGTCCCAGTCGCCTACCCTTCCCTCAGAGTTGAAAATGTTTCCTTTTCAAGTATATATCCAATCCCTTTTTAAAAGTTACCACTGAATCAGCTTCCACAACCCTTTCAGGCAGTGCATTTCAGTGTGTAAGTCGCTGTGTAAAAAAATTCTCCTCACCGTCACCTTTTGTTCTTTTGCCAATTATCTCAAATCTGTGTGCTCTGCTTACTCACCCTCCTGCCAGTGGAAAGTTTCTCATTTACTCTATCAAACCCGTTGTGATTTTGAACACCTCCATTAAATCTTCCCTTAACCTTCACTGCTTCAATATTAATCCCAGCTTCTCTCGTCTCTCTGCAGTCACTCAGCCCTAGTAGTAAATCTCCTCAGCACTCTGTTCAAGACTTTTAACATCTGTCCTGAAGTGTGATACCCAGAATTGGACACAATACTCCAGTTGAGGCCTAACGAATGATTTATAAAGGTTCAGCAGATCAAATAGTCTGTACAGCAAAATATCAAAATCGAGACATTTGAAGAGCTTTGAGAAAGCATTAAGGAAACATTGTTCCTTTAATACACTACCTGCTTATGTATGCATAACATCCATTTTCCACATTACTGCACCCATCATTAAATATACTATGATTCGGATTAGCACATAATGGAAAGTACAAAGTTGAAAACAGCGTTTCTCAAAAAAGGGACAAAGGCTGTGAAAATATCCAGTTACGGTTCCCAATCCTAATCACTGTTGAGTAACCCCTGCTGGAAATGTGTAGAATTCTGGAGGGGACAGGTAAGAGCTTGGCTATGATGCATATGCACTCTCACTTCCCTCTTTATACCCCCCAGGTCCAATAGCTCGCAAACATTCACATCAAGATTCACACGTGAAGATAGGCCACTTGGGTTAAAAATACTGGAAGGATGACACTGGCTCTGTATTCCAGCAAGTTTTAACATATTTCAGGGAAAAAGGAAAAACTTATCAGAAAAATCCCTGATTAAACTGTCCTCTTGCCTCCTCACTACCACCACCCCCCCACAACTAAGGGCCACTGGGAAAGATCTACAGTTACAAATTAAATACTGTGGGGCTATTGGGCTTCAAGGCAGTTTACTCTCAAATATAAATATGTCTTCTAAGTAGAGAGACAAAAAGGTTCTGTATTTCTTACCAAGGATATGGTTGAGCTGATCCAAATAGTGTTTGCCTGGGAAGGTGGGTCTACCGGAGAGCATCTCAGCGAGGATACAGCCTACTGACCAGATATCGATTGACTTGGTATACCCCTGCAAGTAAAACAGAACTGCAGTGTACATTCTCAGACTTATACATTGAAACTAAATTATAAACAGACTACCCGGAACACAGACTTCAAGTACTTTTGCAATAAATCCTGAACCCCATACCACTAAGTATTTAACTTTCCTTATGATTGCTATCACAGAAGTGCAGAAAACAACCATTTAATTTCACGCTGTCCTTGCCATTCCAAGTCAAGTGATGTTTAAACCAGACTGGCAGTGGCAGCCACAAGATTATGAAGTACAGTGTTAAATACACGTGTACATAACACAAATTCGAACAGTTAATCGGTTGCATAACACTTTAGAACTCCGAAAAGTTTACAGACCACTCAGTTTTAAGCATGAGTCACTACAAAAGAGAACAACTTGTTCCTACGTTACTATTGATGTTGCTTTTTAACAAGCCATTAGATCAAGAAGGCTGCTTTTGGCTCAGCAAAGGCAGTTTGATGGTTCTACCTGGAGCAGTGGCAGTGAAACTGGCAACAGTGCCTCTGGGTTAGGAAGGAAAAGGAATGGATTTTTCATAAATTAGACAGCATTCTCTGCCCTGCCAGAAGGTAGGCAAGATTGGGGATATAAAAGCAAAATACTGCGGACGCTGGAAATCTGAAATAAAAACAAAGTGCTGGAAATACTCAGCAGGTCTGGCAGCATCTGTGGAGAGAGAAACAGAGTTAATGTTTCAGGTCTGTGACCCTTTATCAGAACTGGGGATATAGTTGAATTCAGTTATCCAGTCAAATAGCCGAACAATGTCAAGACTCAAACGAAAGCAGCCATTTGATGAGGTGCTGCCAGTCCCCATGAAACCACACCCCAGCCCAAGTCACCATCTTCAACGGGAAGTGGGGGGAGATTGGCAGGGGGGAGGGGAAGAAAGTAATCAATTGGTTATTGGGAAGTGGCATATCCAATGCCACAGAAGTCAGAACTGTGCACAGAAGAGAGATACCAGCTTACTATTACTGTTCTGCAATCCACTTGCCTGGACTCCAAAATCAGTTTTTGACTTTTTTTTTAAAAAAGGATAGGTTTGACAATCTGCAATTTTTTGTGTTAGAAATCTCCATTTTCAAGTTGAGAGAGATTGGTGCTGGGCACCATTCTGCTGTACACTGGGTTAATGAGCATTTCTCATTACACCTTCTCCAGCATACCATTAGAAACGTGTTTTTTGTATCCAGGGTTAGGAAACATGCAAACAGCAGCCTTTAAAGCTGGCCAGCACATAAATACTGAATTTCTTCCCCAATGTTCAGACAGACTCAATTTGTAAATAAGCAAACTAAAACTTTTTAGAAAATTTGATAGAAAATGCAGATACATAAATGTCAAGTTGCCTATGATGGGACCTTCATACTTGACTCCCAATTCAAGATTCAAACTGCTGGTATGTCAACAATGGCCCACGTGCAGAAACCATGACAGGTAGAGAAAGCAGCTTACTGACCAGGAATTCAAACACTGAACAAAAGGTGATCAGAAAATTGGAGTGTAATCCTGCAGTGATTATACATTACTGTACCAGAGTGAATTCAAACCCACTAAACTCATTTATGAACTTTGCTCATTTAGAACAAGTACGTTATTGGCACTTACCACTTTTTCTCCTCATACTCCAGCCCCTCAGGAAAGCATCAACCAAAACAGAACCTTACCCCTGTTCTAACATGTTAAATGTCTTCCAAGTTTTAAAAAAACCCAGAAAATGCTGGAAATATGCAGGGAGAAAAGACAAACTAATTTCAGCAGAGGTTAGTCATCAAGGTGACACCAAAAGCACTCTCCAACCTCCTTGGTTTTCTCAGGTATATTTCCAGCATTTATTTTTTCTTTTGATTTCTGGAATTTATGTTTTATAATTCATTAAATTTAGCATTCACCCTGTTTTTCATCAGCCACACTTGCTGACAGCAATCATTATCTCTTATGATTTGTGCTCTGTGGGGATCAGGCATGACCCACAGCAGAACGTTGTGTCCTGCAGCAGGAACAGGGTGGATGCCCTCTAGGCTGTGCAGATTTTCACAAGCACAGAAAAGACAGAAAGACAGTTCATTTGCAACAAAACAAAAATGCCCTCAGTATTCAGAATTAATTACAGTAATTCTCAGCAACCACCGAGGCACATAAATGATTAGGTTGGGTTTTCACTGACAGTTGATGCTCCAAAAGGTACAAAAGCAGCATTTTAAAACTGTGGAGACTTTGTGTTCTCTGCAACCAGACATTACTCAAGACTGCAGGAAGAACAATGGAACTGCAGAAGTTTATAAATTACAACGGAATTATTACACCTATGGGGAAGTCACACAATTGGACTGCTGTTACCGAGAAACAATTCAGCTTAATTTCAATGTCTTTAACTCGTCTGTAATAGTCACTCCAAGTGCTTTCTTTTTCAGCCCCATCTCCATTATAGGGCTCACAGGACAGGACAATTCCAACAACTGACATTTCCCTCGCATAAAGCTACATAATGTTAGACAGGATTCTGCAGAGTCACTCCTGTACAGCAAATTTAGCATCAATGAACATGCAAGCTTGATCATTGATCATGACATTATTTTCGCAGTATTTAAACTCAGACCTCTACTGCTGGAGGTGGGTGTCGAGAAGTCAGTTTAATCATTTCTTCAAATAAGCTTTAAAACAAATCTGAGAGTCAATTTGGAACAGACAGAGAATCTAAATGTACCAATTTTTAAAATATTCATTCAGGGCTAGGCTAGCCCAGGATTTATTACCCATCCCTAATTGCCCTTGCGAAGGTGGTGCTGAGCTGCCCTCTTGAACCGCTAAACTCCTTGAGATGTAGGTATACCCACAGTGCTGTTGGAAAGGGAGTCCCAGGATATTGACCCAGCGACAGTAAAAGAACGGCGATATAGTTCCAGGTCAGGATGGTGCGTGGCTTGGAGGGGAACTTGCAAGTGGTGATGCTCCAGTGCATCTGTTGCCCTTGTCCTTCTAGTTGGTAGAGGTTGCAGGTTTGGAAGGTGCGGTCCAAGGAGCCTTGGCGAGTTGCTGCAGCACATCTTGTAGATGGTACACACTGCTGCCACTGTGCGCCGGCGGTGGAGGGGGTGAATGTTTGCAGATGGGGTAATAATCAAGCAGGCTGCTTTGTCCTGGATGGTGTTGAGCTTCTTGAGTGTTGTTGGAGCTGCACTCATCCAGGCAAGTGGAGAATATTCTATCACACTCCTGACTTGTGCCTTGTAGATGGCGGACAGGCATTGGGGAGATAGGAGGTGAGTTACGCGCTGCAGAATTCCTATCCTCTGACCTGCTCTTATAGCCAGAGTATTTATATGGCTGTCCAGTCAGATTCTGGTCAATGGCAATGCTCAGGATGTTGATGGTGGGGGATTCAGCAACTGTAATGCCATTGAACATCAAGGGGAGATGGTTAGATTTGGTCTCGTTTGAGATCGTCATTGCCTGGCACTTGTGTGGCACGAATGTTACTTGCTACTTATCAGCTCAAGCCTGGATTGCTGAGGCTTCTGCAAAATGTGACAAACGTCATATACTGAAATCATGGTTAGCTGTCCTGCAAAGTTGCATTTCTGACAGCAACCTGCACTTTTAATGTAGTAAAATGTCCCAAGGGGCTTCACAGGAACATTAAACAAAATCTGACACCGAGTCATGCAAGAGGATATTAGTAAAGCTGACCAAGGCAGATTCTAAAGAGCAGCTTAAAGGAATAGTGAGACGTGGAGAGGTGGAGAGATTTGGGGAGGGAATTCCAGAGCTCAAGGCCTAGGCAGCTGAAGGCACAGCTGTCAATGGTGGAGCAGAGGCCAGAATTGGAGGAGAGCAGAAGTCTTGAAGGCTGGAGGTGGTTATGAGATAGGGAGGGATGAGACCATTGAGGAAATTGAAAACAAGGATAAGAATTTTAAAATTGAGGTGTTGCCAGATTGGAAGCCAAAGTAGGTCAATGACCAGAAGGATGATGGTGAACAGGACTCGGTGCAAGTTAAGATACGGGAAGCAGAGTTTTAGATGAGCTCAAGTTTATGTAGGAAGATGGAAGGCCAGCCAGAAGAGCACTCGCACAGTCAAGTCTGAAGGTAACAAAAGCATTAACAAGGGTTTAAACAGCAGTTGAACAAAGGTGGGTCTGAGGCGGGCGAGGTTGTGGAGGTGGAAGTAGGCAGTCTTGGTGATGCAGTAGATAACATGATCGGAAGCTGATCTTGGGGTCAAACTGACACAAGGTTATGAACAGTTTGGTTCGGCATCAGACAGTAGCCAGGGAGTGGGATGGAACTGGTGGCTAGGGAACTGAGTTTGTGGCAGGATTCGAAGACAATGGCTTCAATATTCCCAATATTAGTTGGAGGAAATTTCTGCTCATCCAGTACTGGCAAGCAGTTTGACAAATCAGACAGTGGACGGGGTTGAGAAGTTGTGGCAAGGTAGAGCTGGGTTGTCGGTAGCATACAATCGGAACCTGATGTGCTCTCAGATGATGTCAGAGAGGGACAACATTTAGCTTAAAAAAAAAATAGGAGGGGGGGCAGTAAGGATAGATCCTTAGGGGACTCCAAAAAAGGAGAAAAAAAAAGGAGCTCCTCTCCTCAAATATCCTATCAATTCCTAGTCTCGAGTACAAGCTGCCAACAACATTCCTACAAGCTTTACTAGGTTCACAGCTACTATTATTAGCAGCTTCTAAAATGCATTCTCTGTGGGATGTTGTGACATTTATCAAAACATTCATCTCACTGGCAGATTTTGCCTTCTTTCCCCAATTTGTGATCCAAGCCAAGCTTCAGAGTGATGCCCAACTTTAAACTGATCACAATGTTCCATGTGCTCAAGATCCTAGTCACCAAAAAGTAGTCATATCCTGAACACTTAAATTCCTCAATTGATAATTTTAGATGAAATTTAATGCATCAAGATTGCAAGAAAAGACACTTAGCCAATGCAGTTTACATGCAATGGAGTGTCATTTGATGGGTTTAATAACAGCTCAAATTGCTCCCACCAGCAACAGCCTTGAAGTACATGACAACCTTCACTCAATGAGAAATGATGCAACTCCCAACAAACTACTGGAGTAGAACAAAGCAAGAAGGAAAGCAAACCACTCTCAGCTCCAGGGACCCGGGTTCGATTCTGGGTACTGCCTGTGCGGAGTTTGCAAGTTCTCCCTGTGTCTGCGTGGGTTTCCTCCGGGTGCTCCGGTTTCCTCCCACATGCCAAAGACTTGCAGGTTGATAGGTTAATTGGCCAGTATAAATTGCCCCTAGTATAGGTAGGTGGTAGGGAAATATAGGGACAGGTGGGGATGTGATAGGAATATGGGATTAGTGTAGGATTAGTATAAATGGGTGGTTGATAGTCGGCACAGACTCGGTGGGCCGAAGGGCCTGTTTCAGTGCTGTATCTCTAAACTAAACTAAACTGAGCGGTCACCATTCCAAATCAAGATATTTGGCTAGCCATTCCATGTACAGTTCAATGTACTATAATTTTCAATACCAGTTCCTAGGTTTGGAGTGGGGCGGAATGGGGACTCAAACATTTGAATTTGAATAATTAGAACAAAGATGTTCAATTTGCAAAGTTACTTGTTTTGCTTTTGCACAGCCTTAGAATTGTCAGCTCCAGGTTAGGATTAAAAATAAAACAGCCCAAAAGCTCACCTTGGAGTTGAGCATAATCTCAGGTGCTCGATACCAACGGGTGGCAACATATTCTGTCAGGAATCCGGTATGATCATGGTCTGGGTCAGCCACACGTGCCAGTCCAAAGTCACAGATCTGTAAGAGAGAAAAAACAAAGCATTATTTTTGCATCAGAAAACCACAGCATTTCCTACTCCATGTATTGAAGCAGTGTCAACATCTGAAGAAAAGGTTTACTACATTGGAGACAGGCTACAGGCCTTGTAAGTAAGTTACTGCCACCAAAGTTGCAAATTAAAACTTTATGACCAATCCACACACCAACAACTTATATTTACATACTGCCTTTAATGTAATAAAACATCCCAAGGCGCTTCACAGCAGCATTATAAAATAAAGTACGACACCGAGCCACAAAAGGAGCTATTAGGTCAGGTGACCAAAAGCTTGGCCAGAGGTAGGTTTTAAGGAGTGTTTTAAAAGGGTAAACAAGGTGGAGAGGTGTAGGGAGGGTATTCCAGAGCTTAGGGCTAGGCAACTGAAGGTGTGGCCACCAATGCTGGAGATATTAAAATCAGGGATGCACAAGAGGCCAGAATTAGAGGAGTGCAGCTATCTTGGAAGGTTGCGGGGCTGCAGGAGATTAGAGTTAGGGAGGGGCAAGGCCGCGGAGCAATTTGAAAACAAGGATGAGAATGTTAAAATTAAGACATTGCTTGACTAGAAGTCAACATAGGTCAGCGAGCACTCGGGTGAGGGTGGGGCGGGGATGGGGGGGGAGGGGAAGAACGGGACCTGGTGCAAGACACGAGTTTTGATGCCCTCAAATTTACGGAGAGTCGGATGTGGGAGACCAGCCACAAGTGTATTGGAAGAGTCAAATCTAGAGGTAACAGAGGCACGAGTGAGGACTTCAGCAGAGGTTGAGCTGAGACGGGCAAAGTCAGGCAATGTTACGGGGGTGGGAACAGCAGTGTTAGCGATGGCACGACTATGGGATTGGAAACTCATCTCGGGGTTGAATGTGACACCAAGGCTGTGAACTGACTGGCTTAATCTCAGACTGTTGCCAGGGAGAGGAATGGAGACGTAGCTAGGAAATGAGTTTGCAGCAGAGACCAAAGACGATGGCTTCAGTCTTCCCAATATTTAATTGGAAGAAATTTCTGCTCATCCAGTACGGGATGTTAGATAAGCAGTCTGATAATTTAGCAGCAGTGGAGGAGTCAAGAGAAGTGGTGGTGAGTTGAGCTGAGTGCCATACATGTGAAAACTAGTGCCATGCATTCGGATGATGTCAGAGGGGCAGCACATAGACAGGAAATAGGAGGGGGACAAGGATAGATCCTTGGGGGTGGAGGGGGTGGAACACCAGAGGTAACTGTGTGGGAGTCGGAAGAGAAGCATCACAAGTGGGTTGCTGGCCATGACTAGGTAAGAAAGATCAGATTTCCAGCATCCGCAGTATTTTGCTTTTATTTAAGAAAGAATGGAACCAGGTAAGAGCAGTCCCATCCAGCTGGACGACAGTGGAGACACATTGGAGGAAGATGGTATGGCCAACCGTGTCAAAAGCATTCCAAAACACTCATCTACTCTTCTGGTAATGCATCCTATCCACAGTACCTTTGGTTGTAGATTGACAGGTTTAATTTGTTGGAGAAAATTGATACAAAGCATCTCACTTTGAAGATTTAAAACAATGGATGTTCAAGGGATGTGCACAAAACACAGCAAGCTGCACCCCCCCCCCCCCAATCCCAATTAAAACAACAGACATTTGACTGGGTGGGTGATGAGAAGATTGGGGTGGTGCAATAGGGGAAAAAAAATGCTCATTTTGCAACACTGTAATTGTGTTTGATAGAATGTTTTAAGATGGAGCCAAGGAACCCAGGAGGCTCAGAGGAACAGGTTTTCAGTCTGTTAGCTGATATCAGTTTGTTCACCAATTGGGAAATTACTCCCAGACTGACTGTAAGTGGAGGTGAAGATGCCCAAATACAGTGAAAATTGAACTAAATTGTTCCCCTGGGGACTGCACTGAATTGGCTGCTGTATCTGGCAATGTTGAAACACAAACAGCAAAATTTAACATCCTAAATCCGGCCACAGCAACCTTTTAGAAAACCTCATTTACATCAATCTAGCAGTTTTATTACTGACTGCAGCAGCAATAGTGACCCATTTAATCCAGGCTCAGCACTAGTTGAATAGGAATCAGCCAGCAGAATTCTGGCCTAGTGCATCAACAATGTCAAAAATAATGATGATTTATTGTTGTCAGTATGTTATGGATATCAATTACTTGAACATGAAGAATTAAAGAATAAAATTAAATTTGTCTATACCCTGTGTCACCATGCATTGGAGAAATAGCTCACATTCACTACTTCTTTCAATTCATTTATATTTTCACAGCATCAATGTGGATTTCCAGTTTTACTGTTTAGCAGCCAGAAAAGCAACAGTAGTCTCTGACGCACCTGTTCTGCTGATGCAACCTTCCACAACAGCGCCACTAATATATATTCCTTTTTCCTCAACCAAGGATTCCCCCCTGTTGTTGATAGGGCCCTCAACCGTGTCTGACCCATTGCCCACACTTCTGCCTTCACCCTTTCCCCTCCCTCCCAGAACTACAACAGGGTTCATCTTATTCTCACTTTCCACCCCATCAGCCTCCACATCCACAGGATCATCCTCCGCCATCTCCAGCATGATGCCACCACCAAACACATCTTCCCCTCCCATCAGCAATCTGAAGGGACCGTTCCCTCCGTGACACTCTGGCCCACTCCTCCATCACCCGTGACACCTTGCCCCTTCCCACAGCACCTTCCCATGCAATCGCAGGAGGCGTATTAGCTGCCCTTTTACCTCCTCACTATCCAAGGCCCCAAACATTCCTTTCAGGTGAGACAGTGATTTACTTGTACTTCTTTCAATTTAGTATACTGTATTCGCTGCTCACAATGCGGTCTCCTCTACACTGGGAAGACCAAATGCAGATTGGGTGACTGCTTTGCAGAACATCTCCACTTGGTCCACATGCATGATCTGGAGCTTCCAGTTGCTTGTCATTTTAATTCACCAACTTGTTCTCAAGCCCATATTTCTGTCCTCGGCCTGCTGCAGTGTTCCAGTGAAGCTCAATGCAAGCTCGAGGAACAGCACCTCATCTTCTGATTAGGCACTTTACAGCCTTCTCGTCTCAATATAGAGTTCAACAATTTTACACCAAGAGCCCCATTATTTATTTTAATTTAATATATATTTTTTTTAATTATTTATTTTTAACCACATTCTAGTCTTAAACTTGTTTTTCATCTTTTTGCATTTGTACAGTGCTGTTCATTATTCTGCCATTAGCACTCTCTCTGGACTCATGCTTTGTCTTTCACTATAACTATTTCGCACTCCATTTGCATTCTGTTCCATGACATCGGTCATTTAATCTCTCCCCCTTCCATCCTATCACAGACCTTCCTTCTTGTTCTTCTCCCCCATGCAACCACCCCCCCTTTCCCTTGCTCAAAGATTGTTACATTTCTAACTTTTGCCAGTTTTGATGAAGGGTCACAGACCTGAAACGCTAACTGTTTCTCTCTACACACGCTGCCAGACCTGAGTATTTCCCGCACTTTCTATTCTCATTTCAGAGTTCCAGCATCGGGCGGGGGGGGCACACACAGACAGACACGGGGGGGGGGCACACAGACAGACACGGGGGGGGGGCACACAGACAGACACGGGGGGGGCACACAGAGACAGACACGGGGGGGGCACACAGAGACAGACACGGGGGGGGCACACAGAGACAGACACGGGGGGGGGCACACAGAGACAGACACGGGGGGGGGGCACACAGAGACAGACACGGGGGGGGGGCACACAGAGACAGACACGGGGGGGGGCACACAGAGACAGACACGGGGGGGGGCACACAGAGACAGACACGGGGGGGGGCACACAGAGACAGACACGGGGGGGGGCACACAGAGACAGACACGGGGGGGGCACACAGAGACAGACACGGGGGGGGCACACAGAGACAGACACGGGGGGGGCACACAGAGACAGACACGGGGGGGGCACACAGAGACAGACACGGGGGGGGCACACAGAGACAGACACGGGGGGGCACACAGAGACAGACACGGGGGGGGCACACAGAGACAGACACGGGGGGGGCACACAGAGACAGACACGGGGGGGGGCACACAGAGACAGACACGGGGGGGGGCACACAGAGACAGACACGGGGGGGGGCACACAGAGACAGACACGGGGGGGGGGCACACAGAGACAGACACGGGGGGGGGGGCACACAGAGACAGACACGGGGGGGGCACACAGAGACAGACACGGGGGGGGGCACACAGAGACAGACACGGGGGGGGCACACAGAGACAGACACGGGGGGGGGGCACACAGAGACAGACACGGGGGGGGGGCACACAGAGACAGACACGGGGGGGGGGCACACAGAGACAGACACGGGGGGGGGGCACACAGAGACAGACACGGGGGGGGGGCACACAGAGACAGACACGGGGGGGGCACACAGAGACAGACACGGGGGGGGCACACAGAGACAGACACGGGGGGGGCACACAGAGACAGACACGGGGGGGGGCACACAGAGACAGACACGGGGGGGGCACACAGAGACAGACACGGGGGGGGCACACAGAGACAGACACGGGGGGGGCACACAGAGACAGACACGGGGGGGGCACACAGAGACAGACACGGGGGGGGCACACAGAGACAGACACGGGGGGGGCACACAGAGACAGACACGGGGGGGGGCACACAGAGACAGACACGGGGGGGGGGGCACACAGAGACAGACACGGGGGGGGCACACAGAGACAGACACGGGGGGGGCACACAGAGACAGACACGGGGGGGGCACACAGAGACAGACACGGGGGGGGGGCACACAGAGACAGACACGGGGGGGGGGCACACAGAGACAGACACGGGGGGGGGGCACACAGAGACAGACACGGGGGGGGGGCACACAGAGACAGACACGGGGGGGGCACACAGAGACAGACACGGGGGGGGGGGGGAACACAGAGACAGACACGGGGGGGGGGGGGAACACAGAGACAGACACGGGGGGGGGGCACACAGAGACAGACACGGGGGGGGGGCACACAGAGACAGACACGGGGGGGGGGCACACAGAGACAGACACGGGGGGGGGGGGGGGCACACAGAGACAGACACGGGAAGCACACAGAGAGACACGGACCGTGGGGCCAACACCATGTGAACTGGCACCAGAAATTCCACAAGTCTGGTCGGCAGTCACGTAGAGGTGCTGATTTGCATCTCTGTTCTATTACAAATTTGGTACTGGATTTACATCAATACCAGTGTGAATTTGGCAAATGTATCCTACAATAGCTGAAGTCTGCTCACTATTTTTTTTTCCTGTGATAAATACAAAATGCAACAGAATGAGCTACTTAAACAGTCACAGAACAAACCTCAGGAATTTTTAGATGTATCAAAGACACAGGGGAAAGTTATTTAAAAAATACTAGTTTAAAATCACCTCTGCAGTAGGATTGAGATATCAGTACCCCACAAAAACAAGCAGGTTTTTTCATAGTTTTTTCAGGAAAACCAAAAAAATCTCTCGCCAGGTCTTCTATGGGGACTCTGTCACAATTCTGTTCTTAAAGTTACATCTTTGGCGGCACACGCCAACATGTACTGTTGTTGTCATGGTCCACAACATCCACTGTCAGGCATTGCAGTAGGTCTGTCATTTCTAAACTTGTATGACAAACTGCTGGGGAACTGTGGGAGCCAGTAACAAGATTCAATTAAATACTCAACACCTAGAGAACAGGCCAGCTGCAGGGATGATTAGTACCATTACCTGAAATTCCAAACTCTTACTGGCCACTGTGATGCTGAACCAGACTGTTTGTAACCTCAGCATCCTTTATGACCCCAAGCTGAGCTTCCAACCCCACGTGTTCTCCATCACAGAGTGCCTACTTCCAACATCCAATATTGCCCATCTCCGCCCCTGCTTCTGCTCACCTGCTGCCAAAACACTCTTCTCTGTCCTTTGTTACCTCCAGATTCTACTACGTTGCAATATTTTCCACCCTTCATAAATTGTGTTCAAATCCCTCTGTCGCCTCACTCCTTCCCATCTCTATAACCTCAAGCACTGCAACCCTGAGAACTCCAGCCTCGTGTGCATTCCCCACTTACTTTGCCCCATCATTGGCAGCTGTGCCTTCAGTTCCCTAGGCCCCAAAGCCCAAATTCCCTCCAGAAACCCCTTTGCCCCTCACCTCCTTTCAAACTTAAAACCTACCTCTTTGACCAAGCTTTAGGTCACCTGTCCTAATCTCTCTTTTGTTCAGTGTCAAATTTGCCTGATTACACTCCTGTGAAACATCCAAGGACATTACTACATAAAAGGTGCTAATAAATTTAAGTTGTTGCAAGATTTGAGAGTTACCTGGGCCTCATATATGGCATTTCAGTAGTTATTACTTCTTCATTTTAAGAGAACAGTCATGCTCAGACCTCAACCATCAAATGGTCTATGCTGAATGACCTTATGCTTTTCCATCTGACAGAAAGCTCCCAATACCCACTTACCAACTCACTATGTTCACCAGAAGCCATACTGACCAAACTATTACTCCTTGGTGTGGTGCGCCATAGTAATAAGACATCTCAAAGCAGCAGCCAATTTCAAGAATTGATTCCACCACCATCCCACCCAACTTCTTCCCTGAAAACACCAACTTCCAGTGGGATACAATTCCAGTAGCACCAGTCATCCACCAGTTTCTCACCCAGGTAACCAGTACCTAATAAGAATCAACCGAGTATCTGACTACTTGGTCAGAGGTAGGATGGGCAAGGCAGGGGAAGAAGTTTGATCTTACCTGACTTTCACACATTCACTTTCAGCATTGATCACTCAGTAGCAAACAAGAGCATGAGCCACAGACTAGGAATTGAACTTGGAACCTTACGCATGGCCTTTACCAACTTAATCATCAGGGGAGTCAAATCCCACTGATAGCTGCCAGATTATACAGTTAAACAAAAAACAAACATAAAATGTTGCTATTATATAGCAGACCCAGCAGTACCTGTAAAGAACTGAAAGGTCTGAGGCAGTAACCTGCCTTTTCAGATGTTATTAGATCTTCTCTGCACTTCCAGCATTTTCTATTATTTCACCTGTTTAGTGAAGGTGCACAAAATAGATGGCACTACATTTGGATACCATTTCAACTTCTCTTGAACAAACTGCTGTAGGTTTCCAGAATAAGTTACCAGGGAAAGCAAACAAAGACAGTATAAATAGGCATTTATGAGGAACAAAGATTAAGGGATAAATTGAGAAGTATGGACAAGTGATTCAGATTTAGAAAAAATAAATGGGCTTAATGTCTTGGCCTGTTCTTTAAAAAAAATCTTGTATATTTGTGTGCAAGAGAAAGAAATGTATTGATTGTTAAAATACATGACTTATTATTTGTTCGTTTAAGATTGCTCTTTTAAGGTCACTTATACAGAACAAGTGCTCTTAAAGATTCCGCATCCTAGTTTATTACTTGCAGGTCCCAAAGGGAATTGAATCCAATTAAATCTTATAATTATGGGGCAATTCTAGCAATTTAAGGAACTGTTAATTTTTGGGGTTTTACACTGGATAATCTCCTTGATTCAGTGTTACTAACCACTCCATATGTGGACCTCACATCCCTCATGAATCAAACTATTCCTGCCCAAAACTGAAATAAATATACAAAAATTCAAACCGTCAAACAAGAACATCTTTACCCCTAAATTCTAGATCCACAATACATCATATCCTTGACTACAGGCTGCGAAAGCATATAGGCCGTCAGACTGGGTTCCAAGAAGCGAAAAGCCTACTCCTGCTCCAATTCATGTGTTATAAACTAACTGATTTAAACTGGTGAGTGACCAGTACTCCACATGAACACAAAGTTTGCAGGTGAGGACAATCTTTACCACTGTAAAAACAGATGCTTCTCCAACATAGAAGTGATCATTGAAACATAGTTAAAAGGTAAGATGTACCATGGTGCCAATTAGCTTCACTTCCCTAAAAGACACAAACTGAACTGCTCTGTGACTGCAATTCAATCACAATTTGAACCAAATTCCTTTGAAGATAATCCAGAACAAATGAGATTAAAACTGTACTCCCCCAGTTAGCTATCAAATACATCACTTTAGAAAGTTAATAGGACAAAAATTACATGCTTGTTCCAATTCAAATGAGAAATTTATAATTTGCAAAATTAGTCAGCAGACACACTGCAGGATGTTACGACCTCAGCGAGACCGTTACCATTAAAATAGGGGATATGAACCCCCAGACCAATTTAAAAAGTTACATGACAAGATTTCACATTCTAACACTATTATAACTACACTAAAAAATACACGCATGAATTAAATGGTTCTTTGTAAGTAGCTGATACTCCAGATTACAAAAGGTATTCTTTTTAAACTTATTAAAGTACTGGAAAATCTCACACCATACATTTATGTTGCATTCCTTTTTGATGGCGAAATCCTTTGCGGTTAAAGTCCCAAACTCCTATCAGTAGCAATGGGTTGGGTCTCAAAGACCTTTTCAAAAATCCAACGTCCTCTTTGCTCACTTCTCAGAGAACTTCTGATCTGGATGTCCGCAAAGACAGCAATTCCTGGTGATCCTGCTGGTCGTCTTCTTCTCTGCAAGCTTCAACTTTCCAAACAGGTTCAAGTCTTTGTAGCTTTTTGCTGTATCAGGCTTCTGAGAGCAGGTGATACTCTCTCCCTGTGTCTGTCTCTCCCCCCCCGCCCCACACTCAGGTGAGACTGTCACCACTGGTCATCTTCCTTACTGCCTGTTCTGTAGCTGCAACCGCTGGGTTCCCTTCTTACAGCCTACAACTGCTGGTTTCCTCTCTCACAGCCTGTCTGCTTTCAGAAAATCTGTTAAATTTATCTGGACTCAAGTCAATAGCTTATTGCCCTGTTCCAATACGCAAAGTCCAGAAATCTGGTTTCACAGAGCCACCTGGGCCTTCCATTGTTCCCAGGTGTTAACAGCTACTTGGTACATTTGCATTTTCAGAATCACTGACCCCCTTGTTTATAACCCGAAATTCTGGGAAGGCGAAACCCAGTGTTCTTCAGGTGTTACCCCTGCAGTCTCTTTTTTTTCCCAAAATAAAGTCTTTGATCTGTTTTGTCCTATAGCAGAGTGGATGTGAGGTCACCTGACCTTCCAGACTCCATCTTAAACATTTAAAAATGAATTTTTAAAACAATGCTACAAAGTCCAGCATTCATAAAGGAGAAAATGAATTCAGGACTACACTCAGACATTAACATTGGGAACGCCCCTTTGTTAAACAGAATCATATCAATGTCTTGAGCATACTGGACCATAATGTTTATGCCCCACTGCTCACTTTTTTTTAAGCTACAATTAGTTTTTAATTCAAGTGTACAATGAAAAAAATGGAATAAAATAACCATACACAAAAATGTTTCATTCTTGTCAAATGATCGGATTTTATACAAAGCAAGTTGCACACTAAAAGGTAGCAAGATTGAATCCCTAACCTCAAAAATGCTTGGACACTTGTTCTAACTGGATTATATATCACACAAGAAATAGGAATAAGCCATATGACCACTTGAGCCTGGTCCGCCACACAAATATCATGGCTGATCTTCTCCCTCAACTTCACTTTTCTATCCTACCCTCATATCTCAATCCCTTTAGTGCTTAAAAATCAATCCATCCTAGCCTTGACTGTACTCATCCACTGAGCATCCCATCCTCTGGAATAGAGAAGTCAAAAGATTCATAACCCACTGAGTGAAGAAATTTCTCATCTCAGTCCTAAATGGCCAAGCCCTTATCCTGAGATTATTAATTCTGGACTCTACAGCCAAGGGAAACAGCCTCTCAGCATCTATCATGTCAAGTCTGCGAGTAGAAGCCTGTGATCAGTGGTGAACCGCAGGGATCGGTGCTGGGACCTTTCTTGTTTGTAGTGTACATTAATGATTTAGACGTGAATATAGGAGGTATGATCAGTAAGTTTGCCGATGATACGAAAATTGGTGATGTTGTAAATAGTGAGGGGGAAAGCCTTAGATTACAGGATGATATAGATGGGCTGGTAAGATGGGCAGAGCAGTGGCAAATGGAATTTCATCCTGAGAAGTGTGAGGTGATGCATTTTGGGAGGACTAACAAGACAAGGGAATATACAATGGATGGTAGGACCCTAGGAAGTACAGAAGGTCAGAGGGATCTTGGTGTACTTGTCCATAGATCACTGAAGGCAGCAGCACAAGTAGATAAGGTGGTTAGGAAGGCAGATGGGATACTTGCTTTTATCAGCTGAGGCTGTTAGTTGGCAATGCATTATAAATTATTAGTGACTAGGTCTGTCTCAGAAATTCACTGACTGATACAGGGTGAGATCATATTCAAATTTCATTAACCACATACTTAGAATCCTGTGTATTTAGTGAAGATCCCAGAGCTGAAGGTACATTCTGAACATTGTATTTCCATTTATAAATGCTACATTAGTCCAGGCACAGGATTATCCACTTATAAATACTATTTATACTGCTCTACTCTAAATCCTTTGAAATTGTCAGATGGCAAGCTTTGCAGATGTACAATCTGAAAAAAATGATTGCACACTTTTAATACTAAAATTTAATTGGATATGAAGCCAGTTTATTAAGATAAATCCTCTTAATAAATGTAAATTGGATTAATTCCCCAAACATAGTATCTAATTAAATGTTCCTTCAATTTTTAAGAAATTAATTTGTGCGTTGACTTGCTTATTTAAATGTGTCACATACAGCTAAGCTAAACAACTACTCCCACAGGTCAGAGTCATAGATAATTTTATTTTGAGAGGCTAGGTTTAAACCCCAATATCACCAGTAATTTACTTGCACTAAGTTATAAATTAGTCGCAATCTGAACCAAACTGATGGGCCAATAGAAGTGAACTTTTCAGCCACATAACTTCAAATCTAATTGATGCTCACTGTCAAGTTGATAGAGAACAAGTGTGATTTGGTTAAAATGGGTCAAAGTTTGCCAAAAACAAACTAAAAATGATGAGAAACTGGAAGCTTTAATAATACCCCCAGTTACTGCACATTGAGCTCAGTAACTACTTCAAAATCAGATTCTGTAACACAACTTTAACATGGCATTTACATATCTCTTTACATTACACCCATTTTAGTGCCCCACAGTCACAATTATAGTAATGATACAGCACAGGTGGCCATTCAGCCAGTCATGCCTATGCCAGCTTTCAGGAAGAGCTATCCAATTAGTCCCACTACGCCGTTTGCTGCCACCCCCACCCCCCCAATAACCCTGCAAATGTTTCCACTTCAAGTATTTATCTATTTTGGAAGCTATCGAACCTACTTCCATCACCCTTTCAGGCATTGCATTCCAGATCAAACATCACAGCATAAATGCATTTCTCATGACGCCTCTGGTTCTTTTGCCAATCCACTGGAAACAGCTTCTTCTCATTTACTCCATCAAAACCATTCATAATTTTGAACACCTTTAAGGTGCTCTAAGGTGAACAACCCCAGTTTCTCTAGTCCCCCCACATAACTGAGTCTTTCATTCTTGGCACCATTCAAGTAAATTTTCTATGCAACCTCTCCAAGGCCTGCCGTCCTTCCTAAAGTGTGTTGCCCAGGATACTACACCAGGGGCCCAATCAGTCTTTTACAAAGGTATAGCATTACTTGCTTGCTTTTGTGCTTTATGCCTCTATTTATAAACCCAGGGACCTCATATGCCTTTTTAAACAGCCTTCTCAACTTGTCCTGCCACCTGCAAGTAATTCTCTATGTACACCTCCAGGTGTCTGCTCCTGCACCCCATTTAAAATTGTACCATTCAGTTGATATTGCTGCTTCATTCTTCCTACCAAAATTAAATTAACACTCAAGTGATTCATCTGCCATGTGACATTTTCCCCAATTTGGCCTTATTCACTGATGCACTATTACCATTAATCACTTTGCTTCCTATTACATACTGTTCATCGTTACCCAAGTTGCTACACTGCTCTGCAGCATTGACTGTTTTGCCCCCACCCTACCCCCTCCCTGAGATTTATCAAATTCCCTCACTTGAAACCTCTTCTTTCCCAACCCACCCACCTGCCCTCTACTTTTAGTTTAAAGCCCCATGTACAGCCCTAGCTATATGATTCATCTGGCCACTGATCCCAGCCTGGTTTAAGTGAAGCCTGTCCTAATGAAACAGCTCCCTCTTTCCCCAGAACTGGTTCCAGTGTCCCACAAATCAAAAACCCTGTCTCCCACAGCACCCAGCCACGCATTCAACTGATTTGTTTGATCCTATGCCAATTTTGGGTGGCTGAGGTAGTAATCCAGAGATTATTACCTTCTGAGGTTCTGCTTACTTAATTTGTACCTTAGCTCCTTAAACTCCCACAGCAGAACCTCATTGCTCATTCTACTTATGCTGTTGGTTCCTGCTTGGAACATGACAACTGGATCCTCCCCCTCCAAGTTCTTCTCCAGCCACGAAGTGATGTCTTTAACCATGGCATTGGACAGGCAACTCAAACTTTGGAACTCTTGGTCACAGCTGCACAGAACAGTATCTATTCCCCTGACACATTCCTTTTCACTCCCCCCACCCTCTTGAATAGCCACTTATACCACAATCGGTCTGCTCATCAACCTTGCAGACTTTGCCCTGACCTACACAGCAAGAACCTTGGATCTGCTGGATAAGGGCAAAGGCTTCTCCACCATTGTATCTAGGGACCCTCACCCTCCTATCCATAATCACTAACCAAACTTGTACCATTTTCTAACCTTAAGGGGTTGACTGCTTCTTGCATCAAGGCATCCAGGTAACTCTCCCCCTCCCTGATACTGCAGAACGTTTGCGCCTCAGACTCCAACTCAACAATTATTGCTGAAGTACCTCAAGATACAGACATTTATCATAGATGTGTCTGCCCGGGATCGCAATGCTCTTCACAAACTCCCATATGCTGTAGTTGCATCACACCACTTGCACTGCCATCCCTATATAATCTTTTATTTAATTAATCTATGTATTTAATCAACATAGCTTATAGTTATCAGTCTTTTAATGAATTACTTGATCTAATTTAAGTTATAAATAGATTAAATATTTACCAGTAACACAAACCACAAGTACTGGAGGCAAAAAAGCACTTCCTTCTCCCTCTGCACTTGCACCAAATTCGCAACTTTTGCACCATTTGAGTGTTACTAAATTATGAACTTGACATTTATCATAAGCCCCCTTTTGTTTGATTTTAATATCCATATTTTTAGTCATCCATTGAGCTCTAGCTTTGGAGGCCTTTCTTTTTCCCCTTGTGGGAATATGTCTAGTCTGTACCCAAGCTATTGCTTCTGTGGAGGCCTCCCATTGCTCATTTACTGTTTTATCTGCCAATCTTTGATTTGAATCTATCTGGGCCAGATTCTTTTTAAACTCACTCAAATTAGCTGTCCTCCAGTTGAGTCTTTCCTCATTTGATTTTTCCTCGTCCTTTTCCATAACGCTAAACTTAATGGTCTTGTCATCACTGCTTTCCAAATGCTCCCCGACTGAAACATGCTCCACCTCATTGTGCAGAACGATATCCAGCACTACTTCCTTCTTCACTGAGCTGGGCACACACTGATCAATAAAATTCTCCTGTTCACATTTCAGGAATTACTATCTCTCTCTTCCCTTTACACTTATTGTCCCACTATACATTAGGATAATTGAAATGCCCCATTATTACTACTCAGTAGTACTTTCTTCTTTCTGCAATTTGCCTTCAAATTTGTTCCTCAATCCGTTTCCCACTATTGAGGAGCGCAGGAGCCGGAGGAGGGGCGGGTTGAGCCAGAGGAGCCATTCAGCCCATCGAGTCTGCTCTGCCATTCAGTAAGATCATGGGCTGATCATCCACTTCAATGTCTTTTTCCCCACACTATGCCCATATCCCTTTATGTCATTGCTATTTAGAAATCTGTCAATCCCTGCTTTAAACATACTCAATGGTTGAGATTCCACAGCCTTCTGCAGTCGAGAATTCTAAAGATTCACACCCCTCTAAGTAAAAAAGTTTCTTCTCATCTCTGTCCTAAGTGGATTCTTCCTTATTTTAAAATTGTGTCCCCTTGGTTCTAGACTCCCCAACCAAGGGAAACATCTTAGCTGCATTTACCCTGTCTATCCCTTTAAGTATTTTGTAGGTATCAATGACATCACTTCTCATTCTTTGAAACTCGAGAATATACCATCCCTATTTCCCCACTCTCTTCATAGGACAGTTCCCCCATCCCGGAAACAAGTCTGGTAAACGTTCGTTGCTCTTCCTCTATGGCAATAATATCCTTCCTAAGTTAAGGGGATCAAAACTGCACACAATACTCCAGGTGCGGTCGAACCAAGATTCTATATGATTGACATAAGACTTTGCTACTCCTGTACTCAAATCCTCTTGCAATAAAGACTAACATACCATTAGCCTTCCTAATTGCTTGCTGCACCTGCATGTTGGCTTTCAGTGACTTATTGACAAGGACACCCAGGTCCCTTTGTATATCTACACTTTCTAATTGACCATTTAAGAAATACTCTGCATGTCTGTTCCTCCTACCAAAGTGGATAACCTCACCTTTTTCCACATTATAATCCATCTGCCATGTTCTTGCCCACTCCGAGTCTGTCGAAATTCCCTTGAAGCCGCTTTGCATCCTCTTCACAACACACATTCCCACCTAGTTTGGTGTCATCTGTGAACTTGGAAATATTACCGTTGGTCCCCACATCCAAATTATCGATATATATTGTGAACAACTGAGGCCAGAGTACTGATCCTTGCTGTACCCCACTAGTCTCAGCCTGCCAACTCGAGAATGACTTGTTCATTCCTACTCGGTTTTCTGCCTATTAACCAATCCTTAATCCATGCCAGTATATTACCTCCTATCCCATGTGCTTCAATTTTGCTAACCAACCTCCTGTGGGGGACTTTATCAAAAGCCTTCTGAAAATCCAAGTATACTACGTCCACCAACTCCCATTTATCAGTTGTTAGTAATATCCTCAAAAAACACCAACAGGTTCACCAAACATGATTTCCCATTCTTAAATCCATGTTGACCACGCCCAATCAGATTATTATCCAAGTGTCCATTTATCACATCATTTAGAGTAGATTCTAGTATTTTTCCTCCTACTGATGTAAGGCTAACAAGTCTGTAGTACCCAGTTTTCTCTCCCTCCCTTCTTAAATAGTGGGGTGACATTAGTTACCTTCCAATCTACAATCTATAGAATTTTTGAAGATGATCACCAATGCATCCACCATCTCCATTGCTACCTCTTTCAACACTCTGGAATGTAGAATATCAGATCCTGGGGACTTACCAACCTTCAGCCCCATTAATTTCTGCAATACAACCTTCTTACTAATACTAATTACCTTCAATTCCTAATTCTCCCTAGTCCCTTGGATCTCTAATTCTGGGAGATTTTTTTCTATCTTCCTCAGTGAAGACAGACACAAAGTAATCATTTAGCTTCTCTGCCATTTCTCTATTCCTCAATATAAATTTTCCTGACTCTGCTTATAATGGACCCACATTTATCTTAGCCAAAGTTTCCTTTTTACGTACTTATAGAAGCTTTTACAGTCCATTTTTATGTTTTTTGCTAGTTTACATTCATACTCTATTCTCCCTTTATCAGTTTCTTCGTCCTCCTTTGCTGCATTCTAAAATTATCCCAATCCTCAGGTTTACTACTTTTTCTGGCAACTTTACAGGCCTTTACTTTTAATCTTAAACAATCCCTAACCTCCTTTGTTGACCACAGTTGACTGACTTTGCCTTTTGGGTTTTTGTGCCTTGAAGGAATGTATAGTTGTTGTAAACTAAGCTTACACTATAAACTATATTCTTTAAAGACTATCCATTGCCTATGTACTATTATACCTTTTAATGTATTTTCCCAATCTACCTTAGCCAATTTGTCCCTCATATCTTCATTATTTCCTTTGTTCAAATTTAACACCTTGGCTTCAGACTGAACCACCTCACTTTCAAACAATGTAAAATTCTACCAAATTATGGTCACTCATCCCTAAAGGCTCTTTTACAACATTAATTAACCCTTTCTCATTACATAACAATAGATTTAAAATAGCCTGTTCTCTAGTCAGTTCCTCAACATACTGCTCTAGAAAGTCATCCCTAACACTCCAGAAACTTGTCCTCCACAGCATTAGTGCTCATTAGGTTTACCCAATCTATGTGCAGATTGAATTCACCCATAATTATTGTATTACCCATGCTACCTGCTTCTCTAATCTCCTGATTAATAACATGCCCCACACTACCACTACTGTTTGGTGGCCTATGAACAACTCCTACCAATGTTTGCTGCCCCTTGCTATTTCTCAGCTCCACCTAAACAGATTCCACATTTTGTTCTTCCAATCGGAGATTCTCCCTTACTAATGCACTGATCCCATCCCTTATCAGTGTACCACCACCTCCTTTTCCTTTTTGCCTGTCCTTCCTCAATGTTGAATATGCTTGAAATTTCAGTTCTTGGTCACACTGAAGCCACGTTTCAGTAATGACAATTAGATCATACCCTTTACCTCGATTTGTGCCTTCACATCATCTATCTTGTTGCGAATGCTGCATGCATTCAGGTAGAGTGCCATACTATTTGGTGGCCTACTATATATACCCAGCAGAATAGCTCTTCTATTGTTCCTTAATTTTAACCAAATAGATTCTGGTCTTTGAACCCTCAATCGCTGCATTCCTTCTGGTGCTTTAACAGTATCTTTGATCAATATGGCCACCTATCTATCCTTCCCTATCTTTCCTGAGTATATTGTCACCAGGAATGCCCATTCCTCCCCTTGTTTGAGGCAGGTCTCCATTATTGCCACTATATTTTAATCCCATGTGGCTACTTGAGCCTGCAACTGAACAACCTTATTTTCAACACTCCATGCATTCAAGCACATGCAATCCAATTCCATCATCTGCCTTGCACTTCCTCTGTCTGACTCGTCCTATTTCTGAACTACACTTTATTCTAGTGCTTTGTATCTCTCCCAGTCCTCTTGGCACTTTGCATCTCCTCTTTAATAGTTCATCCTGGAGCCCACACCCCTTGCAAAGTAACTTAAACTATCCCTTACAGCACTGGTTACCTCACTGTGAGGACATTGGCCTAGTAGTGGCGAGCCTGTGGAATTCACTACCACAGAAAGCAGTTGAGGCCAAAACATTGTATGTTTTCAAGAAGGAGGTGAATATAGCTCTTGGGATGAAAGGGATCAAAGGATATGGGGAGAAAGCAAGAACAGGCTACTGAGTTGGATGATTAGCCATGATCATAATGAATGGCTACTTGTGCCTGCAACTCAACGACCTTATTTTCAACACTCCATGCATTCAAGCACATGCAATCCAATTCCATCATCTGCCTTGCATTTCCTCTGTCTGACTTGTCCTATTTCTGAACTACACTTTATTCTAGTGCTTAGAAAGGCTCGAAGGGCTGAATGGCCTACTCTTGCTCCTATTTTCTATGTTTAGGACTGTTGAGGTCTACCTTATACCACACCTCGAAATCACACAACATCTGGACAGAACAACATCACCGCTCCTTCATAGTCGCTGGGTTAAATCCTGGAGCTCCCTACCCAACGGTACTGTGAGTACCTTCATTACATAGACTGCAGTAATTCAAGAAGGCAGCTCATCATTTTCTCAAGGGCAATTAAGGACAGGCAATAAATGCTGGCTTTGCCATTGACGCCCACATCCTGTGAAACAATAAATTAAAAAAAGAACACTCCTGCATCATTTTTCCAGCTACACGCTAATCACACACTACAAAGTCGGAGGAGAAAAATCAGATGGGACTGCAGTGCCTTCAGAGTAGCCACTGGTGCACCAACATTCGTTCTCAGTAGTTCGTCAACCCCAGTGCAACTTACAATAAAAAGGGGAATGCAATGATACGAACCTTCAGGTCACAGGTGGTATTGAGCAACAGGTTGGATGGTTTGAGATCTCTGTGAAGGACATTGGCAGAGTGGATGTACTTTAACCCTCGCAGGATCTGATACAGGAAGTAACAGATGTGATCATTGCTAAGATGCTGAGTCTTCAGCAGTTTATACAGGTCAGTTTCCATCAGGTCCTGTACAATGTACCTGGAAATAAAGTCAAGGAAGCCAAAAAAATTCTTAATGTGGAATACCCTATGCAATCAGTTGGAAGAAAAATGAGACGAAGGATTTGAACAGCAAAGTACACGATTTAACTCAAAGAAGTTTGCAGTTCTAGTGACATTCTTTTTATCTTTGCAATACAACTATGTAAAACATGCATGTCAAATGGAAAACTCTCCCCATCTACTTCTAATTTTGCTCTTTTATCACATTCCAGATCTATGGTATTGAAACCACAGAACGAAATGAGCATTCCTCAGAAGTGCTTCCTTTGAAGTCAAGCCAGGAGGTTTGGTCAGAAGGGTGTAGCGATGTGACAAAGGCATAAAACCACCATGCCTTCCCCCGCTATATGACTAGTGAATTACACCCAGTGAACAAAGTTGCCAGCATGACAATGGACACAACAGCATCAGCATTTACATCCAGATATTGCAGTGATTTAAAGTTAGATAACTTGTGAGTTCATGATTTTTGTTCCATCTTTCTGGGGTGTACTTATGCACCTAAGGGGAAGGAGGTTAGTGCTGAGAAATGGAACATTTTTGTCAGAATGATTATTTTCTGGGATTAGGTGCAGCACAAGCTGAGTAAAGCTCCATTTATTCTGCCCGAACAAGATGCCTTGACAGCAGTGTTAGAAGAGCACCCTCACTGCACAAGTGGGAATTTTTCCAAACCCTATACCTGCTATCTTTGTAGACTTTCAGTAAGCTTCTAAATTATACATAGTTGTGGTTTGGACCAACACTCACCAGGAATTGAATTGATGCTGCTTATTTTCTCTCATTTAGGAGCCTTACCATCAGCATATAGAAGGAACTTGCATCGCATTAGCCCAGCCTGGATTCAAACTCATGCCCAAAAGATGAAAAGGCAGTGTGCCAACCCTGTGCATCAATCAATTAGCCATATAAATCTTTTAAAATGCTACTGTATAACTAGGATACACATCTTTCATCTGGTCAATGGTGGGGGCTCGGATGATGTCATTGATGCCGATGATATTCTCATGTTTGAAGCGCAGCAGGATTTTAATCTCACGCAGCGTCCGCTGGCAGTATGTCTGGTGCTCAAAAGGGCTGATCTTTTTGATGGCCACACGAACTTTATTCACGTTGTCATGGGCTGAGCTGTAAAAACAGACATAACAATTCACCGGAATAGAACTTCATCGAAAAGCAAGCACCCTAGAAAGACTGGCAACACTCAGCAATAAATGTGCACGATATACAAGGATAGAACATACATGGAAAAAGATTTTTTTTTAATTAATCAGACCACAAACTTAAAAACAAAAAAGAGACAATGGTTACATCTTTTTAAAATATCAGGACAAAGGATGCAGTTGAGTGACCGATTAAATGTTGACCAGTGGGTGTCCCAATATACCAATAAACTACACATTGCAGTCTAAGGATAAAGGCCCCCCTCCCCAATGAGGTTTGATCTCATCTGGGGAAAGGTGGTGGGGGTGCAGGATATTAGGGAACAGACGAAGAGTCATTTTCTACTCAAAGGAATAGGGCGAGGTGAGAAATGATTCATATCTTAGTGGCAATACTGAGAAGGGAAAAAGTGAGGGAGAAGGGAAGAGAATAGACATTACATTATCCAAGTCACTACATACTAGATAACACCTGATCAAGTCTCAGAAGCAACTTAAGGCACTTATATACGAGTTACTTTGCTGTGCAGTAACTAAGAGATTGGCAAATAATTCAGTCATATTTTAGTCCAAGATTCTACAAATAGCAAAAAGACAAATGACCAACATTTGGGTTTTTTGGTCGCATTGGCTCAGGGAGTTGGCCAGGAAACCAGAGCTGACCTGTCGTCTTACAATAGTGCCATGGGATCTTTATGATTCACCTCAACTACTGGATCAGGCACACAGAGCCACAGTTTCACATCGCAACACTGCACAGTTTAAGATTTTGAGACCAAACACTTATGGGACATGAACCCATGACTTTGACTTGGAGGCCAAGGTACTACCAGATGAGTCAAGCGAGCCAGCAAAAAAATACAACACATTAGTCTGGATGTGGAACACTCAATAAAAAAATGCAACTCTCAGCATGAAGCTTGAACTCTAGAGAATTTGTTTCATATGTTACATTGATCTGTCTAGCTGCAGCCGCTGAAGCAGCAAGCACCCTCAGATGTCCTTTGAATACAAGGCTGCCCGATCACATCCAATCGATACTTTGTTTCTTCTAAAGTCTAAATGTGAGACAGTCAGCCTGCACCTCTTTTGTTCAGCCCACTTCTGTAATTCTCTGCAGAATATCCAGAATCATGTACTATGATAAAGGAGAATTAAATTGGCATTCACAATACATCAACTAAATAGAGCTAGACATACCATAACTTAAACTAGACCTTCCAGTCAATTTAACACTGGAAGCTCAGCTCCAGAAATTATACCTGGTAAATGAGAATGGGACCAATTTGAAGCAATGAATTAGAAGCAACGAGGATACCAACACCTTAAAAACTGCACTTAAGACTAAAATGATCACAGGTATCAACAGAGTAAATACGCCTAGTGGCTTCACTGCCGATTATTCACGGACAAAATACACACATATCAACTGCTGGCAAACAATTAACACGTAGCTGACCAGTCAAATGCTGTGTCAGTATTACTGGGTACTGAATGGGGTTTACAGCTGTATGTGTAAGTTGGTTACATGTTGGTTTTTGGGTTCTGTCCTGCAGCTCTCAAAATAAATGCTAGACCTACAAAAAAAAAGACTGGCAGCCAAGACCCATTTTGTACCAGCTCTTCTTGACCTCAATCAGCCTTCAAGGCCACTAATTGAGCTGCTTGCTTTGGTGGCTAGGGAATGATGGACCTTGACATCACCACTCTGCATGCATGCAATGCAATGGCCAAATGGTACATTCGGCACATGCATGGCCTCATATTAAAAAAGGTAAATGAGAGAGCAGCACAATTAGCTCACTCGCCCAACACCTTGGCTGCAATCCAAACCGTGACATACTGTATAATAACTTAATATCCTTTTTATCCTTCTCCAGCTCATGTGTTCAGTGACCAATGATAAAAGCAAAAAGATTACTGAAGAGTGCAGAGCTTCCACCAGCCCAGCAAGAATTTATGTTTCAAAGAATTAAAAGAAATTCTGGCCCCCGATTTACAGTCAGCAGCGAAGGAACAGCGTTCGCCGGTCATTCCGCCTACAGCTGCCGACAGACATTTCGTGGGCTTCTGAGCAGCAATTTACATTTTCTAGAGATCATTTCCAGTAGGTTGCTCCCTGAGGTAGATCTCTGGCATGATAGCAGGACAAACAACAATGCGGCTCTTCAACTAGATTGAAGAATCCTCAGACATGCAGTCTAAACTAGGAAGGATAAATTAGAAGATTTAATTCATTGCAAAATCATGTACAGAAAGAGAAGAGAGGGAAAGAAAGATTGGATTGAGAAGAAAAATTTATTTCTACTTTAAAAAATCTCCAATACTTAAATTTTGATGGAATATGACTCCATATTTGTAAAACTAATTGTTTGGTGCCAGAAAGGTTGTTAGTAATTTTTTTAATTGCATAAGTCTTAATTATGGCCTATCACCTGAATGTACCAGCCCTAAATGTATCCAGCACGTTTAGTGGTAACTAGTAAGTATACAAACTTCATATCCGTATACGGATTTCAATGCCAAGGCTAATCGGTGAGGTACTGGTGTAGCGCAGCTTGTGGAGGCGCAGGGCAAATCAGACAGCAACTTCCAGATTTTTGCTTTTAACTTTGTATGTGCGGAATATGGAAAATGCTGTCCATTTACTCCACGGTGAGTACTGATAACCTCGTCGGTATTCACATCGCAAAATATGGGCCATTATGACTGCTAGACACAAAACATTGGATATATTTAGGTCAATTAGCATCTGAAAAGCACAGGCCATTGTTTATTTCACTAATTGTGAAGAATTTCACTTGAAATATTAAATATACAATTATTTTGCAGTTACTTACTAACCGCTCTGAATTTCCAACGTTCTATTTCTCTTAAGGGTTAACATTTGCAGGAAATCCAGCTTTTATACTAACAGATGGAACAATAATGTATTTGAAGTAAACATGGGGTTTCAAATGAAACTGCACACGTGTAAAGTGCCCCATGAGTCTGTGGTAGCAGAGGAAGGTCCTCGGCTACATGGTCAGTACAGAGCCTACCATATGTAGGGTCGCTGACCCGAAACGTTAACTCTGCTTCTCTTTCCACAGATGCTGCCAGACCTGCTGAGTGATTCCAGCATTTCTTGTTTTTGTTTCAGATTTGCAGCATCCGCAGTATTTTGCTTTTATTATATATATGTAGATCATTGTCTGCAGAGTACACAATTACTGTTTCAAACAGGCCATTTTCACACGAGTGCTCAGATAGCTCCTTTACCTTCATAAAGTTGTTGGTTTTGACTTGTCGGCTGAACACACTTTCACTGCTCGGTTTGCATTTTAAATTTTCAGTTCGTATGAACCAACTGTAAGAAGTGGAAACAGGGACTCGAAGGCACTATTATATATTCCAAGCAGCAGACTGCAAACACTGATGGTCGTTTCAGCTTAGTCGTCTTCTACCCAGCAACAGGTCTTTAGAGCTTCAAATAATGTACAAGATGGCGATCACTTGCACAGAACCCAAACTCACGTGCACAGATTGCCAAAAGTTGATTATTTATAGACTAAAGGCTCGTCAAGGTCATCAATGGATTTCTAATGCCCTGGTAGCATTGCTGCTTCACTGTCTGCACTCAAGTTCAAACTCCCTTGCTCAAAGTAAAGCTGAAGCAATAATATGAATAATACGAAGATTACATACTGGCCTCTTTACTCAGAGGTTGTGAATCTTTGATATTCTCTACCCCAGAGGGTTGCGAAAGCTCAGTCATTGAGTATGTTTCAAGCAGAGATTGACAAATGTCTAAATACAAGTGACATAAGGGGATTTGAGGATAGTGTGGGAAAAAGACATTGAAGTAGATGATCAGCCATGATCATAGTGAATGGCAGGGCAGGCTTGATGGGCTGAATGGCCTACTCCTGCTCCTATGTATGTTAAGGGAGAAGGCAGGAGAGAGGAGAATTTCCAACAATTACAGTTGTTTTACTTAAACCATCAGAAAGGTCAAAATGATCCCTTAAAATTATCTGGGGGCTGAGGTCAATGGATTCCTCAATACAATTGAGGATCCATCAATTAGAAGGATCAAAAGTAAATTTGTTCCCCAGTAAAAAAAAAAAACAGGAGTGTACACCCTCATTTTTATCCCAGGCCAGATTGTCAATGCAGACTATAATGGCATTTAGTAATTACTTGTCTTAATTTTGTTAATTTACTTTATCTTCCTATATAGCCATCACACAAGCTCCCATGAAGGGCTAACCTCTTATTGTGACCATTTCAGAACTGACCAATATGTAGTATCGACCCTGTGCCACATGAAACTTAAGATCGAAACAGAATGCCATCTGAGTGCAATGCTGCTCAATATGCCATTTTAGTAAGCAAATTAGCCAAATTTGAAGTACCTTACTAACAGATTGGCTTGGATTTTGAGGTTACAATGACAGCGAAAATGAAGTCATCGTTTGCTGTTATTACCCGTTGAAACTGATAGCAACTTCTGGCTCCCGCACATGTGCAGTCAAACGCGGAAATCCTGAAGTTGCCGTCAGCGATTCGCTTCTGCTCCACAGGGTGCAATGAAGTCCCCACAGACAGCAATTTTCAGGAATCACTGAAGTGACATGAACTTCATGCTGCAATATCAGTGTTAAAAACCCTGAAACATTATGACTTGTTAATGTGTAACTTGGTTAACAGCTTGCTAAGTCATAACTATTGACAACCTAATTGCCCAAGGAATATCAGAGGGTTGTGAATCTTTGGAATTCTCTACCCTACAGGGCTGTGGAAGCTCACTGATTAAAGCAGAGATTGACAGATTTCTACATACCAATGACAAAGGGATATGGGGATAGCGTGGGAAAAAGGCATTGAAGTGGATGATCATCACGATCGTATTGAATGGCAGAGCAGGCTCGATGGGCTGAAAGGCCTACTCCTGCTCGTATGTTCCTAATTTTATATTTGTGTAATGTCAATTTTTTCCATTAAGATAAAATGCCAGAGTTTTAAAAATGTTTTAAAGTTTAATATTTCAGTTTCTAATGTATATTTCCAATCTTTATTTCTCGCTGTAAAAGTTATAAAAAGTGAAGGATAATCAGTGCATTTTACTTCCTGGTTTACTGAGATTTCTTCAATTTGATTGGCTCTTTACCCTGCTTGATGACATCACTGTTGCTGGACACATGGAGATTCCCCTTGATTTGGCACTAGATTCAAATTAACAGCAGGAAAGGAAAATTCACATCTCAGAGATTGCTAATCTTGGAGAGAAACTTTCTTCCAAGTTAGTGGCGTCATTTCGTGGCTGACCACAAAATCCTGGACAATGTTTGATAACCTTGGGAGGGTTTGCAGAGCACAAAGTTATACCATTCCACAGTTGGCCTTGCACAGCCACAACACGCCACTCTCACAGGCACAATATCTCACCCCACTCCATCTACAGTTGAACTGAATGTTGTCCTGATGCTTTTGGCTAGGGCTGAACAGCTTATTGTTCTACAGAAGGCAATGTTGCACATATCCCACAAAAATATCAGATTGTACTGAAAGCAGTTAAAAAAAGACAAGTATCAAATTCAACCAAACTAATTGAGTCACCACCTGTCCTGATCAAAATGGCAAAAACTTCCAAAATCACAACTCATCCCACATGGGTAACCTCAATGACAAACCAAATCTGCATCCACTGCTCCAGACATCAATCTTATTTGCTGATCATATCCTAACAGTGCCTTTTTCCATGATAGCTTTTAGCTAAAGCGCCTTCCTGTTATCTTCCCAGAGTGGCTGTTTAATGAAACAAAGCCTGCTTAAAAGATTTACAAGGCTCAAGAATAAAGAGGTTTGTTGGCTAATCTTTAAATTACACAATGCCCTAATGGATGCAGCTAATACCAATTGGAGTCATATCCCTTTTAAGCAGAGCCCATCCACTGACTTCAAGCATGAGCACAAGCTGAGATTGGTATGGAGGACATATTAGAATGAGTTTGTTGATTAACGTGCTTCTTTATGCTGTAGATTGTCCAAACAACTCCTTACAGGTACATGTGCGCCTCAACACGTCCTGGTGACGGCCAGACCTCGACAGCACACATTGTGCTTTTACTGAGGAGACCAGTGAAAATTGAACTGCATGGGTTCGAAAACCGACAACGAAAAAGCAAACTGAATACGGATCAGGTTGACAAAAAAACCTCAGTTGTTCATCTACAAGAGTATGTGGCTATTGGACAACTTACAGCATAAATAAGCACACTAAGCAACAAACCCATACCACTATCTTCACCACTTAAGCCCAATCTCAATTTGTGCTCATGTTTGGAGTCAGTGGATTGGCTCTGTTTAAAAAGGATACGACTCCAATCGGCATAAACTGCACCCATTAGGATATTTTGAAATGTAAAGGTTAACCAAAAACCACTTTGTTCTCGAGCTGTGTATCTCTTTTAAACAGGCATTGTTTAATTATACAACCACTCTGCACAGATACCAGAAAGGTCTTTAATCAAAAGTTACCACAGAAAGAGGTACTGCTGGTATATGATCAGCAAGCAAGACTGAAGTCTGGAGCAGTGGATAAAAATTTTGTTGAAGCACTCGAGAAAATTGACAGGCTTCCCCAGTGAGTTAGTGGGTAAAGGTGCCATGCAGTTTGGTACTTAGCTGTACAGAGCAGAAGGGTCCTGGTTAAATTTATAGCTCATGGTGGGTCAGTTGATCTCAGCCAAAGCAGCAATCGGGGGAGAGGTTTAAAAGAATTCAGTTCCCAAAAAGTGCAGGCGTGTTGATATCAGAGAAGACCAAGGTCAGTTTTACCTGTCAATATTCTTTCAGCTCACGTGAATACCCACTTGGATAAGCTAACAAAAATTGCTAGTGTTCTTGGAATTATACTGTTAGATACAGCAACCCTAGCAGAGGGGAAAATACTGGCAAAGACATCTTTAGAGTTTAAAGGTTTCCAGGGAGGACAGATAAGTAAATGGTCTGGATAGTTCTGCATCTGGATCTGCATGATGGGATAAGAAAGATGGGCTGAATGGCCACTCTTTACCTCTTTTTATCCCCACCCTCAAAAAAATTTCAATTTGCATGCCAATCTCCCATCCATTTCGCAATTCAAATCACTCAAGCAAGGAGCCAAAACACAAACCAGGAAATGGATGGCCAGCACTGCTGGGATTAGCCCAAGTCTGCTGCAACAGTTTTGTCCATTCACATCTATGTGGCTTCATCAAAATAAAAAGGAGTTCTTCAATGAGCATCTTGGCAAGATAAATTTACTACATCTCATCCATTTTACTAACAGAGGGAGAGCAACAAAGGACAGCGATTTGTCATGGAAACACCACACTGCCAAAGCTATCAACAATTGGTCTGCCACACATTCATGCAACATTTAATTACAGCTGTTGAGGCTGACATTTGAACTAATTTCCATTTTAGAAAGCATAAGAGCTGTTTTTGCTGAAAGCCAAACTGCAGCGCACATATGGGAGGTGCAGGATTCCAAACAGCACTCCAATCAATCCGCAACATAAAGCAAGCACGCTAGATTCGTCATATTTGATCAAAACAAATTGTTAAATTAACTGCAGCTAATTACAAAGGAGACCAAATCGCTGCCAAACACCAAGTCTTCTCAATTTTACAAAAAGCATGGATTATTTAATTGGGGGTTTGGCATATTTATTCCTTTCTCATGTCATGCATTGAAGGCAGGCAACCTGCTACCAAACTCCTACCATTGTAAATGAGTAAACTGCCGGAGGGGGGCGGGGGGGGGGGGGGGGGGGGTTGCACGGTGCCATTTAGAACATGGGGCATAACCTTAAAATTAGAGCTAGGCTCTTCAGAGATCATGATGCCAGGAAGTACTTCTTTGGACAAAGGGTTTTGGAAATCTTGAACTTGCTCCCCAAAAAGTTGAGCCTAGGTCAACCAAAAATTTCAAAACAGAGTGACATATTTTGTTATGCAAGGGTATTAAAGGTTACAAAAATATTAGATGGAGTTAAGATACAGATTAAGCATGGGGTGCGGCACTGACTGGAATGCTCTGCAAAGAGACGGCACAGACTCGATGGGCTGAACGGCCTCCTTTTGTGCCGTACATGACCATGACTAACTGAATTGTGGAACAGGCTCGAGGGGCTGAATCGCCTACTCCTATGAAAAAGAGCAATACTCTCCCTCTGGAGAAACATTTAGCAACTCCTCTGCATCCCACTTTCCAGGTAACATTAACAGCCACATTTGAGACTAACCCTGTTGCACAGCTTTATATGTTTGTAATAAAAGAAATTTACATTATACCTCTGTATAGTAGTGGCATTATCACCAAAACCTCATTTCCTGTCAGCTGGCTCCATAATTCTATTGTAACAGTCACTAAATATCTTCATTTCCTATCATGTCACATTCTGAACAGAAAGAGGATCACAATGACAATTACAGAAATCACTAAGTCAAGCAAAACTCCAATGGCAAAGCTCCAATACGGTAAATACCAAGACTGCAGATTACATCTTTATACTCAGGAATTAAGACTCACGTAAAATGAGATCGGATGACGAAATTACGACAGCTTTGAAATCATATCCAAATCCCTCTGGTGATCACTCATCCAGTTTACTCAATCTCTAGCTTAGTTGACTAGCTTCAGAGATGGAATAAAATAACTGTACCTACATTGGTATCAGACACACAAGGAACATAGCAATTAAAGATCACTCTGAAGCAGGCAATCATCCCAAGATAATTTAGACAGTCCTGGCTGGCATGTTCTGATAGCAAAATTTGATAGTCCCACCTCCTGAAACTATAAACCATTAGGGCAGACAGTGAGTTCGATAAAAAAAGAATCTTCACATTTGTACAAGGAGTCTGTGTTTAAAAGGGAAGAGGAAATGGATGTGGGCTAATTGCACATATTTGAATACAACAAAAACAATCCACATTTCTCTCTGGTGAGTGGGTCAAAAACCAGAAGTCATCAATTTAAGATCACTGGCAAAAAGATCCAGAGGGAATTGATCAAAAGCAAGCTTGAGGATCTGTACAATATTAGCCTAGCAAACAGCGTGGATTTAGAAAGGGAAGATCCTGCCGGACCAATCACTTGACTGATTTGAGGAAGTGATAATGTAAGGGGACTCTGGAATGCTCTAACATTACAGCCACAGACTTCCAAAAGGGATCTGACAAAAACCTATTAGCTGAGTCAAAGCTTTGAGGATTAAGGTAAATCTTAGAAATGGATAAGACACTAGCTAAAGATTAAAAAAACAGATATTTGTTCAAGGAATTATGTTGGACTGTATTGAGGTTACGGTTTCTAATTTATGCCAATGATTTAGTTTCAGAAACCCAATGTAAATTAATCAAACCTGATGAAACCAAGCTCAGAGTAGACAACTCAAATTACAGAATATTTATTTTATTTTTTTTAAATTTAGAGATACAGCACTGAAACAGGCCCTTCGGCCCACCGAGTCTGTGCCGACCAACAACCACCCATTTATACTAACCCTACAGTAATCCCATATTCCCCATTACCTACCTACACTAGGGGCAATTTACAACAGCCAATTTACCTATCACCTGCAAGTCTTTGGATGTGGGAGGAAACCGGAGCAACCAGCAAAAACCCACGCAGACACAGGGAGAACTTGTAAACTCCACACAGGCAGTACCCAGAGTCAAACCCGGGTTCCTGGAGCTGTGAGGCTGTGGTGCTAACCACTGCACCGCCCTTTAAAACCCACGCGGTCACAGGGATAACTTGCAAACTCCACACAGGCAGTACCCAGAATCGAACCTGGAGCTGTGAGGCTGCAGTGCTAACCACTGCACCACTGTGCCACAGATGGACAAAATTTGTAAGTGGTAAAAAAAAAAATGGCATATGGAACTTCATGTGGACAAATGTAAAATGCGTATGAAGGAAAAAGAGGCAATACACATTCCATGAATTATGTTGAAATTGAGAGATCTAGGAATCTTAGATCAATGTTCAATGTGTTGAACCAATGCAGAGCAGCAGTCAACAAAGCCAACAGAATGTTGTACTTTACTGATTGGTGATTATAGTTCAAACAGAAGTAGTAACGATCAAACAGTATAATGCTCTGGTCAGACCACACCTTCAGTAATGTTTCCAGCCAAGATACAAGGCAGTCATCGACATGCTGGAAGCAGTGATGAGAGGAGCCACAAAGTTTCTCTCTAGTATCAAAGATCTGAGTTATAAGGCAAGACTGGAGAATCTTGGGCTTTTCAGCATTCAAAGCATCGGAGCGGTAACCTTACTGCATGGAAGTGGTAACTCTATTTCAATAAAATAATCAATATATGAAATCGACTTCTGGATAGAGTAGTGGAAAACCTTGGAATAATTTAAACTGAAGGCTGCAATGGAAGGTGCTCCATAGTCAGAGTTATACAGCACAGAAACAGGCCCTTCGGCCCATTGTGTCTGTGCCGGCCATCAAGTGCCTAACCATTCTAATCACCAGGTTCTTTTTTGATAGATGAAAGAGGAAACAAATGGCTTAACTCATCTTCAATTACCTTGTGGAATAATTACATTTCAGCATCAAGCATCCGGTTTCTCCTTTTTAAAAAAAATGTATAGAAAAAATATAGAACGCTCCAGAATAGAGAATTGCATACAGGAGAGTAAAGAAGTACAACTATGTATAAGAATGGAATACTAACAGAAGAGGGAAAATATGGAACTAACTACAGCGATGCAAAGAAACCCGAGCACGAAAAATTTATGCTCCGATCATGAAACATCGAGGGAAATATCAGACTTACATTAGATTTACACAATTAAACGTGCATTAAGTATTTGTTCATCTGCTGGGACTGACCCTCAAGTGTCAGCTTGGCTCAGATGTAGCACTCAACACCAAATCAGAGGGTTGTGGATTCAAGCCTGTATCCATGTCTTGAGCACAAATGTCAAGGATGACATTTAAGTGCAGCACTGAGGGACTACTGCATAGTCGAGGTACTGCCTTTTAAATGCTATGTTAAATCAAGGCCCAAACTGCTTGGTAAGGTGGTTGGGAAAATCCTATGGAACTATACAAAAAGCTGGCGAGATCTGCCAATGTCACAGCCAACCGTTTGTGGGATCATGGTGTGCACAAAATTACTAACATTTCCTGCATAGCAGCAGTGACTACACTTCAAAGTAATTCAGTGTCTGTGAAGTGCTTTGGGATGTCCTGAGAACATGATGCAAAATAAAGACAAGTTTTCTTTATTCCATTCCAATTGCAACACCTTGATTTCAAAATTCTCATCCTCATTTTCAAATCCCTCCATGATCTCTCCCCTCCCCATCTCTGATCTGCTCCAGCCTTACAGCAGCAGCACCACTGCCCACTCCCCCCAAGATCTCTGCGCTACAATAATTCTGGCTTCTTGAGCATTCCCATTTGTATTGGCTGCACCACTTGCGGCCGTGTCTGCAGTTGCTGAGGCCCTAAGCTCTGGAATTTCCTCCCGATACCTCTCTTTCTTCCTCCGAGATGCTTAATACTTACTTCTTCGACCAAGCTTTTGGCCATCTGCCCCAATATCTTGCGGCTTGATGTCAAATTTTTAAGCGCTTTGGAACTTTTCCAACATTAAAGGTGCTATATAATTGCAAGAAAATGTCCTGTATTGGAAATTGTTTGAGTAAAGAATACTAACTATAAGCATTTTAACTAAGTTATATGGAATTACATAGAACATGCAGCAGAGAAACAAGCCATTTGGCCCAACCAGTCCATGCCAGCTCCACTCAAGCCTACTCCTGTCCTTCCTCATTTAACTCTCAGCATAACCCTCTCCCTCAAATGCAAATCTCACCTCCCCTTAAATGTATCTGCATGATTCACCTCAACCACACCCTGGTTAAATCTGCTTCTGAACTCCGATTTCCTAGTGACTATCGCTATATTGAAGGCCCCTGATTTTGTTCTTGCCCACAAGTGGAAACATTTTGTCAACTCTATCAAAACCTTTCATAGAAACATAGAAAATAGGAGCAGGAGTAGGCCATTTGGCCCTTTAGGCCTGTTCCACCATTCAAAAAGATAATTCAGTACCCTGTTCCCACTTTCTCCCCATATCCCTTGATCCCTTTGGCATTAATATATCTATCTCCTTCTTGAATATATTTAATGACTTGGCCTCCACTGCCTTCTGCGGTAAAGAATTCCACAGGTTCGCCACCCTCTGAGTGAAGAAAGTTCTCATCTCGGTTCTAAATGGCATACCCCATATCCTGAGACTCTGATCCTTGGTTCTGGACTACCCAGCCATCGGAAACATCCTCCCTGCATCTAGCCTGTCTAGTCCTGTTAAAATTTTATAGGTTTCTATGAGCTTCTCATTCTTCGAAACTTGAGAATACAGGCCTAGTCGACCCAATCTCTCCTATACGTCAATCCTGCCATCCCAGGAATCATCCTAGTAAATCTTCTTCGCACTCCTTCATTGGCAAGAACATCCTTCCTCAGATAAGGAGAACAAAACTGCACACAATACTCCAGATGTGGTCTCATCAATACCCTGTATAACTGCAGTAAGACATCCTTGCTCCTGTACTCAAATCCTCTTGCAATGAAGGCCAACATACCATTCACCTTCCTAACTGCTGGCTGCACCTGAATGCTTGCTTTCAGCAACTGCTGTACAAGAACACCCAGGTCTCGTTGACCTCCCGTTTCCCAATCTATCACCATTCAGATAATAATCTGCCTTCCTGATTTTACAACCAAAGGAGATAACCTCACATTTATCCAAGTTATACTGCATCTGCTATGCATTTGCCCACTCACCCAACCTGTCCAAATCACATTGGAGCCTCTTTGCATCCTCCACACAGCTCACATTCCCCCCCAGCTCTGTCTCATCTGCAAACTTGGAAATGTTATATTTAGTTCCCTCACCCAAGTCATTAATATATATTGTGAATAGCTGGGGCCCAAGCACTGATCCCTGCTGTACCCCACTAGTCACTCCCTGCCACCCAGAAAAAGACCCATTTATTCCTACTCTCTGTTTCCTGTCTGTCAACCAATTCTCAATCCATGCCAGTATATAATACCCCCAATCCCAAGTGCTTTAATTTTGCACACTAACCTCTTATGTGGGACCTTATCAAAAGCCTTCTGAAAATCCAAATACACCACATCCACTGGTTCTCCCTCATCTATTCTACTAGTCACATCCTCAAAAAACTCCAGTAGATTTGTTAAGCATGATTTCCCTTTCGTAAACCCATGCTGACTTTGTTATGCTTTTCACAATTGCGAAGACCTCTATTAGCTCACTCCTCAGCTGTTTTCAAGGGGAAAGAGGACCAGCCTGTTCAGCCCTTCCCAATAGATATAACCTCACATTTCTGGTATCATCCTTGTAAATCTTTTTTGCACCCTCTCCAGTGCCTCTATTCTTTTTATAGTATGGCGACCAAAATAGTACACAGTACTTCAAATGTGGCCTGACCAAGTTTCGATACAAGTTTAGCATACCTCCTCCAGTTTTCAACTCTATCCCTCTAGAAGTAAACCAGAGTGCTTGGTTTGCTTTTGTTATGGCCTTACTGACCTGCATCACTACTTTGAGTAACTTGTGTATTTGTATTCTGAGACCCCTTTGCTCCTCTACCCCATCTAAATTTTGCAAGGAATCTGTGATCTCCATCATTGCTACCGAAACTCTCACTTATCAGTGTTGGAATTAATTTACCAAGTTAAAAAGGACAAAATCTTCATCTATTATACATCATTGGACTTCACATCATACTATCCATACAACTAAGCAGGGTTGTAGCAACACCATCCATTAGCCTCCTGGTACTAAGAACTGCAATGGAACAGGACAAACAGCACTCAAGAGTCAGGGGATGGTTACTCCAACAAATAGTCCTTGCATTCAAATCCATCCATGGCCTCACCCCTCACCATCTCTAAATCTTCCTCTACTCCTACAACCCTCCAAGAACTGAGTTCCTCCAGTTCTAGCCTCTTGCATGCCCCTAATCTATTCCATTAGTGAGCATGACTTCAGCTGTCTAGGCCCCAAACTCAAATTCCTTCACTAAACCTGTGCCTATCCACCTTTCTCTCCTCCTTTATGACCCTCCTTAAACCTGTAACCAAGCTTATACCCACCCCACCCAATTACTCCGTCTTTGGATCAGTATCAATTTTTATCCAATTATGTTTTTGCAAAACACCTTGGGACATTTTTTGGTATTAAAGACACTATAGAAATGCAAACTATTGCAGGTGGAATCTGTCAGCATTCCACTGGGTGGCTTTTGACATTGCAGGTATTTTGTGTGTCTAATTCTATATACGATTAGCAGCTTTGATTTGAAAGGTGCACATTTGCTTTCTATTGCTTTCGGTCAAACTTCAAAACTGCTGGAAAATATACTTCTGCAAGCCTTAAGGCAGTTGTTCCAGATACCACTGAGATAGGGGCTGCACACTCCTTCTATCCAACTAAACTCCACAGTATAAGTTATGGGCCGGACGCAAATGCATTACTAAACTATTTTCATATTGAAGTGTCAAGTTCTGTCAAATATAATTTGTTCCAATGTCTATTATGATCTATCTGCCTCTTAATAGACCCATTCCATAGCTTGTATCCTAAGCCACTGTCTGATAATATTAACTCTACCACTTAAAAAGTCTGGTGGTTGAGGGTTTAAGACATAGCCAGTAAACTAAATACAGGAACAATGAGCTCTGACACCTAGTCTAGCTATATAAATGCTGCTGTTGAAAACTGGCATTTACAAGTTATAGGATCCTGATCTTAATTTAGCAAATTAAAAAAATGTGCACGCTCTTCATGGAGAAAACAGTTTATCCCCTTCTCGTCCTGAAGTCATTTAGTTATACCTCAGCAAGCAATGAACATGTCAGCAAGCGACTGAATCACTTGACTGATCAGCCATGATCTTATTGAATGTCGGGGCAGGCTTGAGGGGCTGAATGGCCTACTCCTGCTCCTATTATTTGTACTTCCAGTAGGAGCAGTCGTAATAAATATTTATATAGCACCTTCAATGTCATAAAACGTGCCAAGAAGCTTCACAGAAGCATTATAAACCAAAGCATGACAGAGAGTCAAAAATGGAGATATTAAGTCAGATGAACAAAAGCTTGGTCAACAATGTAGGTTTTAAGGAGTGTCTTCAAAGAGGAAAGCGAAGTGGAGAGGTGTAGTGACAGTATTCCAGAGCTTGCAGCCTAGGCAACTGACTGCCTGGCCACCAATGGTGGGGCAGTATAAGCACTGCGAACAGCTTTGGTCTCCAGCTGTTAGATATATCGGAGGGAGGGAGGCTGGATAAGAAATGCGTCCAGCTCTGGGGTCTAGATAATGGAGGCACAAGAGGTCGGAATTAGATGAGCACAGATATCTTAGAGGGTTGTGGGGCTGGAGGGGTTTACAGATATAGTAGGGGTAAGGCAATGGAGTGATTTGAAAACAAACATGAGAATTTTAAAATCAAGACATTGCTTGACCGGGGCCCAATGTAGGTCAGTGGGCATAGGGGCAATAGGGAATGGGACTTGATGTGAGTTAAGACACAGGCAGCAGAGCTTTGGATGACCTCACGTTTTCGTAGACTAAAATGTGGGAGACGAGCCAGAGGTGTGTTGGAATAGTCAAGCCTAGAGGTAACAAAGGCATAAACAACGGTTTCAGCAGATGAGCTGAGACAAGGGCAAAATTAGGCGACGTTAGAGATGGGGATAGCCAGTCTCAGTGACAGCACCAATAAGGTTGGAAGCTCATCTCGGAATCAAATATGACACCAAGACTGTGAACAGACTGGTTTAAACTCAGACTGTTGCCAAGGAGAGGGATGGAGTTAGCAGCTAGGGAAAAGTTTGGGACAGTGGCCAAAAACAATGCCTTCAGTCTTCCCAATATCTAACTGGAGGAAACTTCTGCTCATTCAGTACTGGATGTCAGATAATCAGTCTGATAATTTAGCAACAGTGGAGGAATAAGAGTAGTAGTGGTGAGATAGAGTTGAGTGTCATCAGCATACAAGTGAAAAATAGCACTGTGCTTTCAGATGATGTTGTCGAAAGGCAGCATGTCGATGAGAAATCGGAGGGGGACAAGGATAGATCCTTGCGGAACATTAGAGGTAATGGTTCGAGAGTGGGAAGAGAAGCCATTGCAAGTATTCTCCGGCTACGATTAGATAGATAAGAATGGAATCAGGTGAGAGCAATTTCACGCAGTTGGACAACAGTGGAGAGGTGTTGGAGGAGGATGGTGTGATCAACCATGTTAAAGGCTGCAGACAGGTCAAAAAGGATGAGGAGGGAAAGTTGGTCATCCCATAGGATGCCACTAGTGACTTTGATAAGAGCTGTTTCGGTACTGCAGCCGGGCCAGAAACCTGATTGGAGGGATTCAAACATGGAGTTCCAGGAAAAATGGGAACGGATTTGGAAGGAGACAACACATACAAGGACTTAGGGAGGTTGGAAATGGGACGGTAGTTTGCAAGAGCATTGGGGTCAAGGTTTTTTTTTTTGAGGAAAGGAGAGGGAGCAACATCTGAAGATGGAACCGTTCACAATATTGGGTAACGTGGGTACCAGGAGCGGAAGCTGGATGATCAGCAGTTTCATGAGAATAGGAGAAATGGGAACCCTGGCCAATTTTCCGACCTTAACCCAGGGGATAGCAAAGTCAAAGTCAACTATGGTATCTGACCCTCCCTGATTCATAGTCATATACGCAGTAGCAGGCCATTCGGCCCATCGAGTCCATGCCAGAGCTATGCAGTCCATAGCCCTGCAAGCTTTATTTCTCTCAGGTGACAATCCAACTTCCTCTTGAAGTCATTGATTGTCTCCACTTCCACCACCCTTGTGGGCAGCAAATTCCAGGTCATTACCACCCGCCGCGTAAAAAAGTGCTTCCTCGTAGTCTCCCTGCATCTTTTGCCCAAAACTTTCAATCTGCGCCCCCTAGTCCTTGTACCATTTGTTAATGAAAAGAGTTTTCCCTCGTCTAACTTTTTAACCTTCAGCTAAGAGCATCTCATTCGGAACAGATGAGGGATCAAATCTGGGATCACTCAATTACTGATGAGATGAGCCATTGAGGAAGCCTAGAATTGCTACCTTAAAAATGTACTCTCTCTGCAATGCACCAGCTTATTGCTGCAGGATTGTTTTAGTTTTAGCCACTATTCAATCAACTGGTACAGAAAGATTTCACTGCAGCAAGGAAAGGATTTCTAATTTATACTATTTACTCAAGAATTGACAGGAGAATAGCACATAATGCAAATGAATGCCTAGCAATTATTCTCCTTACTGGAAGAAAGAGATTCTAGAATTGTGTGTGCCATTACAAGCTGATAAAAGCATTAAGTTACCATAATTTGGGAAAAAAACACAAAATTAAAATCACAGTCTTGTGTAAAAATATCTCAGGTTTTATTTAGTCAGCAAGGCATTTCTGCACGTCAGACTAGCTAAATCTCCAAATCAAACCGTATGAAAATTTATATCTACCTGAAGACCCACAGTGCAGATCTCAAAGCTGAACAGGAAAAAAAGACATGGTTAAATCAAGAAGTAGTCACTAGACTACATCAAGTTTGGGTTTTAAATACCTGCAGATTGTAAGAAAGGAAAATTGAGGGAGACAAGATATTCCATAGCTTAGAAATGCTTGAAATGAACAAGTTACAGCAGGAGACAGTCTTGCATTCAACACAGTATGGATGGAGAAAGAGCACAGACAGTTAATGCAAAAAGAGGTTACTCCTTTAATATTGCCAAGGGGCCAGTGAAGGGTTGAGTCTCCCTATGCTGAGGGGTAGTCTGCCATATGGTTACCAGCTGCAAAGGGGTATAACTTAGATGAAAATGCGTAAGCACATTGCCACATGAAAGAATTAACTACCACTGATTTTGCTGCTCTGTTCAGCCACTGTCGAATTACAGCAAGTCACTGCCTCTGTATGGGTAGACTCTGGTAACTATGTAGTTAACCTGTCACGAGCAGGCTCCTTGCATGCAATGCTCTCCACATTAGCACTTAGCATTAGTAGCACTCAGATATTCTCCTTCAGCCGATGAACCTGCATATACTCTGCAGCTCCTACTCTGATATTTTAATCAGCCTGATGTACTGCCTTAATTTTGACTGCATCCTTGGACTTTGCGTTTTTGAAATTACTGCAAATGCACCAATGCAACTGTCAAGGTTTGCTGCTGCAGTACTTTACCCCCAGCCTGCCTCACTCAAGATATTACAGTAACATAAATCAATGTATTAAACCATCTATAAATATCATGCATCAGGTCAGGGATTTACATCTCGTCACAGTATGTGCAATGTTGATAATGTTGATTATGTCAATTGTTAAATCATATGTACACTCCAACTGTATTAACTTTTAAGTTGACCCTGTGGTAAAATTGTTGTTCATGCCCAAATTATTCTTCCACTCTTCGAGTTCCTGACATTAGCTGTGTTCTCATTATGAGCAACAGTCAGAACCTCTTCACAGAATAGGAAGGTTAACCATGGCTAGAGACTGGTGCATGCCATGATCCAAAGGCTAGAGGCCACCGCTGGAGAATTGTTCATGGCACATACAGGTAGCTGGTTACGACCAGCATTGGCTAAAATATGGTGTACAACATGCAAGCACTGAAATGGGGGATTACCACAAAAGCAAGGATAAGCATTTTTCTGCAGATTCTGCTCGCTAATCACAGCCACATCACATTAGTGTACAGATCTGGTATCAGACTTTTTGTAAAGCTCTTCGTAATTCAATGCATAAAAGCAGACAAGGCAAACTCAGAAACCTGACTGACCTTTCAGCTCTACCGCAAACAGTTATTCAATTAGAAACTAAGAGATTCAAGATGAGGTCTCAGCTCAAATTTGGCAGACAAATCACTTACATCAATTGCCGTGTCTGGTACAGAATTGTGCTACATGCAATAGCTCATGAATAGCTCAAGTAGCACCCGGAAATTCAGATACCAAAGCTGAATTAGTCAACACTGCTGATATCAAATCCAACACTTAAAAGCATCAGTAAAGAGTGTGAAAAAGTCCATATGACATCATTGCTGACTCATTCTGGGTTACCATTCCATGGGTACACCAGCTGCCTTCTGCTACATTGTCTGTGGTCAATCTTAGTTTGTACGCCTATAACAATGGGAGGACCACTAAAATAAGAGTAAAACACTGGATACTGGAACTCTGAAATGAGAGCAGAAAGTGCCAGAAATACTCAGCAGGTCTGGCAGCATCTGTGGAGAGAGAAACAGAGTTAACGTTTCCGGTCTGCAATCCTTCATCAGAACTGACCTGAAACATTAACTGTTTCTCTCTCCACAGATGCTGCCAGACCTGCTGAGTATTTCTAGCACTTTCAGTTCTCAGTTCAATGGGAAGATCACAGCCATTGACTTCAATCTCTGCCACAAACTCAATTCTATCTCCACAACACTGTCTACCTACTCCCTGCCTCAACCCTTCCACTACTGAAACCCTGATTCATGTCTATCATCTCTAAATTCAACTACTTCAAATGTTCTCCTTGTTGGTTTTCCATCTTCCAACCTAAAACTCCAACTTATCCAAAACACTATTGCTGACCTAATTAACAGTATGCAGTAACTTTAAAATCCTCACCCCAATTGCCTTGCTCAACACCATCACTAACCTCCTCCATACCTATATCTTAATAGTCAGTCCCTCTGTCTCCTGCTTCCTTGGCTTCACCATTGGTGGCAGGTCTTTTAGCCATGTGCTTCCTAACCTCCAGAATTCTTTGAAAAACCACCTCAAAACTCAATTTTTTGACCAAGCTTTTAATCTCTCCTTTCCTGGCTTAGTAATTTTCCACATGTTTATTCTGAAGCACCAAAGTACTTTAACATTACAGACACTACATAAATGGAAGTTGTTGCTTCAGTAGATAGTTCATGTCTGAAGGCTATTTAACCAGCGAGGAATTCAAAGCTGAACCCAATCACATTATTCTCAAAAGGTGCAAACACACACATTTTCCAGGAACCACTAGATAGCAAACAGGAGCAGGAACACTGGCTGAATTATTCTCTCGCTAGGCCATAGCGCTGAAGCCAGTTATGATCCTTGGCTGTTCTCCTGCTGAGATTGACTAACTCATCACACACCAGGTATCAAACCTGAGCCCTTTTGGTTTGTATACCCTGTACTGCAGTGGTTTAAATAAAGGCATGCAGCATTGCCGACAGTGTGCTGCAGATACTCTCCGAGCCATCTCCCGCGGGCGCTTTGAAGTTGCGGCCGGGGGGGCCGTTCGTGGATTTTTTGGGTGTTCGGGGCACTTTTTCTCAGGACTTCTCTCGGGTCCCGCTGCTCCTTCTTCACCTCAATGGACTTACCGCACGCCGTGGCTGCAGACACTCTGGGCGGTGAAGACAGCAGGATCGGAGATTGAAGAATCGGCAGCTGTGCTCGTCAGTTTCATCCGGATCAATTTCATTGAGCAAACAAAGAGCAGGTGTGGCTGGGGGAGGGCAGTGGGCCCAGGTAACATACACTAAACTAACTGTTAGCCTTTAGATAGGGCTAAAATGAACTGATTTAAAGAGCCAGGAGAATTTAAACAGTTTAAGAGGGCAGATTGGGGGAGAAAACGTTAGGGATGGGAGCAGATGGCCATGGATAGAGTTGAACAGCAAGGGAGCTTCCAGCCCAGGAGCCATCGAAATGGCTTATTACCTGCACCAGCTTCCCCCCCCCCTTTCACACCACCCCGTCCCCTTCCCTGCTCCACCCTCTCAGCTCACCCCCTCACAACCCCGGCCCAGCCCGCCCCCCCCCTCGCACCATCTTCACCCCGCACCCCCTTCCCCTGCACCCACCCCCTCCCTCTACCCCTCCCCCTTGCATCCCCTCCTCCCACCGGCACCATCCTACACCTGTGTAGGGGCCCCAACAACCCCACTGCCTTGTGGGCGTCTCGGGAGAGACCAAGGCTAAGGGAGTAAACCCTAACAGATAATCCGGAGCGGAACCCTGGAGGCGGTCATGTGTCACCTTTGGCATGTTTCCGGCAGTTCCTGCAGCCATACTGGTGCCAAACGTCGTATCCTGCACTCCTTTGGACCCCACCAGAAAGGCCGAGAGAGGGGTTTTGACGACTGGGCAACTCTCAACCTCCATAAACTTGCCCAGGCATGCGCCATGGAGAGGTCACTCCAAAGTTGCCTCACAGCGACTAAAACAACACGGAAGGCAGCAGTTACGGGTTATAAGTCCAGATAAATTGGCGTAGAAACTGGGCGCCACGGGTTGCCTTTGTCGGTGGGAGAGGTCATTGCACCTCACTGGACAGCTACCGCCCGTCTCAAACCGGGCAGCCCCCGGTCAATAAGGTTCTGTCCCGCCACAGTCTGCCTGCTTCAATGGGTGCTTGGAGCTCAGAGTCATTGCCCGAAAGGTGGACTGATACACCGCACCAAACAACATGAAAAAAGGAAAGAAGGTACCAGCCCTTCGCTTTGCAAGCTGGATCGTCAGAACTGTGTGTCCTGGCCTGTCGGAAGACCTTACACAAATCAACGATTCTCGGAAGACCGCCATCATTAACAACGAGCTCAGTAGATTCAATGTGGACATTGCAGCACTTCAGGAGACTCGCCTCCCCGCGAGTGGCTCTCTAGCAGAGCAGGGATCCTGAAGAACCAAGACAGCATGGAGTGGGCTTCGCCATCAGAAACTCCTTGCTCAGCATGATAGAGCCTCCCTCAAATGGCTCGGAACGCATACTGTCCATCCGACTGCTCACCACCTCTGGTCCAGTACACCTACTCAGCATCTATGCTCCAACACTCTGCTCCCCACCTGAAGCTAAAGACCAGTTCTATGAACAACTCCATATCATTAGCAGCATCCCCAACACCGAACACCTATTCCTGCTGGGGGACTTTAATGCCAGGGTTGGGGCCGACCATGACTCATGGCCCTCCTGCCTTGGGCGCTATGGCGTTGGAAGGATGAATGAGAACGGGCAGAGACTGCTTGAGTTGTGTACCTATCATAACCTCTGCATCACCAACTCGTTCTTTCACACTAAACCCTGTCACCAGGTTTCATGGAGGCACCCAAGATGGCGTCGTTGGCACCAGCTAGACCTCATTGTCACAAGGCGAGCCGCCTTAAACAGTGTTCAAATCACACGCAGCTTCCACAGTGCGGACTGCGACACCGACCACTCCCTGGTGTGCAGCAAGGTTAGACTCAGACCAAAGAAGTTGCATCATTCCAAGCAGAAGGGCCACCCGCGCATCAACACGAGCAGAATTTCTCACCCACAGCTGTTACAAAAATTTCTAAATTCACTTGTAACAGCCCTTCAAAACACTCCCACAGGGGATGCTGAGACCAAGTGGGCCCACATCAGAGACGCCATCTATGAGTCAGCTTTGACCACCTACGGCAAAAGTGCGAAGAGAAATGCAGACTGGTTTCAATTTCGTAATGAAGAGCTGGAACCTGTCATAGCCGCTAAGCACATTGCACTGTTGAACTACAAGAAAGCCCCCAGCGATTTAACATCCGCAGCACTTAAAGCAGCCAGAAGTACTGCACAAAGAACAGCTAGGCGTTGCGCAAACGACTACTGGCAACACCTATGCAGTCGTATTCAGCTGGCCTCAGACACCGGAAACATCAGAGGAATGTATGATGGCATGAAGAGAGCTCTTGGGCCAACCATCAAGAAGATCGCCCCCCTCAAATCTAAATCGGGGGACATAATCACTGACCAACGCAAACAAATGGACCGCTGGGTGGAACACTACCTAGAACTGTATTCCAGGGAGAATGCTGTCACTGAGACTGCCCTCAATGCAGCCCAGCCTCTACCAGTCATGGATGAGCTGGACATACAGCCAACCAAATCGGAACTCAGTGATGCCATTGATTCTCTAGCCAGCGGAAAAGCCCCTGGGAAGGACAGCATTACCCCTGAAATAATCAAGAGTGCCAAGCCTGCGAGACTCTCAGCACTACATGAACTGCTATGCCTGTGCTGGGACGAGGGAGCAGTACCCCAGGACATGCGCGATGCCAATATCATCACCCTCTATAAAAACAAAGGTGACCGCGGTGACTGCAACAACTACCGTGGAATCTCCCTGCTCAGCATAGTGGGGAAAGTCTTTGCTCGAGTCGCTCTGAACAGGCTCCAGAAGCTGGCCGAGCGCGTCTAGCCTGAGGCACAGTGTGGCTTTCGTGCAGAGAGATCGACCATTGACATGCTGTTCTCCCTTCGTCAGATACAGGAGAAATGCCGTGAACAACAGATGCCCCTCTACATTGCTTTCATTGATCTCACCAAAGCCTTTGACCTCGTCAGCAGACGTGGTCTCTTCAGACTACTAGAAAAGATCGGATGTCCACCAAAGCTACTAAGTATCATCACCTCATTCCATGACAATATGAAAAGCACAATTCAACATGGTGGCTCCTCATCAGAGCCCTTTCCTATCCTGAGTGGTGTGAAACAGGGCTGTGTTCTCGCACCCACACTTTTTGGGATTTTCTTCTCCCTGCTGCTTTCACATGCGTTCAAATCCTCTGAAGAAGGAATTTTCCTCCACACAAGATCAGGGGGCAGGTTGTTCAACCTTGCCCGTCTAAGAGCGAAGTCCAAAGTACGGAAAGTCCTCATCAGAGAACTCCTCTTTGCTGACGATGCTGCTTTAACATCTCACACTGAAGAGTGCCTGCAGAGTCTCATCGACAGGTTTGCGGCTGCCTGCAATGAATTTGGCCTAACCATCAGCCTCAAGAAAACGAACATCATGGGGCAGGACGTCAGAAATGCTCCATCCATCAATATTGGCGACCACGCTCTGGAAGTGGTTCAAGAGTTCACCTACCTAGGCTCAACTATCACCAGTAACCTGTCTCTAGATGCAGAAATCAACAAGCGCATGGGTAAGGCTTCCACTGCTATGTCCAGACTGGCCAAGAGAGTGTGGGAAAATGGCGCACTGACACGGAACACAAAAGTCCGAGTGTATCAGGCCTGTGTCCTCAGTACCTTGCTCTACGGCAGTGAGGCCTGGACACCGTATGCCAGCCAAGAGCGACGTCTCAATTCATTCCATCTTCGCTGCCTTCGGAGAATACTTGGCATCAGGTGGCAGGACTATATCTCCAACACAGAAGTCCTTGAAGCGGCCAACACCCCCAGCTTATACACACTGAGTCAGCGGCGCTTGAGATGGCTTGGCCATGTGAGCCGCATGGAAGATGGCAGGATCCCCAAAGTCACATTGTACAGCGAGCTCGCCACTGGTATCAGACCCACCGGCCGTCCATGTCTCCGCTATAAAGACGTCTGCAAACGCGACATGAAATCGTGTGACATTGATCACAAGTCGTGGGAGTCAGTTGCCAGCATTCGCCAGAGCTGGCGGGCAGCCATAAAGACAGGGCTAAATTGTGGCGAGTCGAAGAGACTTAGTAGTTGGCAGGAAAAAAGACAGAGGCGCAAGGGGAGAGCCAACTGTGCAACAGCCCCGACAAACAAATTTCTCTGCAGCACCTGTGGAAGAGCCTGTCACTGCAGAATTGGCCTTTATAGCCACTCCAGGCGCTGCTTCACAAACCACTGACCACCTCCAGGCGCGTATCCATTGTCTCTCGAGATAAGGAGGCCCAAAAGAAAAAGAAGACCCTGTACTACAATGGGCAGCACTTTCACAGTGCAATCATCTTTACCCTTCTTGCTGCAAACCACAGATAAAACATGCAGTAATACAATCCTCCTTACAACCTTCAAATATTTAAATCTTCAGCACAATATCAAGCAGTGTTAAACATCATAGTCTAAAAGACTGGTGCACCCATAAAATAAATCCACTGGCAGGAGCTAAAGGCTTGCTGTTTGATAAGTGTTCCGCAACATTTTTATCAGCACGTTCAACCTTCATGAATAATCAAGTCTCTTACCCACTCACTCCTTTGCCACCTTCAGATTCAACTACTCCAATGCTCTCTTCAATCCTGCTCCCTCCATATTGAAATTGCTGAGGCAAACAACACAAATCTGAACACCGTGTTCAGTTCTTCTGATCGTACTGTTGATGCAAAGATTGAAATGCTTGGCGTGAAAGCAATTCAGACAGAAATGTTAAACAGCCTGGCCTAAAGCACTGCAGTCATCAAAACTGCAGCTATCAAAAAGTTTACTGGGCAGAAAAGCAGGAGCATGGACTATTGCAAAAAGGAGGAAATATAGGAAAGAAAGGAGTCAAGGGTGTAATTAGAAAAGAAAATATACCAATTGAAATAATGGCCCAGATTTTGCATTAAAAACAATGGTTATTTTTTAAATTTAGCTTTGTTTCCTCTTTTTGGGAATCCCATCTTTCTTTCCCTCTTTTTATTTTGCTTTCTGTACATATGAATCTAATTTATACTTCCTGGTGTAGACTGATTGAAGAGCCATGCTGAGATTTGCCCTGCTCACAGATGCCACAGATCCTTTGCTGAGTGCGCCGTGCAGGATCAGACACCCGACAGTATGTTGCTGCTCAAAAGCCCACACAATATCTGTGAGCAGCTATCACCTAGGTGAATGGAAAACAATGTTCCTTCACCACTGACCACTAAATCCGAGCCAACATCTCTTTCTCCCCCGCTCCTCGGCCCAGAAGGCTAAATTACACCAGGGCATAACTGACCATTTGGGTATCTCAGTTGGGATTCCAAATGTTAAGTCTCAGCAGACTTTTCAACTGTGGGCATATGGCAGCTGAGCCTACCCTTATCTGATGTTAACACACATGCCCTTTCCAACAGAGGTCACTGAACTGCGATCAAGAACAGGAGTCAGGGCTGACATGTTTCCTCTTTGACCTTCTGAGCACCAGAGGTGAACTGTAGTAACCTGATCCCTGTCCAGTTAAGATCAACTAACTCAGATGAAACCAGGAACTGAACTTGGACTGTTCAGCATAGTATTGCATTGGGCGATACCTTTCCCCTCTATGAAATTGTATTTTTAAAAGTCAGAATGGACATTGTGACATTGCAGGCAAATAACTGACCTATTATATCGGCATTAAATGTAGCATGATTTCACAGGGTACCCTGCCGTTACCTCATTCCCCCAATTGACTTCTTCACTCACCTCCTAAAATTCATCTTTTATGTGCATGTATTTAACATGATGAAAGGAGTGCCTGGGAACACCTTACCACTGTGTACCCAAATAGTGAGCATCAAGTATTCTAGATAGGCCCCACCCCCACCTCGCCTACTTATAACCTGTGACTTTTCTAATATTTGTCAGTTCCGAAGAAGGGTCACTGACCCGAAACGTTAACTCTGCTTCTCTTTTCACAGATGCTGCCAGACCTGCTGAGTGGTTCCAGCATTTCTTGTTTTTATATCAAGTATTCTAGCATCAGGCGACAGTGAAAATTACAGCTCTTACAGTGGTGCAGTTTGTTCAAACAGTGAAATGTAGCTGCATTCATGGGCTCCCACTGCAAGAACAAAGGGTACAGTTCCATGTCACCTTTCATTCGTAGACTGCTCCTTAGAACCCATTGCAAGTCAGTAAAGCAATATTGCAGAAAAGCTACAAGAATGGCTGAATGGCATTCCCTAGGGTCCAAGGTCAAAGCTGCATTACCCAGTGCCACCAGTAGCCTCTTCCCAATATTACTGGGAATGTGCCAGATTCTCCACATAGCAGCATTAGCTACTGTGCAAATAAACTGCCAGTCATGGCGCCTTGTTTATTCAACACATTTTCCACGTGATTAAGATGCTGTGCACATCAGCAACAGAAAGCTGGAGGGGGATAAAATATTAAGCCAGTGTCAACAGCAGGCAGTGGTTTAAAAGGAGGCCCATTTTAACCTCAAGATTTATCCACTGAACTAACTGACTTTCAACAAACTATTTTTAGACTTAATAGTTTACCTTTGTCTATTATATTGCTAATCATGTCGAGGTTTCCATGGACACAAGGCCTACACTGCAGCTTGGATCGCAGCCTGCACCAAGTGAGAGTCACGAAGGAACAAACATTAATAGAGGACTACAGATAATATTTAGGGAGCAAGATAATTCTGAAATTTCACCAGTTGCTTCCAGCAGACACAATTGTTAAGAGATTATTCTACAAAGACATCCAAAATTGCACATTTTTCAACCCGACTGAAAATATTTTCTGCACTTTGAAGAGGACAGTTCCGGAAGGTATCTGCGGTGTAATGGCCTCTCTCTGAACTTCAAACACCAGCTGGTCAGCAAGAGCAGCTACAAACAGACCTTTTAAAGGGTCATGGGGAGAAAGACCTTTGAAGATTGCAGATGACTTTTTATATCAAAATGAACTGCAACAGAGCACATCAGTGTACAAAGAAACCAAATGAAATATTATCCCACATTCCAGCTTACACAGTTCTGCTACCATCCCTACTAGGGGATAGAGATAACATCAGCATTCAAGGAACTTGATTCAATCCTCTGGAAAGACACAGTACATTGGAAAAAAAATGCTTGCCCTAAGCACTAATGATCTTGCTTATTGCTCTCCCTCTTCATACATAACTGGATCCACATTCAACCTCACGTGCTGTCCACCCCTTGGTACAGGTGCATCTAATATTCCACCAGATGCATGCAAACCCATTTAACTTTGTGCCAGGCTAGGCTAAATCAAGCAGTTGTGGCAGAAATCCAGAGTTTCCACTGGGTGCTACAATTAGTCCCAACAGGAAAGCTACCTCAGCAATGGATTTACCTCATTCATTCACAATGCAATTACACTGGCTGAGGCTCAATTATAGTTGTACAGTCCATTCAGATCTCCGATGTTCAAGGTGTCAGCAACTTTCCAAAGTTCCTTACTTAGTAGCCAAAATGGAATTAAAATGGTATTGTCACAGAATATAGCTTTTAATTTCTCATACTGAATCTTTCACTGCTCCAAGCCCTCTGATCAAGAGCAGCCTAAGCAAGAAGTTAAAAACAAAATCTCAACCATTTCAGTTGAACAGACCAGACACCATCTCCCATGGAGGTCATCAGCACTCAAATATAAACACGCAAATATGTCACATTGCAATTCTGTAATTATTTGATATTTAAAGGAAGGCTGTGATAGCAAAACCTTTTAGTTGCATCTTTTACACACACTATATAAAACCTCTGCACAGCTCAGTCCAGACATTATTTTTTAAGTATGGAATCGGTACTTAACCACACTGCCAAGTTTAGCCACTCCTCATTACTGTGATGAGTGGTATTCAATATTTGTCCTTGGCGAGTCATCGGCCTTTCTAAACTGTTAACTGGTTACATCTGCAAATTATTGCTTAAATATAAAACTATCACTTTATGCTCTTGCTGACATGACCCCAAAAGCTTGGTAAATTATCTGGGGCTCTTAAAATGAGTTGGACTTCAGCCTTCCATCATATCATTGACACTTGAAACAAAGCAACCAGAACTGTAGAGTTTAAGTTTAGACAGGTTTCTGGAAGCACTCCCAATGCCCAGCATTTCTGCAGGCAGCAGTCCCAAACCAGATTCATACTGAGGCACAGTTCCCAGCTAGCCCAACAATTTTGTTTTAGCTGCCTCAAAGAGTGAAAGCACAGACCATTCATTACACAAAACTCTGTACTGCATAAGTAAAATAGATTCACAGCTTTGAAAAGACACAAAAACTTTAAAACTGAGCCAACTCTACAGTGCACTGCAGGCTCTCTACAGCATAAAGAAAAAGTCTATTGAAAATCTACACTGTTAGCAACAAAGGGAAATTTGATGTGCATACAAAATGTTTTTGGGTGAATTATCTAGAGTTCAACCAAAGCTAAGCTGTAGGCATATGTTGAAGATGCCACAGACCGAACGTGATTCAGTTACGAGTGTCAGCTTTTCAAAAGTTTTAATACAAACATATAAAATTAGCAGACAGAAAAAGTCTAGCTGATCCAGTGAAGTTGTCCCATTTAGTCATATTGCAATTAAGCATCATGACCTGCAATGCTCCCCACCCACTAACAACCATGTAATCTCCTGTGGGGCAAAATATTTTTTTTAAATGCTCGTCCAATTCAGGGAAATTAATTCCACAATTTTCCTAGGATCCTTTGAAGACAATCAATATGAGTGCCAGAAAAACAGTTACAAGGTTAAAAAACCCAGCATCCCACCTATCTTTTGTATGTAGGATTATCAGCCTCCTCCAGGAACTTGACCAATTCCCTTTTCAACATGTACAACTATTTTACACTCACTGCACTAGCCAACAAGTTATTCCAAAGGTCTATGACTGTCTGTGAAGAGAGAAACCAAACATCTAAACAAAAAAACAAAGTGCAGGAAATACTCAGCATGTCTGGCAGCATCTGTGGAGAGAGAAATAGAGTTAATGTTTCAGGTCTGTGACCTTTCATCAGAACTCTTATTTTACTACTGTTATCTAACTTAGTTCTATGCCTACATAACTTATATGCATGTCTCTGGTCAGGCAAACCCCACCTGCCAAGACTGAGGCACATATTTTGCCACATGAACATTAAAACGTAAAATTGAAAGCCCTGACCAGAAAGACATTTCCATGGTAACAGACAATGTTGAAACAATGGGGATGCAGCAGTTGCTTCCCCAATACACAGAAGTGGTCAGACCAGTTTTAGTCACATGGCTAACTGGCTGCGACAGAGAAATTTGAACCTCCAACCAAGGATGTGAAGAGACTGTTCCATATAAGGAACTAGTCACATGACTAACCTGCAGGGCAACCTGGGAGTATTTTTTGAGTTTGAACTCCCAACAAAGGGATTTGAACTCAGACAAAGCCATGTGCTCATGGAGTAAACACCCCTCCTGGAACTGAAGCAAGAATTAAAGCCTCCCCTGTCTGCCTGCCTTCATCTCTTCCCATGGAACGGAATCTTGTGAAAACATGTGAAGCTCAAACAGAGAAGGGTTTGCCACGTGAACAAAGTTTTATGATTATTACTGGGCCCCAACAAATCGCAAGATCATAGCTTCAAGAGCTACAGTGAGCTCGAGAAACAGTAACAATATATTGCCTCAAACTGTTCTACTTCTCTTTTCTCATGCTCTTTTCTATTCCTATCTGCATGCTTATATCGTGTGTGCATGCTAGCATGAGCATGTCGTATATCCGTAGGCATGAACCGTATTAGAGTTCAAGATCAAGGTTTCAATAAATTTCCTCTTTCTGCTTTAAACCAAAGAAAGCCTGTGTGCACTCAGTTCTTTGCCTTATAATTGAAAATTGTGAACAAGGATTCACAAAAAGGGGAGCTCAAAACACAAGTGTGTTTAAAATTAAACCCTGTTACAATAAGACCAGGTAAAGATAGCAAAAGACCCCGAGACACATTGCTCACCTGGTCGTAACACTCTTCATTCTCTCTAATCCAAAAAAGCTATCTACAGACCGTCTAGTCCTATTTTAAATAACTCGAACACTAAGCTTTCCTATTTTCTGAAGTAATTCAACCTAGTAATCTCCTTGAAGAATTTAATCAAGTTGTAAGACATGACCCTTTCTAGATCCATGTTGTGAGTCTCTAATAACAACCCCTTTTTATTTTTTAAGGTGGCCATAAAGAGTCATTCTTCCCTATGGCTAGTTAGTATATGTGCTGCTCAGCATGGAAGTGAGTCATGCAGACCAGGAAATCCCAGCTCTGCTGAAATAGCTGATCATAACCAAAGCTGTGGCGGTGCCAAGATCGCCCTGGGTATCCCTGGTGAAGGGACCTCACACCTGGTCGAGTGAAACTAGTTTCTGCCCAAAAAAAAAACTAAACAAGGGTTTCCATGTATGTGGATAAGGATTAGCTTCTAGGAATCATGGCTATACTACTAATTTGACTTTAGGTACAGTAGTTCATCAGGACCTTTTGCTCAAATCTTGATAATCAGGTGGATGTAAAACTGAAGAGTTGCAAAAAAAAAATCAATAGGGGAGAGTATCACTCCGATCACAAGCCAGTGCGTAACTGGATGTATATGTAATTACAGGATTTGGCTTGGGCGTGATACAATCCCAGTTGAACAGTCTGCCAATAATTATCAGGGCTCAGATGAATGCCATGGTTGGTCACTCAGGTAAGGTACTGGAGGAAAACAGACATCTGTAAACCATATCCTAGCAAGGAATCAGAAGAGAAGGGGGATAGCACAAACCAGGAGGGAGAAGGTAAAGAAAATTTTCCTCTGATGGCTTTGTTGGTAAATCAGCTACGAACTATGTAACAAGAGCCATAAGGGCACAGCCTTAGATCAATTATTCCACCTATGCATAGGTCTGAGAGGGGAAGAAGTGACTTCTGCAGCCCTTGGGTTAAGGAAAATAAAGAAGTCACCCATATTGATAGCTATCCAGCATCTCTTACTGAAACATACACACTACTGAATGTAGGACAGATTTGGAAATTGGATATAAAAGAAATACAGTCAAGGATTTATGGATGGAGAATGATCATTTGATTATTGTACTGGAGAATAATAGAACAGGACAATCAGGCAAAGAAAATCAGGATGGACAAGGGGGGAGAAAAATTGGCTCCAAACTATTTGTTTTCCAGACTTGATGTGCATCATATAGAATGTCAGTTGATGAAATCAGGTACCCATCCAAGCAAAAAGCTTGGTCTTCAAAAAAATGAAAGCCCAATTTGCAGATTTATTTCCCCCGTCACTGTCTCCCCCACCCAAGCTAAACAAAAGCATCTCAAAATTCTGGGAAGGTACTGAATGTAACCTCTAGAATTTGTAGCAAGGACTGGCCTCCAACCAATGACGCAGGGGGGGTTTGAACAGTTTCCTGTTTGACAAGCATCTTCTGACTGCCTTGAAACCTCCTGCTTAGCAGCAGCAAATGCAAGGGCGAGGCAAGGTTTCTTACAAAATCTGATTATCATTAACGTTGGGGTTTACATAGTCACTGTGCGGCTATACTTGTGCACACAAAAACTAGATTAATCTACTGTACACAACTACCCTGTACCAGCTAGTTCTTTTCATGCCACCAGATCTAGAGCATGTCTGGAAACACTGCAACATGATGCTCTTGCCCACAGCAACCGAACTGCTTCTGCACATTACTGTTCTTGCATCCTGATGCCATTTTGTGCTATGGCTCAAAAACATCAACACGACTTGGTGCTTATAGCAGACCACAGGAGGAGGCAGTCTCCCACCCTGCAGTCATAAAAGAGTCAGTTGTGCCACGGTTAGGTTATTGACACCTGCAAATACCAACACAACCATGGTAACAGCCTCTCAAATCATTTCATTGGCCACAAACCCAGTAGAGAAAGGAGATTTGCACCATAACCACTCAAGACAGATTAGCTAGGTCATTCACATCTTATCCACGACAGGCCTCTACTTCTAACGCAAATGCTGTAACTAGGCCTATGCAGCATATTGGTAACAGTACCAATATCAACACACAGGGGAGGCTGTGGCGTTGTGGTAGTGTCACTGGACTAGCAATCCAGAATCCTGGCTAATGCTCTGGGGACACAGTTCAAATCCAGCTGGCGGAATTTAAATTCAATTAATAAATCTGGAATGAAGAAAACAAGTCTCAGTCATGGTGATCATTGCAGATTGTCATAAAAGCCCAACTAACGTCCTGTATGGAAGGAAATCTGCCATCCTTACCTGATCTAGTCTACATGTGACTCCAGACTCTTAGCAAAGTGGTCGATTCTTAAATGCCCTCTGAAATGGCCTAGCAAGGCACTCAGATGTACCAAACCACTAGAGAAAGGAATGAAACTAGACAGAACATTCAGACCCAGGAACCAGAAATGACAATGGCACACCCAACACCATCGACCCTGCAAAGTCCTCCATACCAACACCAAAATTGGCAGAGCTGTCCCACAGATGAGCCAAGCAGCAGCCCGATAGTCACACTCACTGAATCACAGCTTACATACATCGTCTCAAACACCATCCCCACAACAGGACATACCCACCAGAGGTGATTGCACAGTGGTATACAATCAGAAGGGAGTTGCCCTGGGAGTCCTCAACATTGACTCTAGACCCCATGATGTCTCATGGCATCAGGTCAAACGTTGATACTGAAACCTCCTGATTACCACCTACCAAACCTCCAGGCCGTCCTCCCATACCCTCAGCTGATGAATCAGTGCTTCTCCATGTTGAACACCACTTGAAACTGGCAAGGAACTTCAATGTCCATCACCAAGAGTGACTCAGTAACACCACTACTGACCGAGCTGGCTGAATCCCAAAGGACATAGCTGCTAGACTGGGTCTGCAGCAGCTGGTGAGGGATCCTACAAGGAGTAAGAACCTGCTTGACCGCGTCCTCACCAATCCACCTGTCGCAGGTGCATCTGTCCATGACAGTATTGGTAGGAATGACCATTGCACAGTCCTTGTGTAGAGAAAGTCCCGTCTTCCCATTAAGGATACCCTCCATCATGTGTGCTAAATGGGATAGCAACTCAAAACTAGGCATCCATGAGGTGCTGTGGGACATCAGCAGCAGCAGAATTGTATTCAACTACAGTATGTAACCTCATGGCCCAGCATATCCCCCATGCTACCATTACCATCAAGCCAAGGGTTCAACCCTGGTTCAAAGAAGATTGCAGAAGGGAATGCCAGGAGCAGCATCAGGTACATCTAAAAATGAGGTCAACCCAGTGAAGCTACAACACATAACTACATGCTTGCCAAACAGTGGAAGCAGCATGCGATAGAGCTAAAGGATCCCTCAATCAATAGTTCAGATCTAAGCTCTGCATTCCTGCCACATCCAGTTGTGAATGTTGGTGGACAATTGAACAATTAACAGGAGGAGTTGGCTCCATAAATATCCCTATCCTGAACGATGGGTGGAGCCCAGCACATCAGTGCAAATGACAAGGCTGAAGCATTTGCAACAACCTTCAGCTAGAAGTGCAGAGTGGATGATCCATCTCGGCCTCCTCCTGAGCTCTCCAGCATCACAGACGCCAGTCTTCAGCCAATTCGATTCACTCCACTTGATATGAAGAAAGGGCTGAAGGCAAAGGCTATGAGCCCTGACAACATTCTGGCTGAAGACTTGTGCTTCAGAACTGGCCGTACCCCTAGCCAAGCTGTTCCAGTACTGCTACAATACCAGCATCTACTGGACAACATGGAAGATTGACCAGGTATGTCCTGTACAGAAAAAGCAGGACAAATCCAAACCGGCCAATTACCATCCCATTGGTCTACTCTCCATCATCAGCTAACTGATGGAAGGTGTCATCAACAGTGCTATCAAGCAGCAGTTACTCAGAATAACCTGCTCACTGATGCTCAATTTGGGTTCTGCCAGGGCCACTCAGCTCCTGACTTCATTACAGCCATTGTCCCAACATGGACAAAAGAGTTGAACTCAAGAGGTGAGGGGAGTGTGACTGCTCTTGACATCAAGGCAGCATTTGACAGAGTGTGGTATCAAGAAGCCCTAGCAAAGCTGGAGTCATTGGGAATCAGGGGAAAACTCTCCATTGGTTGGAGTCACACCTAGCACATAGGAAGATGGTTGTGCTTGTTGGACGTCAATCATCTCAGGGTAGTATCCTTGGCCCAACCATCTTCAGCTGCTTCAATGATCTCCCCTCCATAAGTTCAGAAGTGGAGATGTCCGCTGATGGTTGCACAATGTTCAGCACCATTCGGGACTCCTCAGATACTGAAGCAGTCAGTGCCCATTTGCAGCAAAACCTGGACAACATTCAGGCCTCGGCTGATACGTGGCAAGTTACATTCGCACCACACAAGTGCCAAGCAATGACCATCTCAAACAAGAGAGAATCCAACCAATGGCCCATGACATTCAATGGCATTACCATCGCTGAATCCCCCACTAACATCCTGGAGATTACCACCGACAAGAAACTGAACCAGCCATATAATTACTGTGACTGCAAGAGGTCAAATGCTGGGAATTTTGTAGCGAGAAACCCACCTCCTGACTCCCCAAAGCCTGTCCACCACCTATAAGGCACAAGTCAGGAATGTCACAGAATACTCCTCACTTTACTGGATGAGTGCAGCTCCAACAACACTCGAGAAGCTTGACATCATCCAGGACAAAAGCAGCTCGCTTGATTGGCACGTCATTCACCACCTTCAACATTCACTCCCTCCACTACCGACACACTGTGGCAGCAGTGTGTACCATACACAAGATGCACTGCAGCAACTCCAGGCTCCTTCAACAGCACCTTCCAAATCCACCACCAACTAGAAGGACAAGGGGAGCAGATGCATGGGAACACCACCTGCAAGTTCCCCTCCAAGCCACACACCATCCTGACTGGGAACTACATCACCATTCCTTCTGTCACTGGGCCAAAATCCTGGAACTCCTCCCCAACTTTTCATGGGTTCGAGGTACTGCCAGCAGATTCTGCAGCCTTGCTCCTACCAGACATCTGATGGGAATGCAAGTGGGAAGTACAGTAATAGCATCACTCTAAAAATGATGCAGCAAGGCAAAACCACCTTTAATACATTCAAATATTATCGCCAAACAGAAACTAAGTTTGGAATAATCAAATTACTTAATTGTAGCACTGAGCACTTTTCCATTCTTCAAACTGGCATATTACAAAGCTTTCCTATGGCTACCTGTATTTTATTGAAATTCTAGTGACAATACTGCAAGAGCAAAAGAGATAATTGTCTGCAAAGAGCACATCCATAAGTGGGTCAGCCTGATCACCTTACATATTCACTTGTGGAAAAGCTTTTTCTTGTTCTACCACATCACCTGTATTTAGTTAAGGCTCAAGTAATTTTTCATGCTATGTTCCTCTGTTAGGTTATTTTACTACTTCATGAGTCTTTGCTGCCACTCAAACTAGAGGGGAAGCAAATGTACTCTGGATATTGCTGTGGTCAGAAGATACAATCATCACAACTAGCATATCTGCACGATAGGCACCGTCTGACTGGAGTGAGGAGTCTGAAATAACAACTGAAATAAGCCTGTGCAATTTTACACATCTTGCTCTCTCCCCACTCCCTCACAGCCTACACAGACGCATGAATCAGTAGGTTGGGAAAATTCACCCTCAGACACTCCCTCTCTCCCTCCCTTTGCTTCTGCTCAGCATCTCAATCCTTCACACCAGCTGGTCCATATTCTTTCAATCTATAGAAATATACAGCAATACTTTTTAAACAATAGAATTCAAGTCTTTGAAAACTAGTCAAGTCACATGGGAAGAACCAATTGAACTCCTTGTCTGGCAACACCTCAATTTTAAAATTCTCATTCCTGTTTTTAAATCCCTCTATGGTCTCACCCCTCCACATCTCTGCTGTCTTCTCCTACTGTACAAACCTTTGAGATCTCTGAGCTCTTCCAGTGCTGGCCTCTTGTGGGCTTCTGGCCCACTTTTAATTGCTCCACCGATGGTAGCCATGCCTTCAGCTGTCTAGGCCCTAAGCATGGGAATGTCCTCCCCAAATTCTCTGCCTCACTCTCTCTCCTTTAAGGCACAAAAACACCTTCAAACTTCTCTTGTGGTCATCTACCCTGATTTCAGGCAGCTCAGTGCCAAAGTTTTGTCTGATAATTGTTCCTGTGAAGCGCTATATAAATGCAAGTTTTTGAAGAGAGAGAGATGGATTTTAAATCAGTTGAGTAGGAAAAGCAAATGAAAATGCTCTCATTTAGAGAGAAAAAGATTAACGGACGTGCGTTGGTAAAGCAGAAGCATTTGAATTATCTCAGTAGAGTGGATCATGTCACTTAACAGTAAGAAAGTAAACAGTAAGTGCCTTGTGTTTGAAAAGTTGTTTAAGCATCATTTATTCACCTTTTCTTGACTATTTACCTGTGAAAATGGAGCTCAAGTTAGTGCTTTAAAATCAGTCTGGATGCAGCAAATGCATACTAGCCAAATTACTAAACTCCTTTAAAATACTAGCTAAGTAAACACTGTCCATTTACACCACAAACAGCTATACCACGGCTGCATGTAGAAGCTAGTACAATGTTATGATATTTACCTGAAATAATGAACCTTCATTGCAAAGTCCTTCTATTGTACTTTTTCTCTCTCTCTTTGCCCTCCCTCTCCTCCAATTGCTCCCTTAAGCCAAAGACAGTTCTGGCATCCTGCTCCTGCAATGGCAACATATTGCTCAAGTAGAGAGCAAGCTTCACGATGCAGGAGGCCAAGTGCTGGTACACTGACCACCACTGATTTGATAAAAAGAGCTGCCTTTTGTAAAATCAAATCTCCATGACTGGAGCATGCATGAACACCGTATTAAACAAATTCAACTATAGTTCCATTTTAAACAATATTACACCATCAAACGAACATAAGAATTAGGAGTAGGCCACTCGAGCCTGCTCCGCCATTCAAGTAGTTCAGGCTGAACTGATTACTCCACATTTCCACCTATCCCGATAACCTTCCACCCCCTTGCTTATCAAGAATCTATCTACCTCTGCCTTAAAAATATTCAGAGACTTTGCTTCCACTGCCTTTTGAAGAAGAGAGTTCCAAAGACTCACAACCCTCAGGAGAAAAAATTTCTCATCTCTGTCTCAAATGGGTGACCACTTATTTTTAAACAGTGACCCCTAGTTCTAGATTCTCCCGCAAGGGGAAACATCCTTTCAAGATCCACCCTGTCAAGACCCCTCAGAATCTTATATGTTTCAACCAAGTCACCTCTTACTCTTCTAAATTCCAGCGGATACAAGCCCTGCCTGTCCAATCGTTCCTCGTAAGACAGCCTGTCCATTCCAGGTATTAGTCTAGTAAACCTTCTCTATACTACCTCCAATGCATTTACATCCTTCTTTAAATAAGGAGACCAATACTGCACATAGTACTCCAGATGTGGTCTCACCAATGTCCTGTATAGCTGAAGCATTCTTTTGTATTCAATTCCCCTCACAATAAACAATAACATTCTATTAGCTTTCCTAATTACATGCTGTACCTGCATTTTAACCTTTTGCGATTCATGCACTAGGACACCCAGATCCCTCTGCATCTCAGAGCTCTGCAATCTCTCACCATTTAGATAATATGCTTCTTTTTTATTCTTCCTGCCAAAGTGGACAATTTCCCACATTTATATAAATTATAAAAAGTTGAGGCCCCAGCAGAGATACCTGTGGCACACCATTCATTACATAGTCAACCAGAAAATGACCTATTTATGTCTACTCTGATTCGTGTTAGCTAGCCAATCTTCTATCCATGCCAATGTTACAAATAGCCTCATCATCTCCCATGACAGCTGAAGCTTGTTTTACAGACAGGAACCAGCATTTGTCTAATCACAGCTCAAATTCCCAAAGCACTCTGCATACAACGAATTACTTTAAAATGCAGCTAATATTATGTAGGCGAACAAGTCACTTGCTCATCTATCTGTTCTTTCAAGCCAAGCAAGGATGCGAGAGAGAAAATTTTAAATACATTTGTACTTTATATAATAGATGAATGAGGACAGGTAAACACTTCAACAAGCTGCCAAAAAGCACAGATGCTCTGATGTGTCCTGTTCCCCCTGTACGTTTCCTACACAGGGGGTGACTGGAAACAGCAGCTGTAAAGATACTAAAAACGAAGGGCCAAAAATCAGATCTATGAAGCCTAATACAACGTCCTGAGAGAACATCTGAACCCTGTTGGGCATTTGCCCCATTGTTCGCCACAAAGTTTTTGGAGCCACATCCCCTAATACATGCTGACTTCCTGTGCAATTCTTCCCCAGAAGTCTAAATGAGCTGTTCCCAAAGACAATACAGCACTTATGCATCAGACATAGAGTCCCTCGAAACTCGAACATCCTGTGCTAGAGTCCTGCCTGAGTGCCAGTGATAACTGCATGGATTAAGCTGCTCTGCAATAAGTGTTGCACTGGTGATCATTGTTAATGTTCAATCCTGCCAAAAAGGCATGGTACTGTTAATTTCAGCATCACAATCTGATTAGAAGGCTGATATTTAACAGAACATCCCCCCACTTCCCACAATGTGTGACAATCAGGTTAACACAGCAAATGTAGCACATCATTACTGTAGCAGGCTGGTCCTCAGGACCCAAGAACAGATGAAACAAATGGAAAGATCAACATTCACCCAGAACATCCAAAAATATCCTCCAGCTGGTTGGTTAACATACATTTTATACATAAAGATACAGGACTGTGCAAAAACTGTTAGTAGAAACTCAGGCAGGTTCTGTTCATGAATAGCTTTGAGTGCAGATCCCACCATGGCAATGAGATTTTGAAGTTAGTTAATAAAAAGTAACCATGAAGCTGTTGGATTTTTGTAAAAAAACAAATAGTTCAATAATATCTTTTACGGCAGGAAACCTGTGTCCTTAACCAGTTTGTCCTCTGAAGTGGTCTAACAACTCAGTTCTATCAAACCACTATTGCAGTTAAAGGTGAGGACTCACCAGTGTCTCAGGGAACCAAGGGGTGAACAATAAGTGACAGCCTTGCCAACCAAAAAGTTCTCCTCAGCAACTGTATTACAAAAAAAACTGTTGAAGCAACCACACCACCACATTGACAAAGATTGTATTTCAATTAAATCTTCACTTAAGAAAACCAAAAACTTAAATTACAGATTCAATTTTCAGAGAGCCAACGAATTCCCTGCTCTAAAGCCTCGCCTCTGTGACAGCTGTTCTTCCAAGACAGCGAGCAAAGCCTTTTGTCTCTCCAGCTGGGAATATCAGCTCGGAAATAGAGTGCTGACTGTTATAGATTTACCCTTTTTCAACCGCAGATCAAATAGCACCACCACCAACAGATAAATCTCACTGAAAGAAAATGTAAATGCTAGAACCAGATATATCGCTGTCAACTGGGAGGGTTTCTTAATTACACACTGGCTTTGAAAATTCCCTTCCACTCAAGTACTAACCTCATCTGTCAGCACTGTTGCAGTGGAGCAGCAAATATGAAAAATGTAGGGATAGAAAGAAACACCAAATGCTAAAAATTTTAAATAAAAATAGAAAATCTTGGAAATGCACAGCAGCTCAAGCAGCATCTGAAAAATGAACATTTCCGATGAGATTCAGCAAGAAATGAGAGATGGGTGGAAGGTAAAAAGAGAAAAGCTAATAACAGAGGTACCAATCACCTCAAAAAGTTAAAATATTAACTTCAACTGAAGTACCTAGACAGAGCAATGGCAAATCATCTGGTCACCAAACAGAGCAAAAGTCAGTCTCAGGACTGCCACACTGGCTATTCAATGCCATCAGATTGTTTTGTCTTGCCCAGCACACAAGATAATAAAGACATCCAAATACTACAGTTGCTTTTATATGGCAATTCTGGTGATCAGATCAATTCCAACCGAGCAACAGTTTAATCAAAAAAGCTCTTTTGGATTAGTAATACAGGCCCATGGCGGTGCTTATGCTCCACACAAGCCTCCTCTCGCCTCACCTCCTGGAATTCCCTTCCTAACAGCACTGTAGGTGTACCTACACCCCAAGGACTGCAGTGGTTCAAGAAGTCAGTCCACCACCACCTTCTCAAGGGCAATTAGGGGTGGGCAATAAATGCTGGCCTAGCCAGCGACGCCCACATCCCATGAACAAATAAAAAAAGAAATCCCTCTCAGCAAGTCTATGTGCAGCACGCTAAAAAAAAAAATTATTTGCCATGGGACGAGTGTGCCTCTGGCAAGGCAAGCATTTGTTGCTCATCTCTAAATGCCCTCGAGAAGGTTGTGGTGAGCTACTTGCTTGAACTACTGCAGAACACGTGGTGTAGGTACACCTAAAGTGCTGTTAGGGAGGGAGTTCCAGGTTTTTGACCTAGCGACAGTGAGGTAACAGGGATATAGTTTCAAGTCAGGATGGTGTGTTGTTTGGAGGTGAACTTGCAGATGGTGGTGTTCCCATGTGTCTGCTGCCCTTGTCCTTCTAGGTGGTAAAGGTCATGATCTGGAAGGTGCTGTCGAAGGAGCCGTGGAAGGAGCCTTGGTGAGTTTCTATTACTAAAATCAATCATTCTGCAACTAACTCTCATTACTGTTAAAGGAAAGATCACCTTTTACAGCATGATGTAAATTTATCCAAGGATCAGAACCCATTCTCATGCAGCTGACTGAAGGCAAGACACATTTCTGAAGTCTTTGACACTACTTTTGGATAAATCAGCCTACAGTACACAAAATACGTACCAGCTTAAAATAGTAAAAAATTTAAAATGTTCTCCAAAGCAACACAGTCCTAAGCCAAAATCTTAAAAATGCTTTGGTGATTTAGTGTTCACTTGGTACTGTGAACAGCCTTCCTCTCTCACCCAACCCACCGATAACAAGTTGATTAATGAGCACAAGCTTTGCATTGTAGCTCAATCTTTCTTAATCAAAACCACAACTTATCTAATTTAAAAGACAAGGTCAGAATGTTGTGCGTCAAGTTTGTAAACATTTAATGATAAACCCCCTTTGTCATTTTCTAAATGAAGATATCAAAGGACAACATTGCCCTGCCTCTCTATGTTAGAAAGCACAAGAACGAGTTATGAGATTTGATTCAGCTTCAGAGTTTCGGGTGCTTCAAGATCTCAAGTGCAAGTGGGTATCCTAGGTAACCTACTCATCTCCCCCACGATTGAGCGTTGTGTCTGACACTTGCTCCACACTTGGCAATGCAGCTCAGACCAGAAACATATTAAATGAGGAAATTTGCATTATAACAATCTGCAATATCAGGAATGTTCAGTTGACCAAAGCAAAAAGGAGTTATTCAGAACATCACAAACTCTGTGTTCCTAATGTGCCTGGCAACCAAACTAAAAACACATTATGGCTTCATCAAGAATTCGTACAATAGAATAAAACAGGAAACAACATGAAATGTATAATGAAGCACTGTGTTGTGCAAGATAGGGGGGTGAAATGTGTGCTCCCACAGTGTCAGTAGTCGTGACCCAACTGTTAAAATTTCAAGGTGTCTGCAAGTGTACACAGGAATCTGGGATAGCTACATGACAACTGGATCACAGTGAAAGGTGCATCCCAACAAAATTCAGTTGCCTCACTATCGTCAAAGGCCAATGAAAATCCATGTGTTTAACATGGATATGGATATGGATTAAAGATCACACTATACACTGCACACTGTTGCTACAGCAGCAGCCATTTTATTGTTTGGTTGCTCATTAATCAAAATAAGGTTTCATGGCTAAGGGCACACCCTAGTCTGCAGTCTGTAGAAAGCTGTTAAGACTCTCAGGATTTGGTTACCAGTTTCATTCTGATTTCAGTGCCAACAGAGGTCTCCATTCAATCTCTACCCCCTTATTTTGAACGTGACACTCTTCATAGTCACACCCCATTTCATCAAATCTATCACTAGCAGAAATTAAGGCACCTGTGTAAAAGCTTTCAGCATTCATTAAATATTGTGCATTTACAGAAAACAACAAAGTACAGCAATACTGCACGTGTATGCTGGTTATACCGCTCAAGTGAAAACTGCTTTAATACGGTTATGTATTCCCACTACTCTCAAGGCATTTAATTTGCAGTGACAAATGGCGGTAGTCCTGCACGTATAAAAAAGTGAACGAGCCTCCAGAAGCTCCAAGGCCTACCATGTTTCCAACATGTATTTGAATTGAGATCGCTGTACAATGCACCAAGATACCTGAAATGTTAACTTTGCTTCTCTCTGCACAGATGCTGCCAGACCTGAGTATTTCCAACATTTTTTTGTTTTTATTTAAGATTTTTTAAAACTGTCCATCCTAAGCTATTCAACATTCCCCTTCCCCCACACTGTCAGCATTGTAAACTCTTGGTCAAGTACAGCAAGTCAGATACAGAATAGGTCACCTCTAAGTTTTCCCAGTTCCAAAGTAAAGAGCCCAAACCTATCAATTTTTTTCCAATCGCTGTAAGAGACCTGATACAGTTCTTCAAAATTGTGAATGGGTTGAGCAGGGTACATGTGAAAAATGTTACCACTTGCAGGAGAATCAAAAAATCAGGAGCCATAAATACAAAATTAATAAATCCAATAAGAAAATTTTAAAAAATTAACTCAGGAAGTGATTAGAATATGGAACGTACCACCACAGGATGTGATTGAAGGAAATAGCTTAGATTCTTTCAAAAGGAAATTAGACAACTGCATGAGAGAAAAGGGAATAGCAAGATATGATGAAAGGCTGAGCTGAGATAGATGGAATGAGAAACTTGTGTGGCATCTAAATTCCAGCATAGACTAGCTGGATTGAATAGCCTGTTTTTATGCTGTATATTCTATCCACTGCTATACAGCACTGTCCAAAATAAAAAAATGGGCCCCAACATCTCATCCTACAACCAAGCTTGTATTTCCATGTTCCAAACCCAACTGCCCCTTTGTCTGTGCGCCCAATTATGGCCAGTCAAGCCAGTTCCGGATACATAGTTCATGATCAAATAGAGTCTTATCTTTCACCCTACATTTTGTACAGTGGTGCAATAGTTAATACCCTCCCCATATTTCATAGGAAGATAGGAACAGGAGTAGGCCATTCAGCCCCTCCAGCCTGTCCCGCCATTCAATGAGATCATGGCTGATCCAGGGCCTAACTCCATATCCCTGCCTTTGGCCCATATCCCTTAATATCTTTGCTTAACAAAAATCTATCTATCTCAGATTTAAAATTAACAACTGTTCTAGCTTCAACTGCTGTTTCCTCTGCAGTACCACATCTCTATGTTTACTCCTATTGGTCTCGCTATTGGCCAGGAACATTTTCTTCCAACAAAGTGAGAACAAACTCAGAACACTATTTCAAGGTTAATAATGCCAAAAAAACAAATTTAACATGTTAACAGGTGTTATAAGCAAGTTCACTCAAAGGCTGATAAACATTTGGAATGATATACCAGGTAAAGTTAGAAAAATCAAAAAACATTAGTGGACTTCATGATGCAATTGGATGCTGCGCTGAGTGAAATGGAACACCAGAGGGATGAGCTCAATGGGCTGACTTTTGCTCTTCACCTTTCTCTTTGGTTCAGTGTAATCTTTTTATAAACACGGATACGGTTTCAGAACTCAGCATGTCTCACCAACTCTAATCATTTTAGTTTCTCCCTAGTTTAGAAAACGTCAAGGGAGTTGGGGCCTAGGGAGCAGGGGAGAAAGACAGCAAAATGAAGAAAGACTCAAATGATGCCAGAAATTAGGTCAGTCAGAACAGCACCTTAAAGTGATTTTAAATTACTAGGAATCTCAGAATGACTAGTTTATTCAGCCCACGTGGCAACTACATACTAATTTTGAAAGCTCAGGTGCCATAGGATTCTGACGCATATGAGCCCTTCACTCCTAGCTATGAGGTGTATCTACATAGCAACATAGGAGCAGTAGGCCATTCAGCCCATTGAACCTGCTCAACCATTCAATACAATCATGGCTCATCATCCACTTCAATGCCTTTTTTCCCAAACTATCCCCATATCCCTTTATGTCATTGGTATTTAGGAATCTATCAATCTCTGTTCTAAAACATACTCAATGCTCTCTCAGCCCTCTGGGGTAGAAAATTCCAAAGATTTACAACCCTCTGAATAAAGAAATTTCTCATCTCAATCCTAAGCGGCTTCCCCTTTATTTGAAATTGTGTTATTTGAATTATTTTGAAATTCCCCTTTATTTCGAAACTCCCCAACCAGGGAAAACATCTTACCTCCATCTACCCTGTCTATCCCTTTAAGTATTTTGTAGGTTTCAATGAGATCACCTCTCATTCTTCAAAACTCTAGAGAATACAGGCCCAGTTTCCCTAATCTCTCTTCATAGGACAGTCCCACCATCCCGGCAACAAGCTCGGTGAAACCTCTTTGGCAATAATACCCTTCCTAAATTAAGGGGGCCAAAACTGCACACACTACTCCAGGTGCGGTCTAATCTAAGTGTTATACAATTCACTACTCCTGTACTCAAATCCTCTTGCGATAAAGGCTAACATACCATTAGCTTTCTTAATTACTTGCTGCACCTGTATGTAAGCTTTCAATGACCTATTGACGAGGTCACCCAGGTCCCTTTGTACATCTACACTTTCTAATCTCATCATTTAAGAAATACTCTGCACATCTGTTCCTCCGAACAAAGTGGATAACCTCAGAATTTTCCGCTGCAATACTCCTGCCCACTCACTACGTCTGTCTAAATCCCCTTGAAGCCACTTTGCATCTTCTTCATAACACACATTCCCACCTCGTTTGGTGTCATCCGTGAGCTTGGAAATATTACATTTGGTCCCCACATCCAAATCATTGATATATATTGTGAACAGCTGAGGCCCAAATACAGACTCTTGTGGTATCCCACTAATCACAGCCTTCCCACACGAGAATGACCCCCTTTTTCCTACTCTGTTTTCTGTCTGTTAACCAATCCTTAATCCATGCCAGTATATTACCTCCTATCCCATGTGCTTTAGTTTTGCTAACCTGTGGGGGACATCAAAAGCCTTCTGAAAATCCAAGTATACTCCATCCACTGACTCCCCTTTATCAATTCTGTTAGTAACATCCTCAAAAAACACCAACAGGTTCGTCAAGCATGATTTCCCATTCATAATTCCACATTGACTATGTCCAATCAGATTATTATCCTTTATAATAGATTCTAGCACTCTCCCTACCACAGTGGTGCAGTGGTTAGCACAGCAGCCTCACAGCTCCAGCGACCCGGGTTCGGTTCTGGGCACAGCCTGTGTGGAGTTTGCAAGTTCTCCCTGTGACCGCGTGGGTTTCCGCTGGGTGCTCCGGTTTCCTCCCACAGCCAAAGACTTGCAGGTTGATAGGTAAATTGGCCATTGTAAATTGCCCCTAGTGTAGGTAGGTGGTAGGAGAATTGAGGGAAGGTGGGGATGTGGTAGGGAATATGGGATTAATGTAGGATTAGAATAAATGGGTGGTTGATGGTTGGCACAGACTCGGTGGGCCGAAGGGCCTGTTTCAGTGCTGTACCTCTCGATGACTCTATGATGTATGGCTAGCAACTCTGTAGTTCCCGGTTTTCTCTCTCCCTCCCTTCTTAAATAGTCGGGTGACATTTTCTACCTTCCAATCTGCAGGAACCATTCCAGAATCTATAGCATTCTGGAAGATTATCACCAAAGCATCCACTATCTCCATAGCTACCTCTTTCAACACTCTGGGATGTAGAATATCAGGTCCTGGGGACTTATCAACCTTCAGTCGCATTAATTTCTCTAATACAACCTTCTTACTAATACTAATTTCCTTCAATTTCTCATTCTCCCTGGTCCCATGGATCTCTAATGCTGGTAGATTCCTAGTATCTTCCTCAGTGAAGACAGACACAAAGTAATCATTTCGTTTCTCTATTTCTCTATTCCCCATTATAAATTTTCCTGACTCTGCCTGCAATGGACCCAAATTTGTCTTAGCCAAACGTTTCCTTTTTAACGTATCTATAGAAGCTTTAACAGTCCATTTTTATGATTTTTGCTTGTTTACATTCATATTCTATTCTCACCATCAGTTTCTTCGTCCTCCTTTACTGTATTCTAAAATTCTCCCAATCCTCAGGTTTACTACTTATTCTGGCAACTTTATAGGCCTTTTCTTTTAAGCTTATACAACCCTTAACTTCCTTTGTTAGTCATGGTTGACTGCCTTCTCTTTTGGGGTTTTTGCCTTGAAGGAATGTATTGTTGCTGTAAGCTATGTAATAATTCTTTAAAGACTACCTATTGCCTATGTACTTTTTAATGTATTTTCCCAACCTACCTCAGCCAATTTGTGCCTCATACCTTCATAATTTCCTTTGTTCAAATCTAACACCCAGGCATCAGATTGAACTACCGCACTTTCACACATAATGTAAAATTCTATCATATGGTTACTCATCCCTAAAGGCTTTTACAACATTAGTTAGTTAGAGATACAGCACTGAAACAGGCCCTTCGGCCCACCGAGTCTGTGCCGACCATCAACCACCCATTTATACTAATCCTACACTAATTCCATATTCCTACCACATCCCCCACCTGTCCCTATATTTTCCCTACCACCTACCTATACTAGGGGCAATTTATAATGGCCAATTTACCTATCAACCTGCAAGTCTTTTGGCATTAATTAACCCTTTCTCATTACAGAATACTAGATTTAAAATAGCCTGTTCTCCCGCCGGTTCCTCACATACTGCTCTAGAAAACCATCCCTAACACACTCCAGAAACTTGTCCTCCACATTAGTGCTCATTAGGTTTCCCCAATCTATATGCAGATTGAATTCATTCAATTATTGTATTACGCATGCTACATGCTTCTCTAATCTCCTGATTAATAACATGCCCCACACTACCACTACTGTTTGGCGGCCTATAAACAACTCCTACTAATGTTTGCTGCCCTTGCTGTTTCTTAGCTTCACCCAAACAGGTTCCACATTTTGTTCTTCCAATCGGAGATTCTCCCTTATTAATGTACTGACCCCATCCCTTATTAGTGCAACACCACCTCGTTTTCCTCTTTGCCTGTCCTCCCTAAATGTTGAATATCCTTGAATATTCAGTTCCCAGTCTTAGTCAAGTTGTAGCCACATTTCCGTAATGGCAATTAGATCATACCCATTTACCTCTACTCGTGCCTTTAAATCAGCTACCTTGCGAATGCTGCGTACATTCAGGTAGAGTGCCCTTAAACTTGTCTTTTTGACATTATTCTGCATTCTAAAGCCAAGTTGATACTTGCCTTTGTTTTGCCTGCCTTCTAATTTCGCTTGCTACTTTTCTACTTCCTGTTACCAGCTTTACTTCCTTCCAATTTGAGTTACCCCTCAGGTGCCCATCTCCCTGACAAGCTAGTTTAAACCCTCCCCAAGAGCACTAGCAAATCTCCCTGCAAGGATATTATTAGTCCAGTCCTGTTAAGGTGTAGCTTGTCCATCTTGTACAGGTTCCATCTGCCCCAGACCCGGTCCCAATGCCTCAAATCTGATGCGCACACGCGCCCCCGCCCCCCGCAACACCAATTCTCCAGCCATGTGTTCAATCGATCAATCCTCCTATTCCTATGCTCACTAGCATGTGGCACTGGGAGTAATCCTGAGATTACTGCTCTTAAGGTCCTGCTTTTTAAATTTTCTTCCTAACTCCCCAAAATCTGCTTTCAGGACCTCATACCCCTTCCTACCTAGGTCACTGGTACCAATGTGGACCACGGCCTCTGGCTGTTCATCCTCCCCCCTCAGGGTGCTCTGAAGACACTCCGTGACATCTTGAACCTGGCACCAGGGAGGCAATACACCATCCTGGAGTCATGTTTACTGCCGCAGAAATAGCTGTCTGATCCCAACTATCGAATCCCCTATCACTATTGCTCCTCTGCTCTTCTTCCTCCCATCCTGTGCAGCTGAGCCACCCATGGTGCCACAGACTTTGCTCTGGCCGCACTCCCTTGAGGAACCATCTCCCTCACCAGTTTCCAAAATGGAAAACTGATTAACAAGCAAGATAGACTCATGGGATTCCTGCACTATCTGCCTGGCAATCACCCACCCCTCTCTGCCTGCGTGCTCCTAATGTTCGTTGTGACCACCTCCATAAATGTGCTATCCATATAGTCCTCGGCCTTGCGGATGCATAATAGAGACTCCAGCCGCCTCTCAAGTTCCAAAACCTGGAGCTCAAACTTCTGCAGCCAGTGACCCTTGCTGCAGATGTGTTCATCTAGGACACAAGGTGTGTCCATGATTTCCAACATACCACAGGATGTACATTCCACTTGGCTGAGCTGACCTGCTATGCTGCAACTTTAAAAACTGTTACAATAATAACATCAGTTATTCACCAATCAGCTTCTTCCCCGTATCATAGAAAGAGCCAGGTACTGGAGGATGAAAAAGGAGCACCTCCCTCCTACACTCTACACTCAAAGCAGCACTGAGAAAGCCCTACTTCTATACTTTTTGAAAAACAACTGATTCAAGCTTCTGAAAACCAGTTTAAGCCAGCTACATAAATAACTAGTTGCAGCTGCTCCCAGAGAGCTTGTACACCCCAGTTTTAAGGCTGGAATAAAACTTAACTCTTAGCTCAAGGAGTAATGTTTAGTTAATTGCTAAATTGGAGGAAAAAAACTGGACTTTAGATATAAATTAACCCTTAAAACTCCTTTTCACCAGACTCAGCAGCTCTCAAACGACTGAAGGTACTGGATACTACAAAGGCTATGGACCCTGACAATATTCTGGCAATAGTACTGAGGGCCTGTGCTCCAGAACTTGCCGCGCCCCTATCCAAGCTGTTCCAGTACAGCTACAACACCGGCATTTACCAGGCAATGTGGAAATTTTTTTTATTTCCAAAATATACTTTATTCATAAAAATCTGTAAAAAATACATTACAAAACAGTTCTAAACAGCACCAAGTCAAAAAATACAAACAGTGCAAAGGAGGTCAGTTTCCTTCAATACAGGAGTGAGTTGCCTCACAATCCTTCCATTTCATTTTTCATGCCATATACATTTTTACAGCAAACGAAACTTTTCCCTGATACAGTTCGAGGGTTTTCCATGGATCCAGCCCCTCAGTTCAGCTTGGTGGGGGGACCTTACACAGTGGTCTTTCCTCATTGAGCCTTTTCAGAGGCTGCCCCAAGCTTTAATGCATCCCTCAGCTTGTAGTCCTGGATCTTGGAATGTGCCAATCTGCAACATTCGGTCGTGGACAACTCTTTGTGCTGGAAGACCAGCACGTTTTGGGAAGACCAAAGGGTGTCTTTCACCGAAATTCACCTCCAGCAGCAGTTGATGTTTATCTCGGTGTGCATCCCTGGGAACAGCCCGTTGAGCACCGACTCCTGTGTTACAGAGCTGCTTGGGATGAACCTCGACAAAAACCACTGCATCTTTCCACACCTGCTTTGCAAAGACACGTTCAAAAGGAGGTGGGCAACCGTCTCTTCCCCACCACAGCCACCTTGAGGGCATTGTGCGGAGGGGGTGAGACTTTGGGCGTGCAGGAAGGATCTGACGGGGAGGGCTCTTCTCACCAGCAGCCAAGCTACATCTTGGTGCTTGCTTGAAAGTTCTGGTGATGACGTATTCCGCCAAATGACTTTGGCAGTATGCTCAGGGAACCATCCGACAGGATCCACCATCTCCTTTTCCCGTAGGGCCTTGAGGACATTCCGTGCAGACCACTGCCTGATGGATTGGTGGTCAAAGGTATTTTTCCGCAGAAACTGTTCCACGAAGGACAGGTGGTATGGCACAATCCAACTGGCTGGAGCATTCCGCGGCAATGTGACCAGACCCATCCTTCGCAACACCGGGGACAGATAGAACCTCAGCACGTAGTGACACTTGCAGTTTGCGTACTGGAGGTCTACACACAGCTTGATGCAGCCGCACACGAAGGCAGTCATCAGGATGAAGGCGATGTTGGGTACATTTTTCCCGCCCTTATCCAGAGGTTTGAACATTGTGTCCCTCCGGACCCGGTCTATTTTGGATCCCCAGGTGAAGCGTAAAATGGCTCCGGTGACCGCCACAGCGCAGGAGTGGGTTATGGGCCAGACCTGCACCACGTACAGCAACGTGAGTGCCTTGCACCTGATGACCAGGTTCTTACCCATAATGGAGATGGCTGCTCCCACATGCTCAGCTTGTGTTGTACCCTGGCTACTCACTCCTTCCAGGTTTTGGTGCACGCCCCGGCCCTTCCGAACCATATTCCCAGCACCTTCAGGTAGTCTGACCTGACGGTGAAGAGGACAAAGGATCGGTCAGCCCAGTTCCCAAAGAACAGGGCCTCGCTCTTGCCTTGGTTAACTTTGGCTCCCAAGGCCAGCCCGAACTGGTCGCAGATGCTCATCAGTCTGCGCACAGACAGCGGGTCTGAGCAGAAGACGGCGACGTCATTCATGTACAGGGAGGTTTTAACCTGAGTGCCTCCACTGCCTGGGATTGTCACCCCTCTTATGCCCACATCCTTCCTAATAGACTCAGCAAAGGGTTCAATACAGCAAACAAACAAGACGGGAGAGAGGACAGCCCTGTCTGACTCCAGATGGATCAGGAAACTTCGATTCCCACCCATTGATTGAGACTGCGCTACTGATGTTTGCGTTGAGCAGTTTGATCCAATTGCAGATTCCCTCCCCAAATCCCATTTTGGAAAGCACGTCCATCATGTAGGTGTGCAATATCCTGTCAAAAGCCTTCTCCTGGTCCAGGCTGATGAGGCAGGTGTCCACTCTCCTGTCCCGTATAAAGGCGATCGTATCCCTGATTAGTGCGAGACTATCGGAGATCTTCCTGCCGGGTACAGTACAGGTCTGATCAGGGTGGATCACCAACTCCAGAGCAGTTTTGACTCGACTGGCTATGACTTCTGACAGAATCTTGTAGTCAGCATTAAGCAAATGGGCCGCCAATTTCTGATTTCTGCCCTCTCCCCCTTCTGCTTGTAGATGAGGGTGATGATGCCTTTCCTCATGGATTCTGACATGCTGCCGGCCAGGAGCATACTCTCGTATACTTCCAGCAGGTCCAGGCTGAATACAACTCAACCGGTAAGCCATCGCTTCCGGGAGTTTTACTCATCTTGAAGGACTTGACGGCCTTTGTCAGCTCGTCCAGTCTCTCCCTCATGCTGTCATCTAAGACCTCTGTGATAGATGACAGGAAGGACTGGGAGGCTCTGCTGTCTGTGGGCTTCGCGTCATACAGCCCAGCATAAAAGGATTTGCTGATCCTTAGTATGTCGGACTGCGAAGACGTTACTGAGCCATCCTCTTCCTTCAGGCTGCTGATAACAGAGCTCTCTGTGTGTATCTTTTGGAAGTAGGAACTTGAGCACGTCTCATCCTGCTCAATGGAGCGGACTCTGGACCAGAAGATGATCTTGGAGGCCTCCGTGGCAAGAGCGAGGCCAGCTGGCTCTTCACCGCATGGAGGTCCTCCTTGACCTCGGGTCCCCATCGACTGCAGCCGGAGCAGATTTTGCATACTTCTCTGGAGTCGGGACATTTCTCTCTGTCTCTCTCTCGCCCTCTGAACACCTTAGAAGATAAAGAGCCTCTTGATGTTCTCCTTGATCGCCTCCCACCAGTGAACTGGAGACTCCAAGAGGGGTTTCACGGTCCTCCAACCTTTGTAATCCCTTTAGAGTTCCTCAACGTTCTCTGGGGTTAGCAGTGTAGCAATGAGCTTCCATATCCCCCTGCCAACCCCCTGGTCGTCCTGTAAGTGATAGTCAGACAGTAAGAGGCAATGGTCAGAGAAGAACACCGGCTTGACGTTGGTGGATCTGACCGTGACAGCACGGGACACAAACAGGAAGTCAAACCTGGAACGGGCAGACTCGTCCGTTCTTGACCATGTGTATCTAGGCTGCGCTCCGTCTGCAGGTTTGCTGAAGATGTCGTGCAGTCTGGCATCTTTTACTGTTTTTATTAGGAATCTGGACGTAGCGTCCAGTTTGCTGTCGTGTCTGCAGGATCGTCCAGCTGCATCGATGATGCAGTTGAAGTCACCGCCTAGGATGACCGGCCTGGATGTCGCCAGCAGCAGTGGGAGCTGCTGGAAGACGGTCAGCCGCTAAATTGCCCAGGTATGTCCTGTACACAACAAGCAGGACAAGTCCAACCCAGCCAATTACCAGCCCATCAGTCTACTCTCAATCATCAGTAAAGTGATGGAATTTTCCTTGTGGATACCTGGATTATGCTTGTAAAATGAACAGGCCAGTAAAGATTTTTTAAAAAGCCATCCAACATTTAAACTATTTGATGTAATGGTCTTGCTTGCACAGACTGAAGTTTCACTTCAAAGTCTCCCAGGATTTAAAAATAAGCAGAAGCCCAGGAAGCTCAATCACCCTATCGTGCAGTTAATACTACAGCACACTCACCTACATCAAAACAATTAAAGAAGTTACTCTAAAGTGGCATAGTTATTGAAAACTGCTACAAAAACACCAACCCCTTAACGCAAGATATGCATGACTAAGTGAGGCCACTTTTTTTTTTTAAAAAGTTCACCCCTTTGTCCCTAATTGGATCTCCCCATTTTCAATTTATTTTAGATAGATATACTTTGTCACATGCAAAAATACAACAAAGCATTTTTATGAATTGCAAACTTTCAAATTCCACAATTTGTAAATGGAATCCTTGGCGTAAATGGGTAGGCAAGGAGGCTGGGGCAGGGTGACAGAGTGGCTTAACACACTGTCCGTTCACCTCAGTGAAGTGTTCAAACAGAGCCCAGACTGGAAAAAAGTTATTTTGCTGCTAACCTTAAATGTTCAACATATCCACAAGTTTCTGGCTGATAATCTAAAATTTAAAAGGTTACCAGGGACAGAAAGAGAATCAAACTTTAAATATCCAAGTTACAAAAAAGTAATCCCAGTTCCTGCAGTTAGGTATGGTTCTGCCAAAATGAAAACAACCTTTTTATAAAAGATTACCCCAGGTACAGCACATGATCTCAGTTGGAACAAGTCTCTTGCAGTAAGACCAAAGTAAAATAGTAAGACATGCAGACCTCTCATACCTTGGATTATATGTTTTATCACATAGTCCCCCTTTCCACCCCCAACTGACACTTCAAAACAGCAAAATCTTGAGGGAGAATAGCACATTACTAAGTGTATTGTATATTCTCCATCATGAATTAGACACAAATAAAACACCAGTGCTTTTCATATTTTCCATGTGAGGGAAGCAGTGCAAATACTGATGCACTCCTTGGAAAGTCCTGCAAATATTTTTGCACGCCGGGGAGCCTCTGTAAAACTGAAACTCCGAGAATCCTGCCAAATACCAATGTACACCCAGGCAATTTTTCAAGTTCGAACTGTAATATCAGGTTCTCATGGGAAACAATCCTAAAACAGGTGAGAAAATTTCAGTGCACAGACACAATATGCTTGTAGGTAAAATAGAGCAAAACATGAAATTATGAGGAGTTTGGGCAATCCTGGTAGACATTGGCCCTGCCTCTCAAGTATCTGAGCAGTGCGGTTTGAAAACTTTTGCTGGATACCATCGGTTGGTGGAAGCTATGGTACATGTTGGCCCATTCCAGCCCCCAACAAGTGTGTGCACTTAAATTTTAATTAAGTAATGCAATTCAACTGGTATTTTTATTTTATTTATTTTTTATTTAGAGATACAGCACTGAAACAGGCCCTTCGGCCCACCGAGTCTGTTCCGACCAACAACCACCCATTTATACTAACCCTATAGTAATCCCATATTCCCTACCACCTACCTACACTAGGGGCAATTTACAACAGCCAATTTACCTATCACCTGCAAGTCTTTGGCTGTGGGAGGAAACCAGAGCACCCGGCGAAAACCCACACGGTCACAGCGAGAACTTGCAAACTCCGCACAGGCAGTACCCAGAATCGAACCCAGGTCCCTGGAGCTATGAGGCTGCGGTGCCAACCACTGCGCCACTGTGCAGCTCATGGTATATGCTATGATAACTACTGAAGACTGCAGTGAGAATCACAGTAATACCGAATGTCAAAGTCCAAAGTTGCTTCTTAAACCAAAACGCTACCATGCTACAATTCTTCTGTTGGTTCATGGTCGAAGGAAATGGAAGGCTAGGTGGAGGTACATAGGCAGGGATGCTTCACTCCAGGTATTACTTCCTCAGAAGGTTTACGGCTAAAAGAGCAGATTTCTCACCCCTCACTGGATGACCCATTCTCCCATACCCCTCGCCCTCCCCAAAACTAAAAAGTAGAATCAGTTCAAAAATTGAAAATCTAGTCAAAAAGCTGAACATGTTTATCTTTGAATTTTTTTTTAAGATAGCCATAATTTTAGGTGACACATTGCTTCAACAAATATTTAAACTATCCAGGTGAGATGCATGCAGATATATCTAAACATTACGCTCATCTATGCAACCAAATTGCAAATACTTGCACATGGCTTTTCCAAGTCTATCCAACTATGCGGACAGTGTGGAGTATCTCATCCATCATTACCAGGAAGAGGTAGGAATAAAAATCATTTATCATGCACTGACAGTCCTGAATATGCAACACACAAGAATATCACATCTTCTCTCCGTATTATTCCCATCAACACAATCAAGCCCCTTTCAAGTTGACCATTAGACAGCCGCAACTGATTGCTATTTTGTCTAAATATTGTGCACTATTAAAATCCAGTTGCTATTTATGTGGCTTCAGGCATTCTTTTTTGCATTTCAAGACTGAGCCTGTAGAAATAATCAGAATTTTTGGTGATCTATTTTTGCATTAGGCTGATAACCTTTTCTGGAGTTTAGTTCATTCCATTCAGGTAGCTAATCAAAGCTTATTTGAGGCTCCCATGCTGCTGTCTCCAGCCTCAACTGGCCAACGATAGCCTGGGCGTACTTACAGTGACAATCAAGAGTGTGAACTTGCTGCATAGGAAACCACAGGCCATCTGTGCAATATTGTGAGTAGCACGTGGCACCGAAACAGTAATCCAACTCATTCCATGCTAGGAGGGGCAAGTTGAAATGAAATAGAACTAATTTTTCATGCGTTTCTATATCAAAATTCCAGTTGTTTCAATGAAACAGCCAATTACAAGAGCCTGCCACATGATCCAGTTATAGAAGGGATATTTACCCCTGATTCTCCACTTCACTTCTTCCTGCTTTTAATAGAAAATTTGGAGCAATCATTTATCTCGGATCTATTTTGTTTTGAACTGTGAAAGCTGTCTATATGTCACTATCCTATTCATGACAAGACCAAAGAGATGCCAGCCATGGCTCAATGGAAACACCCTCCCCAGAATAAGTGGGTCAAAGCAGCCCTGTCAGGGGGTGCCAAATTTGGGTTGACCTCTCAGGTAAACGTAAAAATTATTCAAAAAAAAGTGGTGGAGTTACCCCAGTTGCCTGGCCAACATTTCTCTCAACCAATATCAACAGAATAAATTATGCAGTTATTTAATCTCATTGTTGTTTGTGGGTCCTTAATGTGTGTAAATTTCCAGACAGTACCACAATTATACTTCAAAAGCACTTCACTAGCTGTGAAGAGTTTTAGGATGGCCAGAGATCAAAGGCACTGTATAAATGCAAGTTTGTTCTCTTCCCTCAAAAGGTTTGCTTGCACACTGCTGTGACCAACAGTTTTTATACAAGGGAAAAAATACCTTTTAATATGTAGAATTACAACACTTGATGCAATTTTATTTCCTGAAATACATACAAGTAAAGTTCCCTTGCCAGGTTAGCAGATAAAATGTACCATGTAGTATAGTACAGACCAGAAAGATCCTAGTCTTGATGCCTAGTTTGCACTAAGTTAGCTGATGTCAGCCAGTGTGGCTGTGGGAGTACCGTAACTGGCTTCTGTTCAGCAGGAAAAATGGTAATTCAAGGCTCTCAATCACAAATCAGCAACTCATGACCAAACAGCCTCCTGAAAGTGGTGAAGTTACAATTCCAGGATGACTGAGCATACTAAGGGGACAGAGACATCTGGCAGCTTTTCCCTGCACAAGAATGAGTAGTTTTATATTTTACTGTGTAGTATTTAGCAAAGACCATGCTCCCAATGATGCAACACATTGATAGGACGTTGTATCCAATCTTTAATATCATAACAGCCACTTTCCCAGAGATGTTTTTAAAAACAAAGTCACGTCAAACTATTACATCTTCACACACCTCCAAACATCCTTACATGATACCAATGATTGTGTTTGCCTATCGACCCAGATTTTTGTCCCATTGCAATGGTTAAAGAGGTCAGGTCTCCCTTCAAATGGCTGGTACAACAGAAATTCTCAAACACCATTAAGTGCCCCATTTATTTTTAAAAGAAAGATGTGCATTTAGTTAGTGCCTTTCACAACCTCAGGACATCCCAAAGTACAGCCAATGAAGCACTTTTTGAAGTGTAGTCGCTGTTGTAACGTGTTTATCACATAAAAGAATCAGAAAACTAGCTTCATACTGGAGTGAAACCCTGTTATTGGCACTAGGGCTGGCAAAAACAGAATGGAACAGGAACCAGCACTATGAGCCAACCCTCCAATTTTCTACAGTTTTGATACAATAGCAGTAAGTAATAGAGCTTGAAATTAGGCACATGTGCCCCATTTGAGAAAGCAAAAAGGATGTTATGCAATTATTTAAACATTTTTGTTTAAACAGCAAGTGCCAATGACATCAGGAGAACTGCCTTGGGAGGCATTACAGAGTCAGTGTGATAGAGCAGAGTTATCAGTAAACATAGTAATTAACCCAGGGTGCTTCCATGGTCTTGTCAGTTCAGCTGCCAGATTCTTAACCCCTCCCACCTAATTCCCCAATAGACTATCACATTTTAAACATGCAGAAAACAAAAAGGGGATGTTAAGCAGAATTACTACTTCTAAAAAGAGTCCTAATGGTGTGACTAAGGAGGCTGAATGCTGGTTACAGATTTGCAACCCTGAATTCTAAGATATATTTAGCTCATCAAAGCAGATCATGAAACATCACTGTCTAGTTACTGTTTGCATAGAAAGTCTGACAGCACTTGTGTTCCCAAATCCTAAAGTGATTCCCTGCTGAGCAGCTCTGCAAGCATTCAAGGCTCTAAAATCTAAAGCTGAAGCAATTTATACATGGATTTTGAGAAATATACACTTGAACCCACCTACTATTTGGGAAATAAAGCCACTGTTTAGGTTACAACTGCACAATTCTGTCCTGGGAGGCTGATGGCAGAATGAGTATCCTATACTGCTCTCATTCTATATTGAAGGCTACCAATCTCCTATAATTTCAATGGAACTCAAGGTATGCCTGAGAATTAGTTCTTCTGTATATGGAGTATATGACTAAATTAAAGGATTGGCCCTTTTGTTATTCGTCCCTGTGCATTACCATTACTGAGATTACCTATTCTAAAACAATGGGTTATTTTGCAGATCATGACACCCAGCCAGTCCCGAGTATCAGAATACTTGCATTAACACAAGCAGACTGATGCAATGAACTGACTCGGCATATTAAACAATGGATGTGCCAGTCCATTTATACTAGCTAGTGTCAATGATTGCACTCGAGTAAAATGAAAGCACGTAAGGCATCATCCCACTTGTCAGATCATTAATGTGCCAGTTACTGCACCAGCAGTACTTAGCAGTACGTCATAATTACTTGATAAACATTCAACAAGACACCAATACTGAAGTCCGCCAGCTGGATGATTTTTTTATATTCATTCGTGAGACGTGGGCGTCGCTGGTTAGGCCAGCATTTATTGTCCATACCTAACTGCCAAAAATTGACGATGTTTCATGGTCACCATTAAACTAGCTTTTTAAGCTCTAGATTTAATAACTGAATTCAAATTTCACCATCTGCCGTGGTGGGATTTGAACCCATATCCCCACAGCATTAAAATAAAATCAAAATACTGCAGATGCTGGAAATCTGAAATAAAAACAAGAAATGCTGGAAATACTCAGCAGTTCTGGCAGCATCTGTGAAGAGAGAAGCAGAGTTAATGTTTCAGGTCAGTGACACTTCTTCAGAACTAGCAGATATTAGAAGTGTGAAAGGTTCAGGAAGTAAAGCGGAGGTGGGGCAAGAGATAACGAAGGAGGTGTAGATATTGCAAGGTCACAGAGAATAACTGACCAGAAGGTCATGGAGCAAAGGCAAACAATATGTTAATGGTGTGTTGAAAGACAAAGCATTAATACAGATAGGGTGTTAACGGACTGAAAACTGAACAGCCACAAGTACAAACATGAAAAATAACAGTGGGTAGGCAAACTGAACAAACTAAGATAAAATAAAGTAAACACAAAAAATAGTTTAAAGAAATATAAAGAACTAAAAATAAAAGTAAAATGGGGGGCCCCATCATGCTCTGAAATTATTGAACTCATTGTTCAGTCCGGCAGGTTGTACTGTGCCTCATCGGTAAATGAGATGCTGTTCCTCGAGCTTGCGTTGATGTTTACTGGAACACTGCAGCAATCCCAGGACAGAGATGTGAGCATGAGAGCCGGGGGGGTGGTGAGGGGAGTGTTGAAATGGCAAGCAACCGAAAGCTCGGGGTCATGCTTTCGGACTGAGCGGAGGTGTTCCGCAAAGCGATCACCCAGTCTGCGTTTGGTCTCCCCAATGTAGAGGAGACCACATTGCGAGCAGTGAATACAGTATACGACATTGAAAGAAGTAAATAGCTGCTTCACCTGAAAGGAGTGTTTGCGGCCTGGGATAGTGAAGAGAGAGGAGGTAAATGGACAGGTATTACACCTCCTGCGATTGCAGGGGAAGGTGCCCTGGGAAGGGGACAAGGTGGTGGGCGCAATGGAGGAGTGGACCAGGGCGTCGTGGAGGGAACGATCCCTTCGGAATGATGACAGGGGAAGGGAGGGGAAGATGCGTTTGGTGGCATCATGCTGGAGATGGCGGAGGATGACCCTTTGGATACAGAGGCTGATGAGGTGGAAAGTGAGGACAAGGGGAACCTTCTCGCGGTTCTGGGAGGGAGGGGAAGGGGTGAGGGTAGAGGTTTGGGAAATGGGTCTGACACGGTTGAGGGCCCTGTCAACCACAGTGGGAGGGAATCCTTGGTTGAGGAAAAAGGAAAACATATCAGAAGTGCTTCTGCCCATTTACCTCCTCTCTCCTCACTATGCCAGGCACCAAACACTCCTTTTAGGTGAAGCAGCGATTTACTTGTACTTCTTTCAATGTAGTATACTGTATTTGCTGCTCACAGTGTGGTCTCCTCTACATTGGGGAGACCAAGCGCAGACTGGGTGACCGCTTTGCGGAACATCTCCGCTCAGTCCGAAGGCATGACCCCGAGCTTCCGGTTGCTTGACATTTCAACACTCCCCCCTGCTCACATCTCTGTCCTGGGACTGCTGCAGTGTTCCAGTGAACATCAACGCAAGCTCGAGGAACAGCATCTCATTTACCGATTAGGCACGCTACAGCCTGCCGGACTGAACATTGAGTTCAATAATTTCAGAGCATGACGGGGCCCCCCCATTTTACTTTTATTTTTAGTTCTTTTTTATATTTCTTTCACTTTTTTTGTGTTTATTTCATTTCATCTTAGTTTGTTCAGTTTGCCTACCCACTGTTATTTTTCATGTTTGTACTTGTGGCTGTTCAGTTTTCAGTCCATTAACACCCTATCTGTACTAATGTTTTGTCTTTCAACACACCATTAACATATTGTTTGCCTTTGCTCCATGACCTTCTGGTCGGTTATTCTCTGTGACCTTGCGCTATCTACACCTTCTCCTTTGTTATCTCATGCCCCACCTCCGCTTTACTTGCTTAAAACCTTTCACATTTCTAATATCTGCTAGTTCTGAAGAAGGGTCACTGACCTGAAACGTTAACTCTGCTTCTCTCTCCACAGATGCTGCCAGACCTGAGTATTTCCAGCATTTCTTGTTTTTATCCCGAGCATTAGCCTAGGTTTCTGGATTACTAGCCCAGTGACATTACCACTATGCCACCACCTCCCCCTTGGTACAAGGTACAATATGGCTACTCTCAAGCCACCAGGCAATTAATCTACAGTAAAGGCCTGCTACTCGATCCGAACCCGACGGGATTAGACGACATGTGTCGGGGTCGGGTCGGACACGCTTTATCACCACCTCAGGTAAGTGACTCTAATGTTAATTTACATTTTGGACTTTAAAGGTGGTTTAGCTAGTTATTTTAAGCTTGTGCAGGTAAGGAACAAAGTGAAAAATGGAAGGTAGGTTAACTGATGGTCGAGTCAGCTCGGGCGCAGGGAAAAAATGGAAGAATGCAGGCTGGGCCGGGCGGGGTCCTGTCGGGTTCGGGTTGGGTCTCATTTGCAGATCCAAGTAGGCCTTTAATCTACAGGCCATTTAAAAATAAAATGCAACAACTATGAGCATACTGGATAAAGAAACAGAATGGGCTGCTGTCCCGCACTAATTTTACTCCTTGGCCGTAAGAGTTTTATACCGGGGGACCTGATTGAGGTATACAAAATTATGAGGAGCACTGATAGGATAGATAGAAAGAAACTTTTTCCTTTAGTGGAGGGATCAATAACCAGGTGGCATAGATTTAAGGTAAGGGGCAGGAGATTTAGAGGGGATTTGAGGAAAAAAAATTTCACCTTGAGGGTGGTTGAAATCTGGAACACACTGCCTGAAGCGGTGGTAGAGGCAGGAACCCCTCACAACATTTAAGTAGTATTGAGCACTTGAAACGCCACAGCATACAAGGCTACAGGCCAAGTGTTAGAAAATGGGATTAGAATAGATAGGTGCTTGATGGCTGGCCCAGACACGATGGGCCGAAGGGCCTGTTTCTGTGCTGTATAACTGAGAACATTCAATAGAAAGTACTGAAAACACTATGCTCCAATGAGAGAGTTTTCACAAACAGCTATTAACTGGGGGGGGGGGGGGGGGGGGTGCGAGAAAGAGGAGCTGCACACAGTCAACTTCTTTTTGGAAGGCCTTGACCCAAGAAATAATAGCACTTGAGAATAAGGACAGTCACATGGTTTGGACAGTTACCTCAAGTGTTCATTACTGCAACGGCTGGGCCTTGATATGAATAGCAGTCAAAGGATTGTTCATTCACAGACTCAGTTACTATCTGCATACAAAATTAGGACTGTCTTCACACAATTCAAACACCAATGGAAGCCTGTCAGCACACTAGGAAGCTCTTACCCAAATAGCTTCACCTGGCAGAGTAATGGTGCAAGCTGTGTGAAGAGACAATTTAAAGATGGAGAAGGACCCTTCTATTTCAAAATAGTGCTGGCTTCAGACTAACATTATGTTGTTTCTTGTTATTTTAGAACACATGCTGTTGCCTCACACAGATAGAGAAGCACTATGGCATTTAGCTTTACCTGTATCTGAAACTTGGCTTCTAGTCTCAATATCATACACTTGTTAGAAATATAGACAAGACTTATGATCATTACTTGTATAACACAGATGCTTTTACTTTGGACTGTAAAAACATGTAAATATTCGAGTTGTAATTTGCACATTTGGCAAACTCCTCCTCCCCCAATTGCCTTGCAAGCTTCTCTCAATAAACAATGGGCCATGGGTTTTCAAGCTGGGGCAAAATATCTGACTGTCAGATTTCTGCATTCTGGCATATTTATTTCTGTTGTTGTAAACTAATGGACACATTCTACAATTAAAGCATTGTTATTCTTTGGACAGCTGCTGTTTTCCAAAACTTAGAAAAGGGAGTCCCTGGAGGTCACATTTGTGGGGTGCGCACAAACTGGTATGAGGGCTACACCATAGACAGAACTTTGAAGGCCATTATTCGAGATAACTAGAATGCTTAGTAACAGTTAGAGGGGCACACACATCAGCCTCTACTTCAAGTACAAATTAACACTGTACAGAGTGGCAGCTCCTTGGACTCCAGCCTGAATAAAGGCTCACAATTACAACAGCAAAATACTGCAGATGCTGGAAATCAAATAAAACAGAAAATGTCAGAAATGCTCAATAGATCAGGCAGCATCTGTGGAGACAGAAAGAGTTTATTGTCAATGATCTTTCATCAGAACTAAGCAAGTTAGAAATGTATTAGGTTTTAAGCAAGTGAATTGAAGAGTGAAGAAAAAAAGGGGGCGTGTTGCGGACAATAGGGTGGAAGACAGGAGAGATTAAATGACAAAAGAGTTAGTGGTGCACAACCAAAGGGAGTGGTAATGGGACAAGAAAAGAAACAAAAGATGTGTCTAGAGATGGTGTGATGCTGCCATCTGAAAGCAAAAACAAGAGAACAATGAGATTAAACTGAAACCTGCACAGAAAAAGGAAACAAAATGGTGGCAGAGATTACAGCCTGAAATAGTTGAACGTCATGTTGAGTCTGGAAGGCCATAAAGTGCCTAATTGAAAGATGAGGTGCTGTTCCTTGAGCTTCTGTTCCTTGAACTTCACTGGAACACTACAGGAGGCAGAGGGCAGCGGGGTCAGTGTGAGAGCTAGGTAGAGAATTAAAATGCTAGGGGTCATGCTAGCGAACCAGGCAAAGCTGTTCCGCAAAGTGGTCACCCAATCTGCTTTAGGTTTCCCCAAAGCTGGATAGAGACTAGTTGAGCCCGAGTTCAAGGAAGCAGACAGCCGTCAGACCATCCTGGTGGGGAACTGAGGTATAGAAATGTAGGACATCCCTTGTCTCTTTTCCATTGATGACTATCGGTGCCATTTCCTGCTCCCACGCTGAACTGGAAAATTTCAACTTTGCAATCAATTTCCATCCTTCTCACCTTCACACAATCTATTTCTGGTTCTTCCCGTCCCTTTGTCGACTTCTCTGTCTCCATTTCTGGGGATAGGCCATCTACAAATACTCACGATAAGCCCACTGATTCCCATAATAACCCCCAACTACACGTCCTCACATCCTACTTCCTGTAAGGACTCTGTTTCCTTCTTCTAGTTTCTCCATCACATCTGTTCTGATGATGCAACCATCCATACCAGTGCTTCTTATGTGTTTTTCCTCAATCAAGGACTCCTCCAATCATGCTTGACAGGGTCCTTGACCGTGTCCATCTCATTTCCCGCACTTCTAATCTCACCCTTCCCTACCAGAATCATGATAGGGTTTCCCTTAGCTTCACCTTCTACCCCACTAGCTTCTGTACCAAACGGATCATCCTCTGCCATTTCCGCCACCTCCAGCGTGATGCTATCACCAAACATCTTCCCCTCCCCTTTCAGCATTTCGAAGGGACCATTTGCTCTGCAACACCCTTGTCCACTCCTTAATCGCCCTCAACACCCCCTCTCCTACACATGATACCTTTCCATGCAAGCACAGAAGATGCAACACCTGCCCTTTCACCTCCTCTCTCCTCACCGTCCAAGGACCCAAACACACTTTCCAGGTGAAACAGCAAATTAAATGTACTTTTAATTTATTGCTCACAACGTGGTCTGCTGTACATTACAGCCACCAAGATAGGGTGACCATTTTGCTGAGCACCTCCACTCAGTCCACTAGCATGACCTTAAGCTTCTGGTCGCTGTCATTTTAATTCTCCACTTTGCTCTCACACTGACCTCTGTCCCCGACCTACTGCAGTGTTCCAATGAAGATCAAAGTAAGCTAGAGGATCAGCACCTCATCTTTCAATTAGACACTTTACAGCCTTCTAAACTCAACATGGAGTTCAACAATTTCAGACTGTAATCTTTGCCCCATTTTGTTTTCTTTTTCTTTGCAGGTTTCAGTTTTACTTTCATTGTTCACTTGTTTTTGTTTTCAGATGGCAGCTGCTCACGATTCTTCAATTCACATCTCTGGACACATCTTTTGTTTCTTTGCTTATAACACTCCCTTTGGCCCTGCAGCACCAACTCTTTTGTCATTTAATCTCTTCCGCCTTCCACCCTATCACAGGCCTTCCTTTTGTTCTTTTTCCACCCTCCCCCTTTCACTTGCTTAACACCTGCTTCATTTTTAATTTTTCCAAGTTCTGATGAAAGGTCATTGATGCGAAATGTTAACTGTTTCTCTCTCCACAGATACTACCTGACCTGCTGAGTATTTCAATTTTCTGTTTTATTTCACAATTACAATGGCAATAGAAAGCTTTAATGCATTTCTTCCTACTACCTGCATGCATTTTGAAAGGTCCCAACCGCATAAAGGAAAACTTGATTTGCACATATCTTAAGAACATTTAAGGAAATGGCAAGATTTTCAAAATTGATGGCTGAGCAGTCACATATGAAAATGGTGGATCAATAAATATACTTTCTCCACTACTTCAGCTATTTTTTATTTAAAACAGATTAGAAATAGACCTCAGCCATCACTAGATGTCAGTCCCACACAAATGCTGCAACTTTGTGATTGAATGTCTGCAGATATTGCAATGCACCTCATTATGCAGGAAAGGGCAACCTACAGCTCTGTCACTAGGACTTCAGTAAAGTGCAACAGTGGCTGCATAGTCATTCACTGCTCATTTCAACTGTGAAATCACCCATCAGCATAATACTCAATTGTCCTTTCAAACTTGAGTGGTATCCAGAAACAGCATTGTGCACTGTATAAAACTGGGGTAAAGTACAAGTGGTTAAAGATGTGTCACTGGTGATGGTTGAGAGAACAATTTGAGAAGAATTGAGTATCATACGAGCAGATCAAGCAACACTTTGAACTTCGGTTTAAGTGTGATTTTTCCTATCACGTATCAGTAAGCAAAACATCCCGCATCAACATCATATGCAAGTCGAACTCAGGAACCCTGACACAACTGATGGTGGTACTCCACTGCAATAATACAGGGATTAACAGACTTTCAGAACTGCAGACAAGTAGTAAGAGCAAGGAGTTTGTTCGATATCTTGGCCAATATCAGCCTTTCAATATCAAAAGCAGACTAACTGGTTATTCATTTCACCGCTGTCTGTTGGATCTTTGCGCAAAATGGCTGTTAGCCACACGATCCAGATCGCTGCAATTCAAAGAACTCACTAGTTGTAAAGTACTGGGAGACATTTGGGAGCTTTGATAAGGCACTTCATAAGTGCAAGCTTTGCTTTCTTTAACATTGCTTAACATTTCACGCCTGCAGATTAAGACTTGCCAATAACAGGCCACAGCAGAACACATTGCAGAATATTCTGACCTTCAATTCAAAACATGTTGTCTGAAAGAAGATTTGGTTTGTGCATTATTGAAAATGAATCACTGTAAGATGAAAAGGCAACCTGCACTCAAAACAAGAAAATCCATTTCAAAGTACATTTAGAAAAGATCCAGAACGACAACATTTGGTAAAGGATAAAATCGGATTCCACATGTACACTGATGGCACCCAACCACACTTCTCCACTACCCCTCGACTGTTTCTGCTAGCCTGCACGCCCGACCTCCAGTCCTGGCTACAATTTTCAGCAGTCAAAGATTGGAAGATCCCTGTCTTTTGTCCCTGCCACAACCTATGTTCCCTCACCAATGTCTCAGGTTAAACCAGATTGTTCGCAACCTCAGTATCCTATACCTACTTCCACCTCCTGAGCTGAGCTTCCAACCCCATAGCCTCTCCAAAGATCCCCTACTTCCACCTCTATAACAGACCCATTTCAACTCTTACCCCAGCCCATATGCTATTGAAAGCCTCATCCATGTTTTGTCACCTCCAGACTGCAGTATTCTAACTCTTTCCTAGATGACCTCCCATCATCCACAGTGCAAAAGCTTTAGCTCATCAGAAACTCTGCTGCCCATATCCCAAATCCGAATATCCTAAGCATCGAGTCTGCTTACCCAGCACCCAACCTGGCAACAGATTTTGTCTGATTATGCTTCTGCAAATCCATTTGTGATGTTTTCCTACACTCAAGGCACTATGTAAGCACAAGTTGCTGCTGTTACAATATAAAGACCGATATCAAATTATAAAAAGACTTGCTTTTATATAGCGCCTTTCACAACCTCAGAACATCTCAAAGCACTTTACAGCAAATTAATTTTTTTTGAAGTGCAGTCACTGTTCTAATTTAGGAAATGTAGCAACCAATTTGCACACAGCAAGCTCCCATAAACAGCAATGCGATGACTATAACTTGCTTTACTGATATTGGCTGAGGGATAAATATTGTGCAGGACACAAGGGATAGTTCCCCTACTCTTCTTCGGAAATAATGCCGAGATCTTTTCCATCCACCCGAGAGGTCAGACAGGGCCTCGGGTTAACGTCTCATCTGAAAGATGGCACCTCCAACAGTGAAGAATTCCATTGGTACTGCACTGGAGTCTCAGCCTTAATTTTTGTGCTCAGGTCCTGGAGAGGGAACCTTCTGACTCAGGCGATAGTGCTACCAACTGAGCCACAGTTGATACCATAAAAAAATTAGCAACTCTAAAGCTAATGAGGAAAACTAAATCAGCAATAGAAAGAGGGAAAATCTTGAGAAAAATGGAAGTGTTCTCATTAATCACACTTACCGTACTGAAGCAGACTACAAATGATAACTACACCATTGATGAACTGAGCCTCCATCTGCCTAATGGGAGAGGAGCAATAAGACAAAACAAGTAGAGTGTAGAACTTCATACATGTTTACTTCACAACTGTACATAATGCAGCTGACTGCAGTGTCTGAAATCTGTTGCACATCTGGACAATGGTCAACTTTCCTAATGGTGAGTTACTCTTTAAAGTGCTTCAGGAATGATTGCTAGAGTATTGTAAACACAGCACCTAGAAATAGCTGAATATGTAAATAGCAGCAAATGCACAGGTCACAAACTTCCAAAGTTATTTAAAAAGCAGGTTTCGAGGTGTGGTGTTTAGGTTTACCGCCCTCCCTAAGACAGACTCTGCATTCTCACAATCTCTGAAAGCATGATTTTTAGTACAAGAGGTTTGATTTTTCTTTTGGCTGATTGGAAAAAAAGTTGCAAAGAATTTTTTTTGAGAAGTTACTGCATATATTCCAGCTAGCAGCAAGTCTTCACTGCAACCATAAGGTCCTGCTCAGTGACATACAGAGAATAGAATACACTTTCCATACCTCAGCATAGCAGACACTTTACACTATCTCAACTTAGACCGAAGGCAACAAAACGAGTTCAATTTCATGCCCTCATCCCCAATTGTCTGAGCCGGCAATTAACTACTTCACAAGTAAAACCATCAGACGAGTTAACAAATCACTGGAATCGACTTCAAAACTAAATGCATTTTATTAGTGTTACTTTTAAACACTGATGTATCTGAATGCTGCTGTATGACAAAGTACTTTTGTTTTGAAGAAAAGCATTCCAAGATCCCCGCTCTGCTCAAAATTTCTCAATTTGCTCTTTTTCTGCATGTGCTTTCATGATTCTGGTGTAACTAACATCCAAGAGCTGCCCCTCTCCAGTCCTGTAACGCACAGAATACTCGATCCAGCTACCTGCTGCATTTCACTGAGTGAATCACGTTCAAAATGATGATAGAATAAATAAGGGGAAACTGTTTCCATTGGCAGAAAAGTTGGTAACCACGGTATACAGATTTAGGATAATTGGCAAACCAGAGGGGAGATTTTAAAAAATTCATGCAATGAGTTAGGATGATCTGGAATGCGCTGAAATGGCAGTAATTTTCAAAAGGGAATTAGATATATACTTAGATATACAAGAAAAAAAAATTGCAGAGCTACAGGAAATAACAGCGGGTGGGACTGATTGCTAGAGCGCTACGAAAGAGTCTACATGAATGGCCTCCTGTTCTGTATATTTTCATTTTGCTTTATCAACAAATTTTTGGATGTAAATGCAGGGGGAATGGTCAAGTAGTTTGCAGATGAGACAAAAATTGGCCACGTGGTTGATAACATGGACGATAGCTGTAGACTGCAGGAAGATATCAATAGACTAGTCAGGTGGGCAGAAAAGTGGCAAATGGAATTTAAGCTAGAGAAGTGAGGTGATGTATTTGGGGAGGTCAAACAAGGCAAAGGATTACACAATAAATGGGAGAATACTGAGAGGTGTAGAGGAAGTGAGGGACCTTGGAGCGTACGTCCACAGATCCCTGAAGGTAGCAGGACAGGTCGATAAAGTGGTTAAGAAGGCCTATGGAATCCTTTCCTTTATTAGCCGAGGCAAAGAATATAAAAGTAGGGAGGTTATGCTGGAACTGTATAAAAACTTGAGTACTGTGTGCACTTCTGTTCACCTCAACATAGAAAGGATGTAATTGCACTAGAGAGGGTACAGAGAAGATTTACGAGGACGTTGCCAGAACTGGAAAATTGTAGCTATGAGGAAAGATTGGATAGGCTGGGGTTGTTCTCTCTGAAAGAGGGGAGGCTGAGGGTAGATTTGATTGATATCTACAAAATTGAGGGGGGCCTGGATAGAGTGGATGGGAAGGGCCTATTTACCTTAGCAGAGGGATCAGTGACTAGGGGGCATTGATTGGTAGAAGGATTAGAGGGGAGATGAGGAAAACATTTTTCACGCAGATGGTGGGGGTCTGGAACTCACTGCCTGAAAGTGTGGTAAAGGCAGAAACCCTCATCTCATTTAAAAGGTGCCTGTATGTGCACCTGATGTGCCGTTAGCTGCAGGGCTACGGACCAAATGCTGGAAAGCGGGATTAGGCTCGGAGGCACTTTTTGTTTCAGCCAGTGCAGAAACACTGGGCCAAGTGGCCTCTTTCTGTGCCATAAACTTTCTATGATTCTACGGCACATATTCAAACTTTTCCACTTGCATTACATGATACAATTAGAAGTTTAAGAGCAAGGTGTTTAAGACAATCAGCAACAGAAAGATCAGAATCACACTCCAGCACAAACCAAAAAGTGGAATCCACAAAAAGCAGCAAGATAGCACAGTGACACTGCACAATGCTACAGGATTAACCACACAATTCATCCAATGGATGAACCCCAAGTCCTAGCTGTGCCAAAGGCGAAGTAGAGATTTTCAAAGAACATTTAAATGGAGAACACCTCCATCAAACAGAGCTTTCATGGAGAAATGGTATACAACATGGGTGAAAATATAGAATATAACAAAAAATGCTGGAAATACTCAGCAGGTCTGGCAGCATCTGTGGAGAGAGAAGCAGAGTTAACATTTGTGGTCAGTGGCCTATCAGAACCCTAAATTCTGCTTCTCTCTCCACAGATGCTGCCAGACCTGCTAAGTATTTCCAGCACTTTTTTTTTTATTTTAGATTTCCAGCATCTGCAGTATTTTGGTGAAAATATAGATCTGTTAAGAAAACCATCAGAATAAACCTACTGGCACAGATCAACAGTGAAAGGATAAGACTCTGAATAGGCTTCACAGAACAAACGACAAATTAAAGTAGGGACCAGTGAAATTTGTTAAGTGGAACAAATAGTACATCTCAGTGAAATCCTGCAACATTATTAGTTCAGCAACGTTGCCAGAATGGACATCTGCATTGTAAAACGGTCATACCAACTTCAACAATGCACACCAATTCAGAAAAATTCTCTGAACAGATTAAGTAAAACTTTAACAAATCATCCTTCCCCCCTCGCCACAATAATCCAGATTATTTTATATCAAATTTCAAAACAGAAACAATCAAGAGGGGTCAAGCTAGAGGCCTTGGTGGCCATATACATAAAAGCAGGACAAGCTGATAAAGGTGGTTAAAAAAGCATACTTGAGTTTATAGAGAAATATAAAAGAGATCATGCTAGAACATTATAAATCACTGGTTAGGCCACAGTTGGAGTACTGTGAATAATTCTGGGCACCACACTTCATGAAAAATGCAACGGCCTTAGAAAGCGTACAGAAGATATTACCAGGATGTTACCAGGGTTGAAGGACTTCAGTTATGAGGGGTTTGAAAAGTTATGATTCTCCAATGGTGGGGGAGTCCAGAACCAGGGGTCATAGTCTAAGGATACGGGGTAAACCTTTCAGGACTGAGATGAGGAGAAATTTCTTCACCTAGAGAGTGGCGAGCCTGTGAAATTTGCTAACAAAGAAAGCAGTTGAGGCCAAAACATTGTATGTTTTCAAGAAGGAGTTAGATATAGCTCTTAGGGCGAAAGGGATTAAAGGATATGGGGGGAAAGCAGGAACAGATTACGGAGTTGCATGATCAGGCATGATCATAATGAATGGCGGATCAGGCTCAAAGGGCCAAATGGCCTACTCCTGCTCCTATTTTCTTTGAACAGAGAAGGTTAATAAGTGGTGACCTAATGAAGGCTTTCAAGATAATGAGAGGTTTTGATGGAAGAGTTAGAGAAAAACTATTCCCCATGGTGAATGGGTCAATAACCAGAGGCCATAGATTTAAAATCATTGGCAAAAGATCTAGAGGGCAGATGAAGAGAAATTTTCCACTCAGTTGTCAGAACACGACTTGGAAAGGTGGTGAGAAGCCAACTTCGTAAATAATTTTAAAAGAGAGGCGCACAGGTACTTCAGGATGAGGAACTTACAGACAAAAAGCAGGGATGTGAACAAAGCAGGGATGTGAACTAAGCATGTTTGCTCTTTCAAAGAGGCAGCACAGGCATGACAGGCCGAATGACCTCCTTCTGTGCAAGTTTCTATGATCTTAATGTAGGAAGGGCTGTAGAGCAGGAGCCAGGCTCTACAATAATTTAAACCACAGTTACTGTATGAATATTTGCATTTAGATCACTGAACTCTACACAAGCCCCTCTGTTGGTGAGTCTCTCAGAGCCACAGAAAAACTAAATAAAGCTGTGTATTATGGAGCGGAAATTTTATTCCATGTTCCAGAAGCAAATATCAGACAAGCATATTCAAACATGACAGAATTAGAGGGTGCACGCTTCTATATATTTTACCAGAAGTCAAAACACTTCACCTACCCAAAGCCATACAAATAATCTGTAGCACACATTAAATGAAAATGTAACTTGCAGGAGCTTGGGGGAAGGGAGGTGGGGGGGGGGGGGGGGGGTGCGTAATCAAAGAGGTTGTGCCCCAGAAAAAAAACCTGCAGCTGTCCAATAATATTTGTACAAGACTTCCTCAGGGTCAGGATAAACGATGGAACCTAGTTTCTAAACTGACATAAAACTCTTTGCAAATGTAGGATGTGACTCCACAGAAATCACCAAAGTTATGAATCGTGAACGCCAATTCAAAATGCAGCATTTTAATAAAAAGGGCACGATTCATTTTTGAATAACTACACAACTCATGTTTACTATTAGTGAGGACATCTTACCCAATTAAACTCTATACCAATGGATGGATTACACAGCACTTTTACATGGGCTTCTCTATTGGTAGAGGAAACATTCATACTTGTAAGATTCCACTACATTTTACAACCAGAAGCTACTAAGTCACCACATTAAGTCAGGATGCTACAATCGGTACAACATGCCCCAATGTAGGGTATAAGGTATACCATTTTTCCTATGAGTATAATTAATTTTCCAAGGTCAGTGGTAGGATATAGTATTGTTTAGGATTGGCTAGACTTATGAGTATGTTTTATTTAACCATAGATTGATCTACTGCTTCTTGGGCAATCAGACCAGACTAACCTTAGTCACGTCCTCAAAGAACAGCAAGCCATGACAAGGAAGCCATCTTCACAGAAAACAAGACATTTTTACAGCTGATTCTGTCTTATTTGTTTTAACTGAATAGATAAATCGCACTCCAATTTTTGTTTTGCATGGAGGCATTTTAGTTGAGATTTTTCCATTCACCTTTCGTAAAAGGCCTCATTACAAAACTGCAATTAGTTGGTATGATGTCAGAAAAATAAACTTACACGAACAGCTTTAAACAAAGAGGCGTTATACAAAACCTAGAACTTTGTGAATTTTTAAACAGATAACTGATGTAATGTTTCACTCAAGTTAACATCTAGCCATTATCAGTAACATGACAACTCCAGGAAATGAGACTCCAATTCTGGGATAAAAACCCAGCCACAAATGGCATTTAAACATCATTGTGGGAACACTTTGCTGAGACATCAGACTTACATGATATACATAATGTAGCAATCATTATTTTTTTTTAAATAAATAGGCTTCCTCAATGGAACAGCAAGTTAACACACCGTCTTGTATGGTACCGAGCCACAAAGTTCAATTAGGAAATGAGCTATCAGCTTGGCCGGGGGGGGGGGAGGAGGAGGGTGGGGCTCCAGTTTGTTTTAATACCTGTACACGGAGGAGAAAAACAAAATCAGCCTGGAATTTCCCTTCTGATCTTTGCCCAGCAACCTCTACTGTAAACTTTATGTGCGGACATTGGGCAAGAACAGGGTTGGGCGGACTTAACTGCCCACAACAGTTAAACAGTCTGAAAATGCTCAGTGTCTAGACTAACATGAAAAATGGCCAAAGTAATGGAGGGCTGCCAATATCAGTGGAATGACAATGCACCTAAAATCATTGGCTTGAGGACAGAAAACTTGCTAATTCACAACAACTTTTTAAAAAATGACCTGGTCATAGGAGTTTCTCAACAAAAGGTGTGTAAAAATGTTAAACTCTTCGGATTACCCCAGATGTGTTTTCGTGCCCATTTATGTGCTACGACTGCGAGTGCTGTTGAATCTGCACTATTTACACTATAGGGTGTATTACACAGTACTAGTAACAGTTATGCAAGCACAGGCAAGAAGTTACATTACTGGCCTGTTGCAGCAGGCTGGAAACTCCACAGGCGCCAGGAAAATCACATCTTCAGGTGGTTCTCTACACTTTTGAGACAGTACTGCTTAATTCACTCCACGTCACTCCTGGTGGCATTGATGCTGTAGTGCAAAGGGCCTCTGAAGAACCCATTGCAATTACATAAGACATGGCCATATTTAACCAAAGGGAAAGTTAGTTGGCATCACCACACTTGGACCTCTCAAGTTTGCACATGTACTTTCTACAGGTTATCTGCATGTATATGTGCCAGTAAGCAATAAGAATCTCAAGCCACAACTATATCTCCAAAATAAAGTGACTTCAGAACAAATCACCAGGTCACAGTCCAATTAAAATATTGTACTTACAACCTTACATCCTGCATCGCGATCTACATAATCACCACTTTCCCTACTCCCGAAAATTTTACAGCCTCTCCCGACTTCCTATATCCTCGTCTGTACATATCTATATCCTATTCCTCTCAAATGCCCAGACTCCTCTTCCACCTTTATCCTCCCCAGTCTCTCATCTCCAAGAGCTGCCTATTTTTCTCTCCCAAATGCTTGAACTTCTCTCCCCATCTCCCTGAAGCAACCGCATTCCATCATGCATTTTTTCAAATCCTCGCCTGTATTTGACTCTTTTCCACTCATCTTCCCTCACCTGTACTACTTCCCTCTCCAACCCCTAGTCTTCTTTCCCTCCAAATTCTCACCCTCATCTCCCAACGCCCTAAGCTCTTCTCGAGCATCTTCCCGCCCGCGGAGCCCCGGCCTCCTTTCCTGGATCTCCCCTCTCTCTGTTCACCATCCCACCCCCGGCTCCCAAATCTCTGCCTCCTCTCCCGCCCCCTCCCATTCCCTCTACGGGTTCCGGCTCTCTCCCATTCCCCCCCGCCCCTCGGACGACACCGCACTCACCAAACCATGCCATAAGCTCCCTCCCCGATGTAGCTGAGATTGGTGTATCGCGGCCCAGTGTCAAACACCTGCCCACGAATCACTTCAGGCCCGGTTGCGCACTGAGGCAAAGTCGGCGCAGCCGCCATCTTACTCAGATCATCCGGAATGACCAAGGATCGCACCGATTGGACTGACGACCACACGTGACGGCAAACCAACAGGGAGGGGCACGATTGGACCACTGGAAACCAGCTGACTCGCAGCACCAGCGAGCAATTCGATTGGACAATGATAGACCACCTGACCCGCAGCTGCCAACGAGTGTTTTGATTGGACGGTGATCAGGATTGAAGCACTGGGTGGGTATTCAGAGGCCGAGTGTAATAAGGTGGTGAGTAAAGAAAGAGGAACTTAAAACTTGCATTTATATAGCACCTTCCATGACTCAAGAGGCCCAGAAGCGCTTTACAGCCAATGAAGATAGGTAGGAAAGTAAGTTGTGAAGAAGATATAAGGAGGCTACAAAGAAATATAGATAGGTTAAGTGAGTGGGCAAAGATCTGGCAAATAGAGTATAATGTGGGAAAATGTGAAATTGTCCATTTTGGCAGAAAGAATAAAAAAGCATATTATCTAAACAAAGTGATTGATGACAACGCTACGTCATCAGGATGCGCCGCGGTGCACACATGCGCACACGGTCTCAGGCCCTCTGCGCATGCGCTGCGGTCTGGATTGCCAGGACCAGTTTGCGCATGCGCAGATAACGTCATCGCGTAACGTCATCTTCCTCGGGGAACACGCCAGGTTGGCCTCTGCGCATGCGCAAACTGGTCCTGGCAATCCGGACCGCAGCGCATGCGCAGAGGGCCTGAGACCGTGTGCGCATGTGCGTCAATCTTCCGAAAGCTTCGGCGCGAGTTTTTGAAAATGGAAGGAGGAGAGGTTTCGTCGGGCATTTTATCTCAATTATTTAGTCATTTTGGACATTTGCTTCATTTTTATTAGACAGAGGAGATTGTTCCAAGGTAAGTTGCTCTGAAAATATTTACATTGTCTGGGGCACCGCATGTGCTCCAGTCCCTGTTGTTAAATTGGTCTGAAAACATTTCAAAGGAGGGAAGGGAGGGGGGAAAGGGGGGAAGGGAGGGGGGAAGGAGGGAAGGGAGGGGGGGAAGGGAGTGGGGAAAGGAGGGAAGGGAGGAAAGGGGGGAAGGGAGGGGGGGAAAGGGGGGGGGAGGGAAGGAGGAAGGAAGGGAGGGAGGGAGGGACGGGGGGGGGAAGGGAGGGAGGTCGTGGGGGGAGGGGGGAAGGGAGGTCGGGGGGAGCAGCGGAGCGGAAGGGGAGTGCCTTTTTCTGTGCATGCGCCATAAACACAAGGACTGGCTGATGAGATGGAGCCAATTAATTTGCCCAACAATTGCCCGGAAGCACCTTCGGATGGAGGTGGCCATGCGCTGGACATCAGTCGCGTGCCACAATCCATGGATCCTGAGCGTTTCACCCCCTGGCCCAATGATCTGATGGACCATACATACGCCTGCCTGTTCAAAGCTCCACTTCCCCCACCTGCGGTACCCTCTCCTTGCTGTTCAGTTACACAGTCACCTGTTCCTGCACCCATCCAAGCAGTGCACATGGACACACAGCCACATGTTTCCCCATCCGCCCTTGAAACAACCATGCAGAGCCTTGTGAGACTCCGCAATTGCCAGCTGCTGCCTGTCAAGCAGAGAAGGCGTCCAAAGGGGTCAAGCACTTGGGGAACATTCAGCAAGAAGAGACTGAGCACTAAAAGAAACAAGCATGCCGTATCCAGTGGTAGCACAAATGTGAATGCACTTGCTGCGTACACAACTGGTGAGGTGGGAGTGCAGCCACACCATTCTCCATCCTCAGTGTTGCTTTAAGGCAAAGGTAGATAAGAGTGAAAGAAATGGAAGATGATGCTGATAGTAGTAGGCAGGATTAAATGGGAATGGATGGGAAGACGCATGAGTAGCATAACCACTAGCAGGGAACAGCTGGGCTAAATGGCCTGCTTTATGTTCATAGTCCAAAAGAAATGTGCTTCTTTTTCCAGCACCCTCACATCATTCATGTTTTCCCTGAGAGCAGCATTGAACCATCACGAGATAGGGGCAGTAACATCATCCTGACTCCTACAGCTGAGGTGGGTACTAAGTGATTCATTGGCCTATACTGCAGAGCATAAAGCATGCGCAACAGTAATTTCATTGGAGGGAGGGAGGCAAGCTCTGACTCTGATTTGCTTTTCTTCTTTTCATGTAAAACATGCCGGCGAGAAAACAATCCTCGAGACTTACGGTCAGCATTCTAGCAACGAAGGCAACTGGATCATGCTGCGGAGCTCATCACGATGTGGAAAGGAACATTGCATTTATGGATGAATTGGGAATGCACATTGGGATGCGCTTGGGGAACATTCACCAAGAATAGACTGAGCTCAGACTCTTGTGACTTTGCCTTCTTCACATGGACAATACAGTAGTGGAATAGAGAGCCAAGCGTTCATTCACCACAAGGCTCTCCAGGAACAATCTCTTTAGCTGTGCATAGCAGAGACTCGGCCTGTCTGTCTAACGGGAATGCTGGACACAACACTCATGTATCCATGCACAGCAGTTCCTCGGATACTTAATGAACTTAATAAAACTTTTCAATAATTAAACCCAGAATTGTTGAGGTTTTGTTTTGCATGCTATTTCCCCGACTTTGCAACTGCACTTCAGATATTCAACTATGGTGGAGGGGTGGAGGTAGGGGGGTAGAGGGAGGGGTGGGGAGAGCTGGGAGGGGTGGGGAGAGGGAGCATGCAAAATGCAGGGACCAGACAGTTGCAATGCCTGAAGTACTGTGGAGAAGTAGAGAAAGCAACTGGATTGGGCATCGCAGCTGGAGGGAATGGCTGAATGGAGAGGGCCGGAAGCGAGAGGCCGTAGAGAGCTGCGGGGAGCGAGCGTGCGAAGACCTTGGTGTCACCGGGTCCAGGGACTGGCCAGTAAGTCTTTTGCTGTTGTGTTTATGGCGCATGCACAGGAAAAGGCACTCCTCTTCTGTTCCGCTGCTCCCCCCCCCCACTCTCTCCCCTTCCTCCCCCCCAGCTCTCCCCCTCCCCTCCCTCTTTCTCCCCCTCTCCCTCTTTCTCCCCCCCTCCCTCTCCCCCTCCCTCTTTCTCCCCCCCTCCCTCTCCCTCTCTCACCCCCCCTCCCCCTCCCCCTCTCTCTCCCCCTCCCTCCTCTCCCTCCCCCTCTCTCTCCCTCCCCCCCCTCTCTCTCCCTCCCCCCTCTCTCCCCCTCTCCCTCCCCCCCTCTCCCCCCCTCTCCCTCCCCCCCTCTCCCCTCTCCCTCCCCTCCCTCTCCCTCTCCTCTCCCTCTCCCCCTCTCTCCCTCTCCCCTCTCCCTTTTTCTCTCCTCCCCCCCCCCCCCCCCCCCCGGCACCGCTACCGCTGGTCTCCACGCGCTGCTCTCCCCAGCCCCCGCGCTGCTCTCCCCTGCCCCCGCGCTGCTCTCCCCGGCCCGCTCCACTCTCTCACTCCGGCCATTGTATTCTGCCACGTGTTTGTTAGGTTTCATCTCTGTGATTGTTTGAGCAGCGCCATCTTTAGTCCTGGCAGCTGCTACAGTCGCAAGCTGTGACGTTTCCGTGGCACATGCTGTATTTGCGCATGTGCCAAAACAGCGCCACCTACCGATCGCGTTGTCAACAATTGCGGTCTTATCTAAATGGTGAGAAATTGCAGAGCTTTGAGATGCAGAGGGATCTGGGTGTCCTAGTGCATGAATCACAAAAGGTTAGTATGTAGGTACAGCATGTAATTAGGAAAGCTCATAGAATTATATTGTTTATTGCGAGGGGAATTGAATACAAAAGTAGGGAGGTTATGCTTCAGTTATACAGGGCATTGGTGAGACCACATCTGGGGTACTGTGTACAGCGTTGGTCTCCTTATTTAATGAAGGATGTATATGTGTTGGAAGCAGTTCAGAGAAGTTTTACTAGACTAATACCTGGAATAGGCGGGTTGTCTTATGAGGAAAGGTTGGACAGGCTAGGCTTGTATGCGCTGGAGTTTAGAAGAGTAAGAGGCAACTTGATTGAAACATATAATACATGAATAGGAAGGGAATAGAGGGATATGGGCTCCGGAAGTGCAGAAGGTGTTAGTTTAGGCAGGCATCAAGATCGGCGCAGGCTTAGAGGGCCGAATGGCCAGTTCCTGTGCTGTACTGTTCTTTGTTCTTTACATCCTGAGGGATCTTGACAGGGTGGATATGGAAAGGATGTTTCCTCTTGTGGGACAATCTAGAACTAGGAGCCACTGTTTAAAAATAAAGGGTTGCCCATTTAAGACAGAGATGAGGAGAATTTTTTTCTCTCAGAGGATCGTGAGTCTTTGGAATTCTCTTCCTCAAAAGGCGGTGGAAGCAGAGTCTTTGAATATTATTAAGGAAGAGGTAGATAGATTCTTGATAAGCTAGGGGGGTGAAAGTTATCGGGGGTAGGCAGGAGTGTGGAATTGAGGTTGCAATCACATCAGCCATGAACATGTTGAATGGCGAGCAGGCTCGAGGGGCCGAGTGGCTTATGTTTCCCTCTGAACCTTCTATATTCAGCCTGGTTCTCCATTGTATTATCCTTCCTACAGTATGGTGCCCAGAATTGGACACAATACTCCAGTTGAGGCCAAACCAGTGTTTACTAAAGTTTCATAGAGTTATAGAGTAATAGAGTTATACAGCACAGTACCAGGCCCTTTGGCCCATCGTGTCTGTGCTGGCCATCTATTCTAATCCCATTTTCCAGCACATAGCCCGTAGCCTTGTATGCTATGGCGTTTCAAGTGCTCATCTAAATACTTCTTAAATGTTGTGAGGGTTCCAGCCTCTACCACCCCTTCAGGCAGTGTGTTCCAGATTCCAACCATGCTCTGGGTGAAAACAATCTTTCCTCAAATCCCCTCTAAACCTCCTGCCCCTTACCTTAAATACTATGCCCCCTGGTTATTCCCTCCACTAAGGGAAAAAGTTCTTCTTATCTCCTCTTAATTTTGTATACCTCAGTCAGGTCCCCCCTCAGCCTTCTCTGCTCTAAAGAAAACAACCCTAGCCTATCTAGTCTCTCTTCATAGCTGAAATGCTCCAGCCCAGGCAACATCCTGGTGAATCTCCTCTGCACCCTCTCCAGTGCAATTACATCCTTCCTATAGTGAGGCAACCAGCACTGTACACAGTACTCCATCTGTGGCCTAACTAGCGTTTTATACAGCTTCATCATAACCTCCCTGCTGTTATATTCTATGCCTCGGCTAAATAAGGCAAGTATCCCATATGCCTTCCTAACCACCTTATCTACCTGTGCTGTTGCCTTCAGTGATCTATGGACAAGTACACCAAGGTCCTTCTGACCCTCTGTACTTCCTAGGGTTCTACCATCCATTGTATATTCCCTTGCCTTGATAGTCCTCCCAAAATGCATCACCTCACACAGCTCAGGATTAAATTCCATTTGCCACTCCTCCGGCCATCTTACCAGCCCATTTATATCGTCCTGTAATTTAAGGCTTTCCTCCTCACTATTTACAACACCACCAATTTTCGTGTCATCAGCGAATTTACTGATCATACTTCCTATATTCACGTCTAAATCATTAATGTACACTACAAACAGCAAGGGTCCCAGCACCGATCCCTGCAGTACACCACTGGTCACAGTCTTCCAATTGCAAAAGCAACCCTCGGCCATCACCCTCTCACCCTCTGCCTCCTGCCACTAAGCCAATTTTGGATCCAATTTGCCAAATCGCCCTGGATCCCATGGGCTCTTACCTACTTGACCAATCTCCCTTGCGAGACCTTATCAAAAGCCTTACTGAAGTCCATGTAGACTACATCAACTGCTTTACCCTCATCTACACACCTAGTTACCTCCTCGAAAAATTGAATCAAATTTGTTAGACGTGATCTCCCCCCGACAAAGCCATGCTGACTATCCCTGCCTCTCCAAGTGGATATTTAATCCTGTCCCTCAGATTTTTTCCCAATAGTTTCCCTACCACTGATGTTAGACTCACTGGCCTATAATTACCTGGTTTATCCCTGCTACCCTTCTTGAATAATGGTACCACATTCACTGTCCTCCAATCCTCTGGTACCTCTCCTGTGGCCAGAGAGGATTTGAAAATTTGTGTCAGAGCCCCTGCTATCTATTTTTCTAGCATAGCAGCCTGGGGTACATCTCATCTGGGTCTGGGGATTTATCCACTTTTAAGCCCGCTACAACTGCTAATACCTCCTCCCTTTCAATGTTAATTTGTTCAAGTATATCACAATCCCCCTCCCTGATCTCTACACCTACATCATCCTTCTCCATAGTGAACACAGATGAAAAATAATCATTCAAAACCTCACCTACGTCCTCCGGCTCCACACACAGATTGCTACTTTGGTCCCTAATGGGCCCTACTCTTTCCCTGGTTATCCTCTTGCCCTTAATATACCTATAAAACGCCTTGGGATTTTCCTTTATCTTGCCCGCCATTGTTTTTTCGTGCCCCCTCTTCGCTCTCCTAATTACCTTTTTAAGTACCCCCCCTGCATTTTCTATACTCCTCCAGGGCTTCTGCTATTTTCAGCCCTCTGAATCTGCCATAAGCCTCCTTTTTTTTCCTAATCCAATCCTCTCTATCCCTTGGCATCCAGGGTTCCCTGGATTTGTTGGATCTACCCTTCACCTTTATATGAACATGTTGGCCCTGAACTCTCACTATTTCCTTTTTGAATGACTCCCACTGGTCTAATGTGGACTTTCCTACAAGTAGCTGCTGCAAGTCCACTTTGGCCAGATCCTGTTTTATCATATTGAAATCGGCCTTCCCCCAATTCAGTACCTTTATTTCCGGTCCATCGTTGTCCTTTTCCATAACTACCTTAAATCTTACAGAGTTATGGTCACTATCCCCAAAATGCTTCCCCACTGACACTTCTACCACTTGTCCGGCTTCATTCCCCAAGATTAGGTCCAGTCCCGCCCTTCTCTTTTAGGATTTTCTACATGCTGGCTCAAAAAGCTGTCCAGGATGCACTTTAAGAATTCCACCCCCTTTAAGCCTTTTGCACTAAGACTATCTCCATTAATATTGGGGAAGTTGAAATCCCTGACTATTATTACCCTATTATTTTTACACCTCTGAGATTTGCCTACATATCTGCTCCTCTATCTCTGTCTGACTGTTTGGAGGCCTGTAGTACACTCCCAGCAAACTGATTGCCCCCTTTTTTATTTTTAAGTTCTACCCATATGGTCTCATTTGAGGAACCTTCTAAGATATCATCCCTCCTTACTGCAGTAATTGACTCCTTGATCAACAGTGCAATGCCACCTCTTTTGCACACCCCACTGTCATACCTGAAGATTCTATACCCTAGAATATTGAGCTGCCAGTCCTGCCCTTCCCTCAACCATATCTCTGTGATAGCAATAATGTCATAATCCCAAGTGTTAATCAACACCCTCAATTCATCTGCCTTATTTGTAAGACTCCCTGCGTTAAAATAGATGCAGTCCAGCCTTGCGTTATTTACTTGTGCCTTAGTTTGTATTCTATATTTGGCTGTGCATCACCCCCTACTGTACCTCCAATCTGTATCCCATCCCCCTGCTGAATGAGTTTAAACCACCCCCCACCCCCACCCCCCCTGCAAAAACACTAGCAAACTTCCCTGCGAGGATGTTGGTCCCGTTCCAGTTCAGGTGCAACCCGTCCAACTTGTACAGATCCCACCTTCGCCAGAAACAAGACCCAGTGATCCAGGACACAAAAGCCCTCCCTCCTACACCATCTCTTCAGCCATGCATTCATCTGCTCTATCCTCCTATTCCTATACTCACTAACACGTGGCACCGAGTGTAATCCAGAGAATACAACCTTTGAGGTCCTGCTTTTTAATCTGCTAACTAGCTTCTTAAATTCTTGTTGCAGGACCTCATCCCTCTTTCTACCTATGTCTTTGGTACCAATATGAACCACGACCTCTTCAGAATGTCCTGCATCCGCTCCTTGACATTCTTGACCCCAGCACCAGGGAGGCAACGTACCTTCCAGGAGTCTCACTTTCGGCCACAGAAATGCCTATCTTTACTCCTTACAATGGAATCTCCTATCACTATGGCTCTGCCACTCCTTTTCCTCCCCTCCTGTTAAGCTGAGCCACCCGTGGTGCCACAGACTTGGCTCTTGCTGCATTCCCCTGAGAAGCTATCTCCCCCACCAGTATCCAAAGTGGAAAATTTGTTATAGAGGGATGTGGACCCAGGGGACTCCTGCATCACCTGCCTAGTTCTTCTACTCTGCCTGGTGATCATCCATTCCCTTTTTGCCTGAGCAGTCTTTACCTGCGGTGTGACCACCTCCCTGTATGTGCTATCCATGATGATCTCAGCCTCGCGGATGCTCCACAGTGTCTCCAGCCACCGCTCCAGATCCAAAACGCAGATTTCGAGTAGCTGCAGCTGGAGACGCTTCCTGCACACGTGTTCGCCTTGGACACTGGAAGTGTCCCTGACGTCCCACATTGTACAGGAGGAGCATTCCACACTTCCGAGCTGCCCTGCCATGATTTACCCTTAATTTACTCCCTTAAATTACTCAAAAATTGGAGATTATTTACACTAGGGACCTTGATTCCCTAAAAAACACTACTTCCTATATTAAAAAAACTATAGACCTTATTTTTCTCTTTATTTTAGTTACTAACCCAGCTATTTAGAGTTATTCCCTAACAGCAGTTACTCACTAACCAATCACCTTGCAGCTTTCCTGTGGCATCACTGTTCACTTTGTTTTCAAACTCTCTCTCTCTTTATGCTCTGGCTCTGCTCTCGCTGTTTCCCGCTCTCTGAGTGAACTCTTGCTCCTTCTCCCTCTCCCGGTCTCTTTATGCTCTGCTCCGCTCTCGCTGTTTCCTGCTCTCTGAGTGAACTCTCACTCTCTCTCCAAGTCTCTTTATGTTCTGCTCCACTCTCGCTGTTTCCCGCTCTCTGAGTGAACTCTCGCTCTCTCTCCCTCTCCCGGTCTCTTTATGCTCTGCTCCGCTCTCGCTGTTTCCTGCTCTCTGAGTGAACTCTCACTCTCTCTCCAAGTCTCTTTATGCTCTGCTCCACTCTCGCTGTTTCCCGCTCTCTGAGTGAACTCTCGCTCTCTCTCCCTCTCCCGGTCTCTTTATGCTCTGCTCCGCTCTCGCTGTTTCCTGCTCTCTGAGTGAACTCTCACTCTCTCTCCAAGTCTCTTTATGCTCTGCTCCACTCTCGCTGTTTCCCGCTCTCTGAGTAAACTCTCGCTCTCTCTCCCTCTCCCGGTCTCTTTATGCTCTGCTCCGCTCTCGCTGTTTCCTGCTTTGAGTGAACTCTCACTCTCTCTCCCAGTCTCTTTATGCTCCGGCTCTGCTCTCGCTGTTTCCTGCTCGCTGAGTGATAGATTTGTTTTAAAAAGGATCATCATAACTTCCTTGCTTTTGTACTCTGTGCCTCTATTTATAAAGCCCAAGGTGCCATATGCTTTTTTCACTACTTTCTCGACCTGCTGTGCCACCTTCAATGATTTGTGCACATATATCCCCAGGTTTCTCTGTTCCTGCACCCACTTTGGAATTGTACCACAGAAAAGGGCTATTCAGCCCATTATGTCTGTGTCCACTCTCTGCAAGAGCAATCCAGCTAGTCCCACTCCCCGCCCTTTCCTCGCAGCCCTGCAAATTGTTTCCCTTCAGTTACTTATCCGATTCCCTTTTGAAAGCCACGTTTCAATCTGTCTCCACCACCCGTTCAGACAGTGCATTCCAGATCATAACCATTCACTGCCTAAAAACATTTTTCCTCATGTCGCCTTTGGCTGTTTTGTCAAACACCTTAAATCTGTGTTGTCTGGTTCTAGGCCCTTCTACCAATGAAAACAGTCTTTCTCTCTCTCTCTATCTACTCTGTCTAAACCCCTCATAATTTTATATACCTCTACCAAACCTCCTCTCAACCTTCTCTGCTCTAAGGAGAACAACCCAGCTTCTCCACATAACTGAAGTCCCTCATCTTGAAACCATTCTAGTAAATCTTTTCTGCACCTTCCCTAAGGCTGTCACAACCTTGCTAACGTGCAATGCCCAGAATTGGACACAATACTCCAGTTACGGCAGAACCAATGTTTTAAAAAGGTTCATCATACATAACTTCCTTGCTTTTGTACTCGATGCCTCCATTTATGAAGTAAACGATTCAGGGCTTTATTAATAGAGGCTAATACAAAAGCAGAATACTGTGGATGCTGGAAATCTGAAACAAAAATAGAAATTTCTGGAAATACTGAGTAAGTTTGGCAGCCTCTGTTTCTGTTAGGCTGTCTGTACTTAACATACATAAGTCACCAGGTCTGGAGATGCATCCAAGGTTGCTGATGGAAATTGCAGAGTTTCTGGCCATATGTTTGTGTCTCCACAGATGCTGCCAGACCTGCTGAGTATTTCCAGTATTTTCTGTTTTTCTTTCAGATTTCCAGAATTTAGTATTTTTGTTTTGTATTAGCCTATATGAATAAAGTCCAGAATCTCAGTTGATTTTTTTTAACCGCTTTCTCAACCTGCCCTTCAACGATTTGTGCACATATACCCCCAGGTCTCTCTGTTCCTGCACCCATTTTAGAATTGTACCCTTTAGTCTATATTGCCTCTCCTCTTTCTTCCTACCCAAATGTATCACTTAGCACTTCTCTGCATTAAATTTCATCTGCCACATGCCGTCCATTCCACTAGAATGACTATATCCTCTTGAAGTCTATCGCTATTTTCCTCACAGTTCACTACACTTCCAAGTTTTGTGTCAGCTGCGAATTTTGAAATTGTACCCTGTACACTCACGTCCAAGTCATTAATATATATCACAAAAGCAATGGGCCTAGTACCAACCTCTGGGAAATGCCAATGTGCATCCAGTCCGAAAAACAACTGTTCACCACTACTCTGTTTCCTGTCACTTAGCCAACTTCATATCCATTGTTGGCACTCCCCTTTTTATTCCATGGATTTCAACTTCACTGACAAACCTATTATGAGGTATGTTATCAAATGCCTTTTGGAAGTCCATATACACCACATTATTACCCTCATCAACCCTCTCTGTTACCTCATCAAAAAACTCAAGTTAGTTAAACACAATTTGCCTTTAACAAATCCTCTGTGCTGGCTTTCCCTAATTAATCCACACTTGTCCAAGTGACTCTTAATTTTGTTCCAGATTATCATTTCTAAAAGCTTTCCTACCACTAAGGTTAAACTGACTGCCCTATAGTTGCTGGGTTTATCCTTGCACTCTTTTTTTGAACATGGGTATAACATTTACAATTCTCCAGTCCTCTGGCACCACCCCCTACGGAGAATCAGAAGATTATGGTCAGAATCACTGCAATTTCTACCCTTACTTCCCACGGCAACCTAGGATGCATCCCACCCAGTCCTGGTGACTTATCTACATTAGATATAGCCAGCCTTTCCAGTCCCTCCTCTTTATTAATTTTTAGCCAGTCCAGTATCTCAGCTACCTCTTGTACTGTGACTTTGGCAGTATCTTCTTGCTTGGTAAAGACAGATGAAAATTATTCATTTAGTACCTCAGCCATGCTATCTGCCTCCCCCTTTTTGTCCCTAATCAGCCCCATCCCTCCTCTTACTACGTGTCTACTATTTATGTGATTGTTGGATTCCCTTTTATATTAGCTACTAGTGTATTCTGCTGCTCTCTTTGCTGCTCCTATTTCCCTTTCCCTACCCCTCTTAACTTTCCATATTCAGCATGTTTCCTACTTATATTATCAATGAAAGGGTGATCTAATTGAGGTGCTTAAGATGATTAAAGGGGTTGATAGAGTAGATAGAGAAATAACTGTTTCTTCTAGTGGGGGAATCTTTTTTATTTGTTCATGGGATTTGGGCATCGCTGGCTAGGCCAGCATTTATTGCCCATCCCTAATCGCCCTTGAGAAAGTAGTGGTGAGCTGCCTTCTTGAACAGCTGAAGTCCATATGGGGTAGGTACACCCACAGTGTTGTTAGGAAGGGAGTTCCAGGATTTTGACCCAGCGACAGTGAAGGAACGCCGATATAGTTCCAAGTCAGGATGGTGTGTGACTTGGACGGGAACTTGCGAGTGGTGATGTTCCCATGCATTTGCTGCCCTTGTCCTTCTAGGTGGAAGAGGTCGCGGGTTTGGAAGGTGCTGTCTAAGGAGCCTTGGTGAATTGCTGCAGTGTATCTTGTAGATGGTACACACACTGCTGCCACTGTGCGTCGATGGTGGAGGGAGTGAATGATTGTTGATGAGGTGCCAATCATGCAGACTGCTTTGTCCTGGATGGTGTTGAGCTTCTTGAGTGTTGTTGGAGCTGCACCCATCTAGGCAAGTGGAGAGTATTCCATCACACTCCTGACTTGTGCCTTGTAGATGGTGGACAGGCTCTGGGGAGTCAGGAGGTGAGTTACTCTTCGTAGGATTCCTAGCCTCTGACCAGCTCTTGTAGCCACAGTATTTATATGGCTACTCCAGTTCAGTTTCTGGTCAATGGTAGCCCCTAGGATGTTGATAGTGGGGGATTCAGCGATGGTAATGCCATTGAATGTCAAGGGGAGATGGTTATATTCTCTGTTGTTGGAGATGGTCATTGCCTGGCACTTGTGTGGCGCGAATGTTACTTGCCACTTATCAGCCCAAGCCTGGATATTGTCCACGGACTGCTTCACTATCTGAGGAGTTACGAATGGTGCTGAACATTGTGCAATCATCAGCGAACATCCCCACTTCTGACCTTATGATTGAAGGAAGGTCATTGATGAAGCAGCTGAAGATGGTTGGGCCTAGGACACTACCCTGAGGAATTCCTGCAGTGATGTCCTGGAGCTGAGATGATAGACCTCCAACAACCACAACCATCTTGCTTTGCACTAGATATGACTCCAACCGGCGGAGAGTTTTCCCCCTGATTCCCATTGACTTCAGTTTTGCTAGGACTCCTTGATGCCATACTCGGTCAAATGCTGCCTTGATGTCAAGGGCAGTCACTCTCACCTCACCTCTTCAGTTCAGCTCTTTTGTCCATGTTTGAACCAAGGCTGTAATGAGGTCAGGAGCTGAGTGGCCCTGGTGGAACCCAGACAAATTAGAGCTAGGGTCAGGTTTAGAGGTGATGCCAGAAAGCAATTCTTCAAACAAAGCATAAAGGAAATCTGGAACTCTTTCCCCTAAAAAGATGTTGAAGCTGGGATCAATTGAAAATGTAAAACTGAGATTTTTGATCGGTAGTAATATCAAAGATTACTGAACCAAGGCAGGTAAATGGAATCAAGATGCCGACCAGCCATGCACTAATTGAATGGTGGAACAGGCTTGAGGGGCTGTATGGCCTACTCCTGTTCCTCTGTAACCTATTATAGTGAAGTGTGAGCGATAAATATTAGCCAGATGCCAGGGAGAACTCCCCTGCTCCTCCCTGAATAGTGTCATGGGATCTTTTATGCCCTACTGAGAGGGCAGACAGTTTTTAATATCTCATGCAAAAAACACCACCTCCAACAATGCAGCACTCCTCAGTGTTGCACTGAAGTGTCAGCCTAGATTATATGTTCAAGCCTCTGGAGTAGGACTTGAACCCTTAACGTTCTAACTAAAAGGTGAGCGTGCTACCACCGAGACAAGATTTGCATCTAATTTGAGTAGCTCAAATTACAGCAATCCAGAATTTGCAGCACAAAACTGCAGCACAACTCAACTGGTCTATGCTGGAGTTAATCCTCCTCTCACTCTAATAACCTTGCCCCCCCCCCCCCCCCCCCATATTACTCTTATTTCTTTCTCTCTCATGTGAATATCAAGCCTCTCCTTAAATGCATCAATGCAGTCTGCTTCAACCACTCCATGTGGCAGTGAGTTCCACATTCTCAGCACTCTCTGTGTAAAGCAATTCCTCCTAAATTCTTTATTTGATCTGTTTGTAGCTTCCTTTTATTGATGCCCCAATGTTCTGGACTCACACAAGCAGAAACAGTTTCTACACGTTCGCTGTATTGCTCCCCTTCGTAATTTTAAAGACTGCTATCAGGTGTCGTCTGAGAGAAGAATGCACCAGCCTGCTCAATCTTTCCTTGTAGTTGTATCCTCTCACGTCTGGTATCATCCTTGTAACTTTCTCCAGTCTTCAATATACTTTTCTTGTCGTGCAAAGACCAGAACGTGTGATCTAACCAGGAATCTACATAAATTCAACCTTACCTCCACAGACAACTTTAACAGCCTTTTTCAAAGTTACTTTTGCACCCACATGTGCAGCTGTTTACATGGTGTCTCGTAGTATTTACAGCACAGAAACTGGCCATTTGACCCAACAGGTCCATGCCAGTGTTAATGCTTCACGTGAGCCTCCTCTCACCCTTCATCTAACCCCATCAACATATCCTCCAATTCTTTGCTCCCTCACATGTTTATCTAGCTTCCCTTAAATGCATCAATGCTAATTGCCTCAACCACTCCTTGTGATAGTGAGTTCCACATTCTAACCACTCTGGGTAAAGAAGTTTCTCCAGCATTCCCTACTGGATTTATTAGTGACTATCTTATATTTAGGGACCTGATTTTTGGGCTCCCCACATGTGGAAACATCTTCTCTACATCTATCCTGTCAAATCCTTTCAGACATCTTAAAGACATCTATCAGGTCACCCCTCAATCCTCAGAGAAAAGAGCCCCATTATCATTAAGTGGCAGTATATGCAATTTTAATGTGGTGCAGGAACAGAAGAACCTGAGGGGTTCACATACACAAATCTTTGAAGGTGGCTGGACAAGTTGATAAAACAGTAAAAAAGCAGGTGAGATGCTTGGCTTTATAAATAGAGGCATAGAATACAAATGCAATGAGGTTATGCTAAACCGTTATAAATCACCAGTTAGACTTCAGCTGGAGTATTGGTGTTCAATTCTGGGTGCCATGCTTTAGAAAGGGTGTCATGGCCTTGGAGAGGATGCAGAGGAGATTACTGGAATGGCACCACAGATGAGGAGTTTCAGTTATCTGGAGAAACTGAGCTGGGATTGTTTTCCTCAGAGCAGAGAAGGTTAAGGGGAGATTTAATAGAGATGTTCAAAATTCTGAGGGGTTTTGATAGAGTAGATAGGTGAAACTGTTTCTGCCGGCAACAGGGTCAGTACCAATGGAGATGGATTTTTAAAAATTGGCAGAAAAGCCAGGCTGGGGAGTAGGGGGATGGGAGATGAGAATTGGTTTTACTCAGTGAGTTATTAGGATCTCGAATGCACTGCCTGAAAGGATGGTAGAAGCAGATTCCTAGTAACTTTCAAAAGGGAATTGGATCTCTACTTAAAAAGGCAAAGTTTGCATGTCTTTGGGGAAAGCGCAAGGGAGTGGAACTAATTGGTAGCTCTTACAGGGATTTGGCGTAGGCATGATGGGCTGAATGGCCTCCTTCTGTGCTGTATGATTGTATGAAGTGGCTGTCTCTTTAATTTTCTTAGCAGTCAGTATTGCATGCAGCACGTAACTGCTCTGGCCACACGAAGAATCTCTTAGAATCAGCAGAAATGAATAATGTGGGCGTACAAACTGATCGCAAACACAAAACTGGCGCCCAGTCTCAGTCCTTACAGTCAGGATGGCATTTATAATTGAGACGTAATGGAACCAACCTCTCGGGACAAGTGACCATAATGCAATCAGATTTGAGATCATCTGGTAATTGGCGCCAGCAAGGACTAGGACTGATGTATCTGATTTCCAGAAATAAAACATCAGTGGACTGAGGAGTGAACAAGCATTAATTGAGTCTAAGTACTACTGAGTGGTAACCGTAACACCGTGATGTTAAAATATGCAAGAGACATAGACAGCAAAGAGAAATAAGTGTAAACTTTACACCCCAGCCCAGTTTCCTTTTCCATTGATATAAGTGCCTTCCACCATGTAATGGATGGAAGTTCTAAACAGGCTAAATGGGCTCAAGACAACTAAATCCCCCAGGGATAAATGGTATTTCCCCCAGAGCACTGAAAAGGACTAGAGAGCAGATATGTGAGGCAGTGACGATCTTTGGGAGAGTCAGTACCAGTGAGGTTGAAAACAGGATAATTTAGTATTCAAAGAAAGGCACATGAAAGAGCTGGCGCAAACTTATTGGGCCGAGTGGCCTCCTCGTGTGCTGTACTATTCTATGACTTTAGACAGTTAGGTAGATTTTCAACTTGATTTCAATTTAATTAAAAATCCACTGGTTCTATAATGGAAGGCTATTGCACAATGACAGTTTTACTCCCATGTGGCAAGTTGAAGATCTAACCTGATGTGTCCAAGGTGGATGAAACAGGAATTAAGTTGAAAATAAAGAAGAAAAACTTTTTACATAAACTGGAGGGATGAGAAAGAGAGAACAGGGTTTTGGAAAAACAGTAAGAAAACATTAAAACAATTGAAAAGAAGTATTAGGTTGGGAAAAGGGCAATGGAGAGGAACATAGCAAAGGATTTTAGACATAGTAATTTTTTTAAAGTGTAATAGTTAAAAGAGTGGTTAGAGGCAGGAAATCAAAGGAAGCGTGCCCTCGATTCCCCAATATGCTCTTGCCCTCCCAGGAACACATTGGTAAAATCAGCCATTAGTACTTAAGTATTAGAGGTTATCAAAACCCTGTTGCCTGTGTCCTAACTTGTACCACGTCCTGTTCACCTATCACCACTGTACTCGCTGATTTACATTGGCTCCTGGTTAAGCAACACCTCAATTTTAAAATTCTCAATCTTTTTTTCAAATCTTTCCATGGCTTCGGCCCTCCCTATATCTGTAACCTCGCCCAGCCCCTCGGCCCTCTGAGATATCTGCACTGCTCTAATTTTGGGCTCTTGAGCATCCCCAATTGTAATTGCTGCACTATTGGTAGCTGTGCCTTCAGCTACCCTGGCCCTAAGCTCTGAAATTCCTCCCTAAACCTCCGCGCCTCTCTACCTCTTTTTCCTCCTTTAAGGTACTCCTTAAAACCTACCTCTTTGGCCACGTTTCTGGTCACATCCATATTATTTCCTTATGCAGCTAGGTGTCAAATTTTGCTTTGTGATGCTCCTGTGAAATCCTTGGGCTATTTTATTATGTCAAATGTACTATATTAATACAAGTTATTCCACAAAGAGCAAAATATCCTTTTCTAGGATATATCTCTTACACACTTTGCCAAATGATAAGGCTTACGGTCTCTTATAAACTTTCAATGATGCATGTAGGTGATATGATTCCTTTATTGGCCCGCAGACTCCATGGGCAAGATTTTAACTCACTCAAACCCCATTCACTTGCACAGAGTTAAAATTGGGGCCCAAGTGTCGGTTTCAGAAAATGCAATGAGCTGAACACAGAGCTCTTAAATAATTTCTGTCTTCCAATGACAGGTTCAATGACCTGAGATCAAAAACATTATATAAGGAACTACTGCATTGCATACTGATGAGCAATTTGCCACATACCATCTGTGTCTCAACCTGCCAAGGCCTGAAATAATGTACATATTGAACTTCTAGAGAAAATCTTCATCTATCAAATTACCAGATCAATTAATTTGGTCTGCTTTCCTGATTCAGATTCCAGTCTCTATCTTGAAGATTAGCACAACAATTAAGCTGAACTCTGGTTATTAGAAAAACTGGCCAAAATTCAGAAATTTTCCAAGTTGTTGCAGGATAAGAAGGTTCCTTTTATCACAAGTTGAAGTCCCTGTGAGATAGTTTACTGAGCCATCCATAACGGTTTTGATATGAACAAAAATTAAACTAAAATCAATGGGATTCAACATTATAATGTCTGTGCATAAGGAATTGAATAAAAAACAGGAAACAGTATTTCTGAGAGACACAGTGTCAGACTTGGAGAGTGCTGCACGGAGTATTGCAGGGATCAGTGCTTGGGCCTTGTTGTTTCTTATCTAGCTGGATGTAGTCACCAATTTAATTTTATAAACTTGCTATATTTACACAATGCACTAAAATAGAGAGTGCAGTGAGATGGAGGACGCAGTTACATTCTTGCAAAAGGATGTAGATATTTTATGCACATGGCAAAAGAAATTTATACTGACAAGTGAAGGAGGAAGAAATAAGCAAGAGAGGGAATAGAATTGGCAAATGACATTTAGAAAGTACCAGGAAGTGACTAAACTCATCACTTTCAATGTTGAGACAATGTAAGAAGCCAATTTAAAGAAGACTAGAACATTGGAATCTTTAACCAGAATAGTAAAACATCAATCTTAGCAGTAATGCTGAGGTTTTATAATTCATCAGTGCACAATATTGCTTATAGGAAGAAAAAAATGATAACATACATTACTCCAGGAATGGCATTGAAAAAGCTACAAGTGAAGTTGAAAGAGATCTGAAAGTATTGGTATTGAGACACGATGAGACATTCAAGTCACAAAGCCAATCCCTAATGTGACATGGCTGCATTATGAGGATGGACCTGAAAAAGTAGCCTATCTAGCCTCAAAAGCAGGTGACTATGAGTGAGATGTTACACTTCAGCCTTTTTTAAAAAAAGTATCTAGGATAGTCAGCCTTTGTGTAAACCTTTTTATCGTTAAGGTACCCTTCTGCAAAACTGCAAAGTCTTACAAAGCCCCCATTGGGGGTTTTATAAGTCTATAGACTAAGTATAGGCAGACAACACCCTGATGATTAATATTAATTATTTCTAACAACTAGATAGACTTGGCATCTATTACCCTTTCTTCCACTAGTTTTGGCCCTAAATGACAACTACATCAAACTATTTTGCTTTGATTGGGGACTGTTTACAGACAATCGACAAAAATAGGGACACATCATTTCATGCTAAGGAGCTGTAGACCACTTTACACATTCTACACTTTTAGAGAAATACAACCAGTTCTCCACTGAACAGGTGCAACAGACCATTACAAAAACAATTACAACATTGGCAAGAAATAAATTGCTAATAAAACCTGGCATATAATAAATAAAATCTTATGAACTAAAACAGGACTGCTGGGTCTGTCACAGGGGCCTCAAGAGGAATGTAAGACAGTAAATGCATGGAAAAGGTAACTCCAGAATACTACCTCAGGCTAATCAACCGGTGGGGTGGGGGATGAAGGGAGATGAGTGAAAATTTAAAATTGATTTCAGGAGTGATTAACAAATGGAATAGATTTTCAGGAATGATAATGAAGGCAAAAACCTTGGAATCATTTTGGATGGAGAGGTTTGATGAGGGCAGTGCGGTTGATGTAGTGTACATGGACTTCCAAAAGGCATTTGATAAGGCCAGAAGGAAATAAACTTGCAGGACTAGAGCAGTGGAATGGGACTGACTTGATGGTTTTACAGAGAGCTGGCATAGATTAGATGGGCCGAATGGCTTCTTTCTGTGCCGTAAATGACTACAACTGTACAGGCTTGCCCATGGAATAAAAGGAACAGTGGCAGCATGGAATCAAAGTTAGCTGAGTGACAGGAAACAGATGAATGGTTGTTTTTCGGACTGGAGGAAGGTATATAGTGGGATTCTCCAGGGGGTCTGTATTAGGACCACTGCTTTTCTTGATCTATATTAATGACCTGGACTTGGGTGTGTAGGGCACAATTTTAAAATTTGCAGATGACACAAAACTTGGAAGCATTGTGAACTGTGAAGAGGATAGTGATGGACTTCAAGAGTGCATAGTCAGGCTGGTGGAATGGGCGGACATTTGGCAAATGAAGCTTAATGCAGAGAAGTGTGAAGTGATACATTTTGGTAGGAAGAACAAGGAAAGGCAATATAAAATAAAGGATACAATTCTAAAGGGGATGGGGGATCAGAGTGACTTGGGCATATATGTGCACAAATCATTGAAGGTGGCAGGGCAGGTTGAGAAAGTGGTTTAAAAGGCATACAAGTTCCTGAGCTTTATAAACAGAGACATAGAGTACAAAAGCAAGGAAGTTATGGTGAACCTTTATGAACCATCTGATATGGAGAGTCTGTCCTGGGTTCCCGCTAATTCTAGTGCCTCACCCTCTGCTGTGGAGAGAGGTCGAAGATTTGGGATGCCTCCACCAGTCCGGGATATCTCCCTGCTGTTATGGGCCCTCTTGTCCTGCAAGTGGAAAGAAGGAGATAGTCATCCTTCGCAGAGAGATCAACATGACAGTTCTACTAGTAACAACCCTTCCTCCCCTACTGGGTTTCACATACAGCCCGTGCTCCCATCTGCTCTCAGGGAAGTTAATAGGGGTGAGTTGTGAAAGAAGATGGCATGTAGCCGAGATGCAGCCATTGATCTGTCAGGATGAGGTGATGCCTAACCCCCTTTGCAGCGCATTTATAGTGCCTCCCTCCTCATGTCCTGCCTCCTCCTGCATAGCCACTTGTTTGTAACCTCTAAAAAGGAGAGAGGTATGGAGCAGTCACCTTGGTAGAACAAAGGAGGTCATTGACCCTCACGCAACTGTATCCATGTCCAGGCCTGACCCCACAGCTGCTGACCTCCTCATCTATCTTCATCCAGGCTTGCTTGGTCAGGGGGGAGGACCTCTTCTTGGCACCGCTGGGGAAGGGGACCTCCAGCCTTTCCCTTGCAGCCTGAAGGAGAATCTCCAGGGAGGCATCACTGAACTGTGGAGCCACCCAGTGTCTTGAGCCTGACCTGTTCGCTCTAGGTTTCTGGAGAACCCCTGGCCTTTTGAGGCCTTGATCAGCAGCACAGCAGCAGAGGGACTCCAGGTAGGGGTCAGCAGCACAGCAGCAGAGGGACTCCAGGCAGGGGTCAGCAGCACAGCAGCAGAGGGACTCCAGGCAGGGGTCAGCAGCAGAGGGACTCCAGGTAGTGGTCAATGGTACAGCAGCAGAGGGACTCCAGGCAGGGGGTCAGCAGCACAGCAGCAGAGGGACTCCAGGCAGGGGTCAGCAGCAGAGGGACTCCAGGTAGTGGTCAATGGTACAGCAGCAGAGGGACTCCAGGCAGGGGGTCAGCAGCACAGCAGCAGAGGGACTCCAGGTAGGGGTCAGCAGCACAGCAGCAGAGGGACTCCAGGTAGCGGTCAGCAGCAGAGAGACTCCAGGTAAGGGGTCAGTGGTACATCAGCAGAGGGACTCCAGGTAGGTGTCAGAAGCACAGCAGCAGAGGGATTCCAGGTAAGGGGGTCAGTGGTACAGCAGCAGAGGGACTCCAGATAGGACGTCAATAGTACAGCAGCAGAGGGACTCCAGATAGGGTGTCAGTGGTACAGCAGCAGAGGGACTCCAGATAGGGGATCAGAGGTACAGCAGCACAGTAGCAGTAAAGGCAAAGCTGCATCAAAGGAAAAGCAGTAACAAAGTCAATAAGTGAAGCAACAGTTTAAACAGTGCTGGCAGCGCTTTAAAGATAGCACCAGCATCTGTGACATCTCCGCTGACATCGCCATTGGCGCCTTGCACCCACACCAGCCACGTAATTGGACCAACCCCGTGCCTGCATTATGATAATTGGCGGCATGATCGCAGTGGGCTGGCCACACACATGATAAGCAGCGATGGCAGCCACTTTTGGGTCCGCAGCCAGATTGACTAAATTCAGACCAAGGAGTGCACTTTCAGCAATCCTTTTCCCTTATCATAATCATAGTGTCAGGGGAAAAATGCTGCTTAATTAACATAGATATTTGTTCAATATTTAATGTGCATTACTAATGTTATTAGGAAAGAAAGTTTTTTTTTAAAACGCATTAATAGTTTTGTCTGATTTTTCTGGATGCCTTGGACAACGTACCAATGGTGAAAGAGGGGTCAAGAGGCAACTGGCTGGAGATAGGCAAAGGTAGGTGCAGAGCTCCCTCTGATTTTCTTTTTCTCCCTGTAGGAGGTACCTGGTCTCTGCTGGTTATTCCTGCTACTATTTGGACTTTCCCCCAGCATTATTCATTCAGGTTCATAATGACAAGGCTGTTTCTGGAGGTAGACCCAGATCTTAAACCTAAGAACTTTAGGGAAACAAATCTGCCGTCCTTACCTGGTCTGGTCTACATGTGACTCCAGACTCACAGCAATGTGGTTGACTCTTAAATGCCCTCTGAAATGGCCTAGCAAGCCACTCAGTTCAAGGGCAATGAGGGATGGGCAATAAATGCTGGCCTAGCCAGCAACACCCACACCCCACAAATGAATTTTTAAAAATTAGGAGCTGATGTAGACCATACGACCCCTCAAGCCTGCTCAGCCATTCAATAAGATCATAGAGAGACTGTGGCTCAGTGGTAATCTCACTGGACTAGTAATCCAGAGGCCCAGCCTGGTGCCCTGGGGACATGAGTTCAACCCCCACTGTGGAACCTAGAATCATGGAATGGTTACAGCACAGAAGGAATCCTTTCGGCCCATCCTGTCTGTGTCGGCTCGCTGCAAGAACAACTCACCTAGTCCCCCTCCCCAGCCTTTTCCCCCATCGCCCTCTATTTTTTTTTTCTCTTCAGATAATTATCCAGCTGTCTTTCAAAGGCCTTTATTGATCTGCCTCCACCACTGTTTGCCTTGTTTCATTTTCATGCAGGTCAGACAGTCTTCCCCAGCCACTTGCATCACCTGCTGCAGCCTCCTTAAGGAGGTAAAGGCTAGTTTTAAGTGGTGCTAGCCTCGTACAAATCTGGGCTCCCTGTTATGGTGTGCAACCACTCAGCAATGCATTTAGCACTCAGCTGCATTTTTTTTTTATTTGTTCAATGGATGTGGGCGTCGCTGGCTAGGCCAGTATTTATTGCCCATGAGAAGGTGGTGGCGAGCCACCTTCTTGAACCTCTGCAGTCCTTGGGGTGTAGGTACACCCACTGTGCTGTTAGGAAGGGAGTTCCAGGATTTTGACCCAGCGACAGTGAAAGAACGGCGATACAGTTCCAAGTCAGGATGGTGTGTGGCTTGGAGGGGAACTTGCAGCTGGTGATGTTCCCATGCAACAGCTGCCCTTGTCCTTCTAGGTGGTAGAGGTCGTGGGTTTGGAAGGTGCTGTCAAAGGAGCCTTGGTGAGTTGCTGCCATATATCTTGTAGATGGTACACTCTGCTGCTGCCACTGTGCGTCGGTGATGGAGGGAGTGAATATTTGTGGATGGGATGCCAATCAAGCGGGCCGCTTTGTCCTGGATGGTGTTGAGCTTCTTGAGTGTTGTTGGAGCTGTACTATTCCAGGCAAGTGGAGAGTATTCCATCACACTCCTGATGCCACAGGATTCCTAGCCTCTTACCTGCTCTTGTAACCACCATATTTATCTGGCTACCCCAGTTCAGTTTCTGGTTAATGGCAACCCCCAGGATGTTGATAGAGGGGGATTCAGTGATGGTAATGCCATTGAATGTCAAGGGACAATTGGTTAGATTCTCTCTTGTTGGAGATGGTCATTGCCTGGCACTTGTGTGGCACGAATGTTACTTGCTACTATAATTTAAATTAGCAGGCAATACAATGTTTGTGTGCTGCCTCTATCGCAATGAACAGGTGTGGGTTAATAGCACATTGTGATCCCCATGCCTGTTATCGGACTTTATACAATTTCTCCCCCATCATCTCTCATGTGTGTCCTTCTCCAAGTTACGTAATGGCACCATGTCCTGAACAAAAATAAGTATTGATTGTGATTACATTGTACAGTGACAATAAGAATAAGCTTCACATAGTTACTGAGATCAATGCTATTGCAATACTATTCCCCAAATATTGATATTAATACAATCGCATAATAACCAAGGAGCAAACAAAAATTGCAGATACTAGTAATCTGAAACAAAAAACAGAAAATGGTGGAAAAACTCAGCAAGTCAGGCAATATCTGTGCAGATGAACAGCATTTTAAAATGGAGCAGAACAAGAGGAAGTGGGAGGGAAACATAAATACGAAAAGAAATAGAATGGCCTATGGTTAAGTGGAGAAGAAGAGATGGTTAAACGGCAGAAGTGAGAATAGCAGGAGACAATATCTAGTAGTAGCAGTAATAATATGATTGAGTTCAACATAGTGTTTGAAAAGGAAAAACATGCACCAACTTTCAGATTCTAGATTTGCAAAGGACTGACTTCAATGTGATGAGACAAAGACTATCCACAATAAACTGACCAAACCTATTCATGGGTAAATGACAGAAGATCAGAGGGAGGTATTCAAAAAAGAATTTCATGTGATACAGAACCAGTTTATATCCCTAAGGGGGCAAGATTTCTACTTGCCAAAAAAGACTGCCATGGACAATAAAGAGGTAAGAGGAACATAAAACTCAGTAAGGATACAAAAATGCAAAAAAAGAGATTCTGGTGGATGGGAAAGATACAAAACAGATAGTTACAGCTATAGAAAAGGAATATGAAAAGAGGCTTGTAAGGGATATCAAAATCAACACTTTTTTAACAATTATATCAAGTAAAAGAGTGTGATCAGGAACAATATAGGCCCCTTGAAAACTGATAACAGTAATATTGTTAATGAAAATAAGAACTAGACATCAGTATCGACAGTAGAGGAGGAGGTCAGCCTGTCCAACGTCCCAAGGAAACACATTGAATTAGAGACAGGTATATACCAAATTTAAGCAAAGTAACAATAATGAAGAGCCTAAAGAGTAACAAATCTGCATAAGTACAACAACAACAACAACTTGTATGTAGCGCCTTTAATATAACAAAATGCCCCAAGGTGCTTCACAGGAGTACCATAAAGCAAACTTTGACACTGAATTGCAAGAGGAGATTTTAAGACACATTACCAAATGCTCGATCAAAGAGTTAAGCTTTAAGGAGCACCCCAAAGGAGGAAAGAGAGGTGGAGAGGTCTAGAAGGGAATTCCACAGCCCAGGGCCCCGGCAGCCGAACACGTGGTCGCCAATGGTGGAGCAACCAAAATCGGGGATGCTCTAGAGACCAGAGTTAGAGGAGCACAGATATTTGAATCAGGGATTTGAAAACAAGAATGAGAATTTTAAAATCAAGACATTGCTTAACCGGGAGCCAATGTGAGTCAGTGAGCACAGAATGGGTGAATGGGACTTGGTGCGAGTAAGGACACAGGCAGCAGATTACCTCAAGTTTACAGAGGGTAGAATGTGGGGCCTCTTGGTTGTCAAGGGCAATTAAGGATGGGCAACAAATGCTGGCCTTGCCAGCAACGCCCACCTCCCATGAAAGAAGAAAAAAGCTGATCTTTGACCTCAACTCCACTTTCCCGCCCAATCCCCATATCCCTTGATTTCCTGAGTCCAAAAATCTATCTATCTCAGTCTTGAATATACTCAATGTCTGAGCATCCACAAGCCTCTGGGATAGAGAATTCTAAAGATTCACAGCCCCCGTGTGAAGAAATTCCTCCGCATCTCAGTCTTAAGTTATTAATTCCCTTAGCCTGAGACTCTGCCCCCGAGTTCTAGACACTCCAGCCAGGGTAAACGACCTCTCAGCATCTACCCTGCCAAGTCCCCTCAGAATCCTATATGTTTTAATGAGCTCAACTCTGATCTTCTAAACTCCAGAGAGTATAAGCCTCTTTTACTCAATCTGTCATCATAGGACAACCCTCTCATCTCAGGAATCAATGTAGTGAACTTTCGCTGTACTGCCTTCAAGGCAAGTATATCCTTCCTTGGATAAGGAGACTAAAACTGTGCACAGTACTCCAGGTGTGCTCTCACCAAAGTCCTGTACAATTGTAGCAAGACTTCCTTATTCTTGTACTCCAAACTTGCAATAAAGGCTAACATGCAATTTGCCTTCCGAATTGCTTGCTGTACCTGCATGCTATTTTTCTGTGTTTATTGTATGAGGACACCCAAACCTCTGAACACCAACATTTAAAAGGTTCTCACCATTTTTTAAAAATTCTGATTTTGAATCTTGCACCTTATAAATGATGCAACAGCGATTACATTGGCTTGCCACAAAGTTTCACTTCAAAAGTGTACATTGTCAAACTTGTGTATTCGGGCTAAAATGACAAGTAGAATTTGTTAAATAAGACTTTATTCACACAGAGGCAGAAACACAGAGCAAAAAACTAGCAATGCAACACTTCACTTATTGCTGCAGAACAAGGAAGAGTATGGAAGTCCATTTCAATAACTTTTGAATTGAATATCTGATGAGATGTTGGATTGGCAATTGACTCCATGGACCCTTTTTCTTGCTTTAACAAGGATAAAGTTAGCGTTGTCTGGCAATATAAAAGCAGGTTTTCCTATCCCTGCATCTGCCCATATTGGATTGCCTGGGCAGGAAGATCATGTGGGAGGAAACACAAGGCAGGTTTTCCCAGTTTTCACCCTATTTAAATTGACAGCTCCTTTAGGGATGTTTATTGCTCCCTGCCTGATTTTTACTGTATTTACTGTGCCCAGGCAATTCAGTAGCTCCAGGTGCAAGAACAGAAAAATCTACCCTAACATTATTGCATGTGCAACAACCTAATAGAGGCATGCTTCCCCATCCACAGACCCTGCGATGAAGAGCCATGTATGTACATTGCAACACCACACAAGCAGCAAGCTTTTTTTTCAGGACAGGATGTTGGGCAATAAATTGTTACTCGTTTGGTGGCCTTGAAAACCGCAGTCACAAAATTGCATGGGGCAAACTTCCTTTTTTAAAAATGTTACTGAGTTTTGAAATGGAGTGCATCCTGTAAATGTCAGCGATGAAGTAACAAGATATGATGTTGGCATGCCTTGCAAGTAAAAATTCAAGACCAGTCATAGCCTAAATCCATGCCTTTTAATCCAAATACATTCTCCAAAGAAAAGAGAAAACCCATAGTGAAAAATAATCCAGCTGAATGGATGGACAGCAGAGTTCCAGTCCCCAGTCTAGACTAATATAATAACATTAAATGGAATCAGGAAATGCTGGCGATAAACAGCATCTAAAAGCAAGGACTGGGTAACGTTTTGGTTATCAGCACTGGAAACCAGAAAAGGAGTGTACGCCTTAATAGAACTGAACAAAACAAAGGGGTGAAGAGAAGACTACAACAGGTAGAAGTCAACAACTAGGAAAGCTGATTCTCTCTCAATGCATTGCATGGACAACAAGTGGAATTTTGAAAAGTGGTTAAAATTGGTGAACATTCGGCAAAGATCACCTTAGGAGGCCATGAAAGGAATCAAAAGGCCACCAAGACACACAGATACAAAGTACAATGATAGATGGAATAAAAAGGAAACAAAGAACTATAAAAGCAAGAATTTTGAACAAATACAGACTCAAAAACCCCAAAAGAATTGGAACAGGCCAACATCCCAGTACTTAAAATGTTTGCAAGTGTCACCAGGGAAAGGGTACTGAAAAAGTTATTAGAACTGAAAGCTGACAAATCCCCAGGTCATCCTAGGGTCTTAAAAGAAGTGGCTGCTGAGATAGTAGATGCATTGGTTTTAGTTTTCCAAAATTCCCTAGATTCTGGAAAGGTCCCATCAGATTGGAAAATAGCGAATGTGACTTCTCTATTCAAGAAAGGAAGGAGACAGAAAGCAGGAAACTACAGGCCAGTTAGCTTAACATCTGTCATAGGGAAAATGCTGGAATCTATTATTAAGGAGGTTGCAGCAGGGCACTTAGAAAATCTCAATGTATTCAGGCAGCGTCAACATGGTTTTATGACAGGGAAATCATGTTTGACTAATTTATTGGAGTTCTTTGAAGAAGTAATAAACAATGTGGATAAAGGGGAACTTATGGATGTGCTATACTTAGATTTCCAGAAGGCATTTAACAAGGTGCCACATCAAAAGTTACTAAGCAAAATAAGAGCTCCTGGCGTTGGTGGTAACATATTAGCATGGATAGAGGATAGTTAACAGGAAACAGAGAGCAGGCATAAATGGGTCATTTTCAGGTTGGCAAGATGTAATGAGTGGAGTGCCATAGGGATCAATGCTAGGACCTCAACTATTTACAATTTATATCAATGACTTGGATGAAGGGACTGAATGTACGGTTGCTAAATCTGCTGATGACACCAAGATAGGCAGGAAAGTAAATTGTGAAGAGGACATAAGAAGTCTGCAAAGGGATATAGAAAAAGTGAGTGGGCAAAAATTTGGGAAATGGAGTATATAATGTAGGAAAATGTGAACTTATCCACTTTGGCAGGAATAATAATAAAACAGCATATTATTTAAATGGAGAGAGATTGCAGAACTCTGAGGGATCTGGGTGTCCTGGTACATGAATCACAAAAGATTGGTATGCAGATTCAGCAAGTGATTAGGAAGGCAAATGGAATGTTGCCGTTTATTGCAAGGGGAATGGAATAAAAAAGTAGGATGCTTTGCTGCAGTTGTACAGGGTATTGGAGGGACCACATCTGGAGTACTGTGTACAATTTTGGCCTCCTTACTGAAGAAAGGAAATGTGTTAGAGGCAGTTCAAAGAAGGCTCACTCAACTGATATCTGGGATGAAGAAAGGTTGGACTGGTTGGGTCTGTATCCTTTGGAGTTTAGAAGAATGAAAGGTGATCTTATTGAAACATATAAGATTCTGAGGGGACTTGACAGGTTGGATGCTGAAAGAATGTTTCCCCTTGTGGGAGAGACTAAAACTAGGGGGGCACAGGTTAAAAATAAGGGGTCTCCGATTTAAAACCGAGATGAGGAGAAATGTTTTCTCATGAGGATCATGAGTCTGTGAAACTCTCTTTCCTGGAGAGTGGTGGAGGCAGGGTCATTGAATGTTTTTAAGGCAGAGGTAAGCAGATTCTTGACAAACAAAAGAGTCAAAGGGTATCGGGGGTAGGCAGGAAAGTGGAGTTGAGTCCACAAACAGATCAGCCATGATCTTATAGAATGGCGGAGCAGGCTCCTAGTTTGTATGTACATATGTTCGTATGTTAGTTTCATGGGAAAGTGACAGGGGAATGCTAGCTTGAAATCAGAGTGGTGGAAGAATAAACCAAGGTATCATGGATGAAACAGTCCTCAAAAAAGCAGAGGAAGAGGAGACAGGGAAGATGTACTTAGTGTTGCGATCACATAGATGACAGAAATAGTGGGAAATCATCTAGAAGACTGAATGCCTTTTGGTGGAAGGTGATGTCACACTTGTTACTGTTGGGGGAGGAAGGAGAATAGAGGTATGGAAAATGAGGCAGGCATTGTATAGAGATCTGTTAACCATCGCCAGTGGGAAATCTTGGCTGAGGGAAATAAAGATGGAATTTCAGAAGCTTTGATATGGAAAGTGGAGTCATCAGAGCAGATACAATAGAAACAAAGGAACTGGAAGTGGTGGGTTGAGAAGAAGCATTTTGGGAATCTGTAAACTTGTAGTAGATGTCTGAGAAAAATCTATTATCTATGATGGAGAGAAGGAACTGTCAGAAATGGATCATGTAAAGGTGAGGGATGAGTGGAATTGGAATGAAATTCTCAAAAGCAAAGTGAAAGCAAGAAGTAGTAACAACACACTCATCAATGTAAAGAAGGCAGAAATCAGGGAAATGCCAGGAGGGATCCTGAGCTGGATTAAATCTAAGAGCAGTTTTTTTTTTATTTTAATTTTCTCAGTGCCGTTCATTTTCTCTGTTAGGGCTGGTTTGTGGGGGGTTTTTGCCTTTTCTCAATTTTTTCCTTACGTTTACATGTCTTAATACCTAAAATATGTAGAGAATGTTTTGCAGAAACAAAAATAACCACATTACTGGAACGCTGACTGTAATTGAAGCTTTTACAGGATTTCAACAGAATAGAACATTTAGGAAATGTTAGGAATGTGTTTCACTATATAAAGTACAACTCAGCAAAGAACCAGGTTGCTGAGTGCAAGTTGGATGTGCACATCCATTGAGAATTGAGATAAGAGACCTGCGGCTTCAGTTTGTGACCCCTTTCGAGGTAGCCGTGCTACTGGAGGATAGAATAGCATTGCTGAACTGGATATGCAGTCTGGAGTGTCAGCATCCCCTGCTATCTGTACCTCACATCAAACAGCCTTGAACCTTCACTGTTGAGGGTCAATGTCTTTGAGTGGGCCTCAAGAAGGTATCTCACTTGGGCTCCTTGACATTGTGGCTCAGGTTGTTGCCTTGACATCCTGGTTCTGACATCCTAAAGGGCAGCACAGTGGCGCAGTGGTTAGCACCGCAGCCTCACAGCTCCAGGGACCCGGGTTCGGTTCTGGGTACTGCCTGTGCGGAGTTTGCAAGTTCTCCCTGTGACCGCGTGGGTTTTCGCCGGGTGCTTTGGTTTCCTCCCACCGCCAAAGACTTGCAGGTGATAGGTAAATTGGCTATTGTAAATTGCCCCGAGTGTAGATAGGTGGTAGGGAATATGGGATTACTGTAGGGTTAGTATAAATGGGTGGTTCTTGGTCGGCACAGACTCGGTGGGCCACAGGGCCTGTTTCAGTGCTGTATCTCTAAATAAATAAAAAAAACTTCAATTTACAGCATCATGCTGTCACTCCAGGAAACTGCTGATCTAACTGAGGGCAGGTTGATGGAAGTCTGTAAGTTCTACCAACCTTTCCATCATAACTGTTCCTCAACTGTTCCATCGGCAAATGGGTCAAGAACCAGACGACACCAGTTTAAGGTGAATGGCAGAAGAACCAATGGCGACATGAGGAAAAACTTTTTTATGCAGTGAGTGGTTAGGATCCTGAGAGTGGGTGGAGGCACATTCAATCATGGCTTTCAAAAGGGAATTGAATAAGCACCTGAAGAGAAAAAATTTGCGGGGTACGGGGAAAGGGTGGGGGAATGAGACTAGCTGAGTTGCTGCTGCAGAGAGCCAGCACAGACATGAAGGGCTGAATGGCCTCTCTGTGCTGTAACCATTCTATGTGTCTATGATAACAGAATACAATGCCACATAAGGCACAACCAGGTACCTCTGAATGATGAGGTTATACAACACACATTTGGGATCTCTGAAACATCTGCCAGCCCTGACCAGAGCTCCCTGGAAAATTGGCACCCTAACAGATATAGCCACAAGACAAAGCACTCTGAATTGATACCCCATGTGCCTAAAAATCCCAAGCTTGATTGCAGCCCCATGTTGGCTGTCACTTAGCCCTAAACGAATTGCAGTGTAATTACATATTATTACAGCGTAGTACTCATCCCAGGGAGGGATCAGTTCACATTCCTCAACCGCTGATCCGTCATACTATGCACCTGACCAATCACAGAGGACATCCTGCTCCTATGCCATACTCCTAATTAGAAGCCCAATCTGCTCCTCAATGACTCACAGGTGGGGGCTGTAATTCACTTTTGATCAAAGGAACTGTAAAAGTCCCCTTTTCTAGTCAAGTCTTGTTTAGCAGTGAACCAGTACCATGTGCAAGTACAGGTACATCCGAGCTCCAGGGTTGGAGGGGTAGGTGAGGATAGAAACATGGAAAATTTGCAGCACAGAAGGAGGCAATTTGGTCTACTGTATCTGGGTGGGCTGAAAAACAGCTATCCAGCCTGATCCCACTTTCCAGCTCTTGGTCTGTTGCCTGTGGATATCAAGTGCATATCCAAGTACTTTTTAAATATGATGAGGGTTTCTGCCTCCACCACCCATTCAAGCAGTGAGCTCCAGGCACCCTATATTACTTTAAATCTATAACCCCTTGTTGTTAAACTCTCTGCTAACAGAATTATGTTCTTTCTATCCACTCTATATAGTACCCTCATAATTTTATACACCTCACTTAAATTTCCCCTCAGCCTCTGTGATGTGACTGTTACAGTAATGTGTTGGGTGTGATGTGTGCTCAGCTTGTCCAAGTTCATCCACAGAGAAAAAGGTAGATATTGGCATCATATTCGCATGACATCAACATTGTATTGTCACGCAGGTCCCCACCTGCTAAGAAGCACATTAATTTTGCCACATGAACACTAAATTTCAAATTATTGCTGGGAAGAAGAGAAGGCCTGTTACAAGGAATTACCAGGCCCCTGGCCGGAAAGGCATTTTTGCATATTAGTGGACAGTGTTGGAACAAAGGAGCTATCCCCTGCTCCCAAACAACACACAGAAAAGACCTGGTCAAACCAGTCAGTCACATGGCCAACTTGGGAAGTTTTAAATTGTAGAGATAGTGTTTGAACTGGGAGAAAGCTCTTTGCTCCTGCGCTGGAAAAGACCACCTCACTTCCTGTCTGCTCCCATCTCTCTCTCACAGAGCTCCAAAACCCACTGAAGACACGTGAACCCCCAAGAGCGAGAAAAGTCTCCTACAGTGAATAAGGTTTAAGAAGAATACTGGGCCCCAATGAAAAGGAAGACCATATCTTCAATCAAGGACTCTACAGCGAGCTCAAAGCACAGTAACAAAAAGCCCTTCTCAGAGATTGCCTCAAACTTTTCCATTTTATCTTTTCTTCTGCTTTTTTCTGTCCCTATCTGCATGTGTGTATCGCGTATACATGCTAGCTTGGGCACATTGTGTATCCGTAGGCGTTAACTGAATTAGAGTTTATGTTTATTAAAATTTCACTTTTCTTCTTTAAACCTCAGAAAGCCTGTTTGTGCCCATTTCTTTACCTTATAATTGGAAAGCAGTGAATAAGGATTCACCAAGGGGGAGCCAAAAACACAGTGTGTTTAAAAATAAAACCCTGTTGCAGTAAGACCAGGTGAAGGCTGAGAGGGACCCCTAGACCTCTTTCTCACCTGGTCGTAACAGAAATTTGGGTGCTAGCATCCGGAATGTTACCCACAGACAAATGAGAGAAATTGGAAGTGGGAAGCCAAATTGTTCCCAATCAAAAAGAGAAAAATATCAATACAGGTTTTCTTGTGGTTGTGTGTGCTAGAACACTAACATGTTGTCACAGGATTTCATGTCGCGTTTGCAGATGTCTTTAAAACGGAGACGTGGACGGCCGGTGGCTCTGATACCAGTGGCGAGCTCGCTGTACAATGTGTCTTTGGGGATCCTGCCATCTTCCGTGTGGCTCACATGGCCAAGCCATGTGAGCCACACTTAGAATATTGCGTGCAATTCTGGTCACCACACTACTAGAAGGACGTGGAGGTTTTGGAGAGGGTACGGAGGAGGTATACCTGGATGCTGCCTGGTCTGGAGGGCATTAGCTATGAGGAGAGGTTGGAAAAACTCGGATTGTTTTCACTGGAACGACGGAGGTGGAGGGGCGACATGATCGAGGTTTACAAAGTTATGAGTGGCATGGACAGAGTGGATAGTCTGAAGCTTTTTCCCAGGGTGGAAGAGTCAGTTACTAGGGGATATAGGTTTAAGGTGCGAGGGGCAAAGTTTAGAGGAGATGTGCGAGGCAAGTTTTTTACACAGAGGGTGGTGAGTGCCTGGAACTTGCTGCCAGGGAAGGTGGTGGAAGCAGATACGATAGCGACGTTTAAGAGACATCTTGACAAATACATGAATAGGATGGGAATAGAGGGATATGGGCCCCGGAAGTGCAGAAGGTTTTAGTTTAGGCAGGCATCAAGATCTGCGCAGGCTTGGAGGGCCGAATGGCCTGTTTCCTGTGCTGTACTGTTCTTTGTTCTTTGATGTCTGCAACTGAAGCTAGTCGCTCTCCAAGCCAGGGTGAAGGAACTTGGGATTAGTTAAAAGCACTGTCTATGGAGGAGATGAGGAAAATGGCTGCGCAGTGTGGGATCACTGTACGTGGCAAGGCTAGGAAGTCTGAACTCCTAACACTAGTGGCCAACCATTTTTCTCTTGAATCTGAAGAAGCAGAAACAGGGTTAGAAACAGAATCCGACGGTATTGTTAACAAAGATACAATTGGAACAGAGGAAACTTGAATTTGAGGAAAGAGAGAGGGAGAAAGAGTATTCCGGAAAGAATGCAAAGAGAGTTGAAGTGGCTTGAGTTAACTAGGGGGCGACAGACTAACCCCAGGGAAAGTATGGCCAATAATCGGCCATAATCAGGCTGGGTACAAAATTGCTAAAACGCGCTCAACTAATTCCAAAATTCAATGAGGAAAATGTGGAGGCATTTGGGTGTCCTTTGAGAAACTGGCAAGGCAGCTAAAATGGCCAGCTGAGACCTGGTTTCTTTTACTACAAAGCAAGCTAACTGGAAAAGCCCATGAGGTTTATTCCCTATTGCCAGATGAGAGTTCATCAAATTATGAACTGACCAAAAATGCTATCCTCGGGGCATATGAATTAGTACCCGAAGCCTATCGCCAAAAGTTTAGAACACTCTAGAAGCAAGCTAATCAAACTTATCTGGAGTTTGAAAGAAGTAAGCAGCTGTCTTTTGACCAGTGGCTGAGGGCTCTTAAAGTACACCTCAGCTATGAGAATCTCAGGGAAGTAGTTCTGTTAGAGGAATTTAAAAACTTTCTCCCACTCTCCATAAAGACCCATGTAGAGGAGCAGTGGGTTCAGAGAGCTCGGCAAGCGGCCGTTCTTGCCGATGAGTTTGCTTTAATTTATAAGTCGGTTTCCCAGGGGAGAACCTTTCCTAATCACCCCCACAAATCCAAAAAGGACAAAGGGTGTGAAGGTGATATCGGCCCAGGCAGTCCTGAGAGAGAAAGGAAAGCAGGAGACACAGGGGGCCCTCCTCCACCAAAAAGGAAGGTACTGTGAGCAAGAGTGAAACATGGAGACCTGTGTGCTTCCATTGTAATAAAGCAGGGCATTTAAAAGCTGAATGCTGGAAACGAAAGGGAAAACCGGTAATGTTAATCAGGGCACACCCGCTCAGTGAAGACAGGAACCTGATGGAAAGCACAGCAGAACAAGCTGTGGCTTTGCAGTAAGAGTGAGACCCAGGAAGCTTACGGCTGCAAGTGCAGGAAAATTTAATAGGATTCCTGAGGGTTATCAAGGTTTTCTGTCTGAAGGGAAAGTAACTTCATACCCATCGAGTGGGGCCAGCAAACCCACAGTAATTCTCAGGGACACATAGGCCACTAGATCCCTTTTTCTGGGAAAAGGCCTGACCTTTCCCCCAGAGAACGCAGTGAACACCAAAATATTGGTGAATGGTACTGAAGGGCAGTGCATGCCTGTACCTGTACATCGGGGGCAGCTGGAATGTGAGCTAGTTTCGGGAACGGTGACCATAGGGATTGTCCCTAATTTGCCTGTGGATGGGGTTGGCCTGTTCTTAGGTAATGATCTGGCGGGGGTGAAGGTGGTAGACCCCCCCCCACTTCCCATAGTGAAAGAAAGACCACAGAAAGTCAGAGAGACAGGGCATTGGCAGGTGACGATCCCCTGCAGTTCCCCTGAATGTGTAGTGGATCAGGCCATGATCAAACCAGCTCCCCCAGAGGAGACTGCATTGGCACTGCAGGCAGATGACCATGAGGTCTGACTGTCTGAGACTTTCTTTGGAAAGTTAGGAGACCCGGGAATGAATTAAATGGATTTTCCCTAGCTGAGGCCCAGCGAGCCGACCAATTATTGCGAGAGTTAGCGCAGGCAGTCCAGTCTGAAATTGAAGCAGAGGGAGTCCCTGATTGCTACTATTTAAAGAATGAGGTACTGATGAGGAAATGGAGTTCTCCTCCCAGACCTGAGAGCAAGGAGTGGACAGTCGTGGTGCCACAGAGGTACCGGAGAGAAATATTAAGAAGGACCCACAAGACTACAGTGGCTGTACATGCCATTATATGAAATACCAAAGCCTGCATAAGACAGCAGTTTGACTGGCCACACTCCACAGATATGTGGTGGAGTACTGCAGGAGTTGCCACATGTACCAGGTTGAGGGGAAACTAAACTGAAGACACGTGAACCCCAAGAGAGAAAAGTCTCCTACTGTGAACAAGGTTTAAGAAGAATACTGGGCCCCAATGAAAAGCAAGACCATATCTTCAATCAAGGACTCTACAGCGAGCTCAAAGCACAGTAACAAAAAGCCCTCCTCAGAGATTGCCTCAAACTTTTCCACTTTATCTTTTCTTCTGCTCTCTTTAGTCCCTATCTGCCTGTATGTATCGCGTATGCATGCTAGCATGGGTGCGTCGTGTATCCGTAGGCATTAACCGAATTGGAGTTTATGTTTAATAAATTTCACTTTTCTTCTTTAAACCTCAGAAAGCCTGTTTGCGCTCATTTCTTTACCTTATAATTGGAAAGCGGTGAACAAGCATTCACCGAGGGGGAGCTCAAAACACTTTGTTTTAAAATAAAACCCTGTTACAGTAAAACCAGGTGAAGGCTGAGAGGGATCCCTAGACCCTTTCTCACCTGGTCATAACAGTATGCTCTCATAACATTAGCAAATGTGCTTTGGCATCGCTCACTTTAAGTTAGATCTTGTACTTATTATGGGATGGAGGAGGGGTTCATACTGGCACTGGAAGGATTTGGACAGAGCTTTGTTTGGAATTTTGCTCAGAACAGTGAAATAATTGTCTTTAATTGAATCCTGGAAAATAAGTAGTCACTAAATTCTGCAGGAGTTCTGAGCTCCTACTGAAGTTATACCAGGAATACTCCAATGGAATTTTGGGACCTGAGTGTTTTCATCACCTATTACAAGCTAACTCTTTCTTTCACGGATGCTGCCAGACCTCCTGAGTATTTCCAGCATTTCTTGTTTTTATTTCAGATTTCCAGCATCCGCAGTATTTTGCTTTTATCACAACCAAATTTTGCACCTTTACAGTCCCAATCCTGGCTTCTGTCTTATATGCCCTCTCCAACTTTTGACGCAATCTTATGTAGTCAATCATATTTGATAATAGAGGAAGTATTCATTTCAACCAATCATCAATTTTTTGCCATCTATATTTGTGATGACACCCTGAACAAATATTGCAGACCATGTCATTGTGACCCCTTCATTGTCACACAGGGTTACTGCAGTTGATGCAGTTCATTTGTTGTCCCTTGGCGTGACAGTTAAATGCAATCTTCCCACTGGTTCATTGAACTCTTTTCTCAACCTCTTGCTGGGTTGTTTTGTTCACGAAGATTCTGTTAGTCACCATGCAGCCTACTGTCAGACCTGATGCAGTGGCTTAGGCTGGGGGAGTGGGAGTGTGGGGTGCGGGGGGGGGGGGGGGGGGTGCGTGGGTGGCGCGGTGCAATTAAGGCCAGTTGCAAATATTGCAGAAAAGCCTGCTCCATATGCTACCTCGTGCACCATAAATTTGGGCTCTCTGTCTTTGTGACATTTGCTGATTAGCCCTGGTAATAAAGTTCTCAATAACTCAATTCCTGCTTGTTTAGGTGAATATTGTACTGTGAGATGATTTTTTGCCCAACTATTTTCTCCATCCAACCTCTCCTGAAAACATGACTCCATATTGGGATAGAGTTCACTGCTGTGGTCCCTCTGTGGTTCTTCACCCAGTGGCAGGAATTGGGAATAGGAACCCTGAAATAAAACAGAAAATGTTGGAAATACTCAGCAGGTCTGGCAAAATCTGTGATTTAACGTTTCAGCCATTGCTCTTTCATCAGAAACCTGACTAGTTCACAGGAACCCTGGCTAGTTTTACACTCCCTGACACAGATGTATTAAGGCCACTTGTAGCTGCCCTGACTCTGAGATGAGCCAACGAAGTATAGGACCTGCCTAGTTTCACTCAGCTACTCAAAAACAACAACTTGCAATTATATAGCACCATTAACATAACAAAACATCCCAAGCATTATAAAGCAAAATTTGACACTGAGCCACATGAGATAATAGGATAAATGGACCAAAAACTTGATCAGGTAGGTCTTAAGGAGCATCTTAGAGGAGAAAAGAGAGTTGGAGAGGTTTAGGGAGGATATTCCAGAGCTTAGGGCCTAGGTATGAAGGAATGGCCACCAATGCTGGAATGATTAAAATTGGGGATGGTCAAGAGGCCAGAATTAGAGGAGTGTGGATATCTCAGAGGGTTGTGTGGCTGGAGAAGTTTTCAGAATGGGGAGGGGTAAAGCCATCGAGGCAAGGTTGAGAACTTTAAATTGAAGTGCTGCTTAACTGGGAGCCAATGCAGGTCAGCGAGCACAAGGTGAATGGGACTTAGTGCAAGTTAGGACAAGGGCATCAGAGTCTGGATGGCCTCAAGTTTACGAAGGGTTGAATGTGAGAGGCCGGCCAAGAGTGTGTTGGCATAATCAAGTCTAGAAGTAACAAAGGCATGGATGAAGGTTTCAGCAGTAGATGAGCTGAGGCAGGGGTGGAGTTGGGTGATGTTATGGAGGTGGAAATAGATGGTCTTAGTGATGGTGTGGATATGTGGTTGGAAGCTCATCTCAGGGTCAAATATGACACTAAGGTTGCGAACAGTTTGGTTCAGTCTCACCACTGCATAAATATGCTCAGCCACTAGTGATGTCTGTCATCGAGCTGGCATTGGGTTAAGCTGCTCTATATTGTAATATACAGCATGCACAGTGAAACATGTGAACTTAATGCTACATGACTGTACTGTCAGGCAAGCACCCCCGCCCCCCGCCCCGCCACCTGCCAAGAATGAGGAAAATTAATTTCACCACACAAACGTTGATTTTAAACTGCTGATGGTGAAGAAAGAACTTGCTTTAAAAAACAATTGGAGACTTTGGCTGGAGAGCGACATTAGCATATCAACAGACAAGTACTTCAAAGGACAAAAGGAGCTATTCCCTGCTCTACTTTAATCCACAATGGACTTTTGATTACCAGACGTTGAAGCATCCCAGGTTAACTACTAAGATGGCCGAATACACAAGCAGACGTGGTCGGGCCAGTTTAGTCACATGACTGACTGTTGGAGTTTTTTGAATTTGAACATCCAACAGGGAATTTGAACTCAGAAGGCTGTTAGCTCCTGGACTGAGAACACCTCTCTCCTGTCTGCTCTCACCTCTCTCACCAGCTTTTGGAAACCATTGAAGACATATGAACCCCAAGAGAGACAAGTCTCCTACAATGAACAAGGTTTAAGAAAAATACTGGGCCCCAACGAAAAGTAAGAGCTGTCTACAATCAAGGACTGTACGTCGAGCTGGAAACACAGAAACAGTAACAAGAAACCCCCATTTAGAGACTGCCTCAAACCTGTCCATTTTATTTTTCTTCTGCTGTTTTCTGTCCCTATTTGCATGTGGGTATTGCATGTGCATGTTAGCGTGGGCGCGTCATATATCAGTAGGCGTTAACCATATTAGACTTTAAGTTTAAGGTTTAATAAATTTCACTTTTCTTCTTTAAACCTAAAGAAAACCTGGTGTGCTCATTTTTTTGCCTTATAATTGGAAATCTGTGAACCAGGATTCACAAAGGAGGAGCTCAAAACACAGTGTGTTTAAAATTAAACCCTGTTACAAAAAGACCAGGTGAAGATAGTAAAAGACCCCTAGACACTTTCTCACCTGGTTGTAACAGTACATAAATGCTTTAGCATGGGCTAGTCTGATAAAAGGCCCTGAATAATTCTCCATATTACATGCTTTGTGTGTGTTATAAAGTCATGAGCTCAAACAGTTTGATCAAGAACTCTTTCAGGACTCATGAATCAGGAGTATTACCTACAGCGCACAATATATTATCTCTTTTGAATGTTCTGCAGTTACATTTGTTTCTGTAACTGTATTTAAAGCATCTCTTGTTAGATTTCTTTAGAAATCCTTTGAAATAGACATTTCACAGAATCAGAGAAATTTAAGGCACAGAAGGAGGCCATTAGGCCCGTTGTGTATGTGCTAGCTGAATAAATGCTCTCCGGTCTAATCCCTCTTCCCAGTTTTTGGTCCCCGTAGCCCTGCAGGTTACAGCACTTCAAGAGCATATCAAAATACTTTTTAAGTGCGATGAGCATTTCTGCCTCGACCACCCGAGATCCCCACCACCCTCTGGCTGAAAAGATTTCTCCTCATCTTCCCTCTAAACCTTGTACCAATTACTTCAAATCTATGCCCCCTGGTTATTGACCTGTCTTTTAAGGGAAATATGTCCTTCCTATCCATTCTATTCTATCTAGGCCCCTCATAATTTTATACACCTCAATTAAATCTCCCGTCAGCCTCCTCTGTTCTAAAGAAAACAATCCCAGCCTATCCAATCTTTCTTCTTATCTAAAATTCTCCATTCCTGGCAAGCTCCTCGAAAATCCTCTCTGTACCCTCTCTAGTGTGATCACATCCTTCCTGTAATGCGATGACCTGAACTTTTGCAGTGTTCTAGCTGTGGCCTAACGAGTGTTTTATACAGTTCTAGCGTTACCTCCCTACTCTTATATTTTGTGACTCAGTTAATACAGGAAAGTTTCCCCTGTGCCTTCTTGGCCACCTTATCTACTCTTCCTATTACCTTCAGGGATCCATGGACAAGCACTCCAAGGTGCCTCTGTTTCTCTATGCTTCTCAGTATCCTGCCATTTCTTGTGTATTCCCTTGCTCAAATGCATTACCTCACACTTCTCTGGATTGAATTCCATTTGCCACTTTTCTGCCCACCTGACCAATCCATTGACATCTTCCTGCAGTCTACGACTTTCTTCCTCACGATCAACTACATGGCCAATCTTTGCATCATCTGCAAACTTCTTAATCATGCTCCCTAGATTTAAGTCATTGAGATATACCATGAAAAGCAAAGAACTCAGTACTGACCCCTGGGATAGCCCACTGGAAACAGCCTTCCAGTCTCAATAACATCCATCATCTGTAGGGCTACGGATCAAATGCTGGAAGGTGGGATTAGAATAGGTGAATCGTTTTGCGGCTGGCACAGACACGATGGGCCAAATGGCCTCTTTCTGTGCCTTAAACTTTCTATGATTCAATGACTATTTGTATCTGGGCTTCCAATCTGAATGGTTCACATCTTACTGTGCAGAACAAGTGCATCTGAGGTGATAGGATTGGCTTCGTTTAGTCCCCTAACTTGCTATACTGTACAAGAACCAACCCCCTTCTCACCTCCCAACCTGAGTTTTTGCTGAGCCCTGAGTTTCAGACCCAATTAGTAATTGGGAGCCTAGGCACTCAGCTCAGTGAAAGCATGGCAATGGCTCTGAGGTAAGGTCTCGATGCTGTTGTGGGGGTGGTTAACATTTATTTTGACACCAATGAACTGGAACCTGAAAGTGAAGAAGCCCTGAAGTTTTTAGTTTAGTTTTAGTTTTTTTTAGTTTTTAGTTTTAGAGATACAGCACTGAAACAGGCCCTTCGGCCCACCGAGTCTGTGCCGACCATCAACCACCCATTTATACTAATCCTACACTAATTCCATATTCCTACCACATCCCCACCTGTCACTATATTTCCCTACCACCTACCTATACTAGGGGCAATTTATAATGGCCAATTTACCTACCAACCTGCAAATCTTTTGGCATGTGGGAGGAAACCGGAGCACCCGGAGGAAACCCACACAGACACAGGGAGAACTTGCAAACTCCACACAAGTGATTTGTCACCTTCCACTTACCAGTTTCAAATTGAGGTATTTTCCCTCTGTGGCGAAATTAATAATGTACCGGCATTGAGACAAGATTGAAAAAACAAGCTGAGTAGCATAGCAGTAGTTTGAATGCTTTGAGCCCAGAGGGACCACTTATCTCCACTCAGCTGCTGAATAATGAATGTTTTGTAGCATGTTTGGCCCATTGGATGGCTGAGTACAATTTGCAGCATTCACAGAGCATTTAGACTAAACACTTTGGTGGTGTGGTGTCATTAAGTAGGAAATACCATCTTCCTGGAAATGCTTTGTTCGATAATTGTAGTTGGGGATGGGAGGGTTGGTTGGGAAGAGAAGACCTGAAGAGCCATTGAATCATTACATCACATGCCAAGTGACGCAGTGGGGCCTCTTAACGCAGTTCAAGTCATTCTGTCATTTGTGTTTGGGCAAATACTTAATCGTGAATGCATGACTCCTTTTAAAATGAAATAATTTTGAAGAATTTAAACATTTTCCTTCAGAATTCACCCATTCTAAGCTTCTATGATTCTCCTCGCTCTTTCTACTGACATGGTACTATGATTGATTAGCAGACAGCTAGGGTGTCCACTCTTCAAGACTGGTGTCAATTCTTTACATGGTTGATTAGATAGGAGGGTGTGCATAATGGAATGCTCTACAATGAGCGGGACAGTGATCAACCTGAAACTTTCATAGGAACATAGCAGCAGGAGTACACCATTCAGCCCCTTTGAACCTGCTCCGCCATTCTATATGATCATGGCCGATCATCCACTTCAATTTTTTCCACACTATCCCCATGTCCCTTTATGTCATTGGTATTTAGAAATCTGTCAATCTCTGCTTTAAACATACTCAATGACTGAGCTTCCACAGCCCTCTGGGGTAGAGAATTTCACAGATTCACAAACCTCTGAGTAAAGAAATTTCTCCTCATCTCTGTCCTCAGTCCTTATTTTGAAATTGTATCCCCTGGTTCTAGACTCCCCAACCCGGGGAAACATTCTGCCTGCATCTACCCTGTCAATCCCTTTAAGTGTTTTGTACGTTTCAATGAGATCCCAGTGTGACTGCCACACTGTATGGTACACCTACCCACTGAACCACAATAGAAATATAAATAAACGCAGAGGAAGCAAATAAGCTCAGCTAACTAAAAATATAAGAAAAACTTGTGGTGAACGCGAGAAAATCCCAGGGAGTACAATTTGGGGAACGGAAGATGCTGGAGCTAAACCATCCTGAAGTTGTGTTGCTCTATAGTTTAAAAGTGCTCATTGAAAATCTTAATTCTTCTTTAGTTTTCACAGCCCTTACAGCTTCGCCATTTGCCTGAGGATATCTTGGTGAACTAGTGATGTGAGTAAAACCACACGCCTCTGTGAACTCCTTGAAACATTCATTCGCAAATTGTGGCCATTGTCGGATATCGCCATGTCTGAGATCCCATGCAAAGCAAAAGTTTCTTTCAAGGATGTGATTACAGCTTCTGAACTCTGACCTTTGTAGCTGCTTCACTTCGACCCATCTCAATTAGTAATCAACAATGATTAAGAATATCTTATTCCTATGCTCAAAAAGGTCCATACCTAGATGTTCACATGGTCTACACAGAAAAGTTGATGATATTAGTGGCTCCTTTGTCTCATGACCATTGACAGCAAACGTGATACACATTGATATCATCTCTTCAATCTCTTTCCATATACCAGGCCACCAAACTGACTGTCTAGCCCTGGCTCTGCATGTTGTTATTCGTAAATATTCTAGGTGTCATTTTGTTTTAATCTTTTTCATGGGATGTGGGCATCGCTAGCACGGACAGCATTTGTTGCCCATCCCTAATTGCCCTTGAGAAGGTGGTGGTGAACTGCCTTCTTGGGACCACTGCAGTCTACCTGGTACGGGTACACTCACAGTGCAGTTAGGAAGAGGAGTGCCAGGATTTTGATCCAGTGAAGAAACGGCGATATATTTCCAAATCAGGATAGAGTGTGACTTGGAGGGGATCTTGCTGGTGGTGGTGTTGCCATGCCTCTGCTGTCCTTGTTCTTCTAGGTGGTAGAAGTCGCGGGTTTGGAAGGTGCTGTCGAAGGAGGCGTGGTGCGTTGCTGCAGTGCATCTTGTAGATGGTACACACTGCTGCTACTGTGCGTCGGTGGTGGAGGGAGTGAATGTTTAAGGTGGTGGATGGGGTGCCCATCAAGGGGACAGCTTTGTCCTAGATGGCGTTGAGTTTCTTGAATGTTGTTGGAGCTGCACCCATCCAGGCAAGTGTATTCCATCACATTCCTGACTTGTGCCTTGTAGATGGTGGACTGGCTTTGGGAAATCAGGAGGTGGGTTACTCGCCACAGAATTCTCAGTCTCTGACCTGCTCTTGTAACCACAGTATTTATGTGGCTGTTTCAGTTAAGTTCTGGTCAATGGTAACCCCCAGGATGTTGATAATGGGGGATTTAGTGATGGTAATGCCACTGAATGTCAAGGGGAGATGGTTAGATTCTCTCTTATTGGAAATGGTTATTGCCTCTGACACTTGTGTGGCACAAATGTTACTTGCCATTTATCAGCCCAGACCTGAATGTTGTTCATGTCTTGCTGCATATGGACACAGACTGCTTCAATATCTGAGGAGTTGTGAACGGTACTGAACCTATGATGGAGGGAAGGTCATTGATGAAGCAGCTGAAGATGGTTGGGCCTAGGACACTACCCTGAGAAGCCCTGCAGAAATGTCCTTTCCAAGATCTCTAATCTTAGTATCCTGGGGTTAACTAATCTCTTGTCAAATATCAACAAAATCATTGATTATACTCCAATGACCTCGTTGCTCATAGTATTGCCTTAACACTGGGTTGTGTGGTATGTCTGCTTGCCATCATGCAAATAATAATCTTGAATTACTGCACATACTTCATCTTTTTGAGCCTTCCTGATTTTGCTCAACTTCTGATTTGTAGCAGGTAAATACTCTGCAGCTGTTTGAGCAAACACTGCTACTTCCAGTATACAGTAAATGGCAGAACCCTTAGGAGTATTGACAGGCAGAGAGTTCTGGGCGTACAAGTCCACAGGTCACTGAAAGTGGCAACACAGGTGGATAAGGTAGTCAAGAAGGCATACGGCATGCTTGCCCTCATCGGTCGGGGCATAGAGTATAAAAATTGGCAAGTCATGCTGCAGCTGTACAGAACCTTAGTTAGGCTACACTTCGAATATTGCATGCAATTCTGGTCGCCACACTACCAGAAGGACATGGAGGCTTTGGAGAGGGTACAGAAGAGGTTTACCAGGCTGTTGTCTGGTCTGGAGGGCATTAGCTATGAGGAGAGGTTGGATAAACTCGGATTGTTTTCACTGGAACGACGGAGGTGGAGGGGCGACATGGTGGAGGTTTACAAAGTTATGAGAGGCATGGACAGAGTGGATAGTCAGAAGCTTTTTCCCAGGGTGGAAGAGTCAGTTACTAGGGGACATAGGTTTAAGGTGCGAGGGGCAAAGTTTAGAGGGGATGTGCGAGGCAAGTTCTTTACACAGAGGGTGGTGAGTGCCTGGAACTTGCTGCCAGGGGAGGTGGTGGAAGCAGGTACGATAGCGACGTTTAAGAGGCATCTTGACAAATACATGAATAGGATGGGAATAGAGGGATACGGTCCCTGGAAGTGCAGCAGGTTATAGTTTAGGCAGGCATCAAGATCGGCGCAGGCTTGGAGGGCCGAATGGCCTGTTCCTGTGCTGTACTGTTCTTTGTTCCTCAAAAAATAGAATGTCACCTTCTTCAGATCCTGCTGATGTAATGCGTGATAATGCATCTGCTGTTATTTGATGTTTCCCAGGATAATATTTAGTTTCAGTGTCAAATCTCATTAATCTCAAATGAAACCTTTGCACTCTTGGAGGTAACTTTGCTAGTTCTTTTGTATTTAGCAGAGTAACTAACGGTTTGTGATCTGTTTCAATCTTAAATTGAAGACCTAGCACACAATCGGAGAATTTCTCGCATGTCCAAGTTGCTGCCAGCGCTTCCTTCTCAATGATCGCATATCTTTGCTCTATTTCTGTCAAAGAAGGAGACTCAAAATACACAGGCCTGCGATTCCCATCGCTTTGTACCTGAAACAAGACTGCACCTAGCCCTGTTGTTAATGCATCCTCTGCTATAATGGTTGGTAATTTTGGGTTATAACGTGCTAGTACTTCCGAAGAAAGAAATTTCTGTTTGATTTTTTTCAAAAGCTTCCTTTTGGACCTCGCTGCAACTCCAGGCCTTGTCATTTTTTAATAACTGTCACAGGGTCTTAGAGTTATAGAGATATACAGCACAGAAACAGGCCCTTCGGTCCATCGTGTCTGTGTCGGCCGTCAAGCACCTATCCTAATCCCATTTTCCAGCACTTGGCCCGTGGCCTTGTCTCAGTGGTTCGTTTATCATTGCCAGATTTGGCAAAAACTTTCCCATCTGATTGATCATGCCCATGAACCTTTGCTCTCACATGCGTCTTCAGAAGAAGGAATTTTCCTCCACACAAGATCAGATGGCAGGTTGTTCAACCTTGCCTGTCTTAGAGCGAAGACCAAAGTACGGAAGGTCCTCATCAGGGAAGTCCTCTTTGCTGACGATGCTGCATTAACATCCCACATAGAGACTCATCGACAGGATTGCGGCTGCCTGCAACGAATTTGGCCTAACCATCAGCGTCAAGAAAACGAACATCATGGGACAGGATGTCAGAAATGTTCCATCCATCAACAAGCGCATAGGAAAGGTGTCCGCTGCTATGTCCAGACTGGCCAAGAGGGTGTGGGAAAATTGGCACACTGACACAGAACACTAAAGTCCGAGTGTTTCAAGCCTGTGCCCTCAATACCTTGCTCTACGGCAGTGAGGCCTGGACAATGTATGTCAACCAAGAGCGATGTCTCAATTCATTCCATCTTCACTGCCTCTGGAGAATCCTTGGCATCAGGTGGCAGGATTGTATCTCCAACGCAGAAGTCCTCGAGGCGGCCAACATGCCCAGCATATACACCCTACTGAGCCAGCGGCGCTTGAGATGGCAGGATCCCCAAGGACGCATTGTACAGTGAGCTCGTCACTGATATCAGACCCACTGGCTGTCCATGTCTCCGCTTCAAAGACGTCTGCAAACGCGACATGAAGTCCTGTGACATTGACCACAAGTCGTGGGAGTCAGTTGCCAGCGATCGCCAGGCTGGCAGACAACCATAAAGGCGGGGCTAAAGAGTGGTGAGTTGAAGAGATTTAGCAGTTGGCAGGAAAAAAGACAGAAACGCAAGGAGAGAGCCAACTGTGTAACAGCCCCGACAACCAATTTTATCTGCAGCGCCTTTGGAAGAGTCTGTCACTCTAGAATTGGCCTTTATAGCCACTCCAGGCGCTGCTTCACAAACCACTGACCACCTCCAGGCGCTTACCCATTGTCTCTCGAGACAAGGAGGCCAAAGAGAGAGAGAATTTTTTGAGTACTACCTCTTTATTGGTACTAATTTCTTTCAGTTCCTCATTTTACAAGTCCCGTGGTTCCTTAGTATTTCTGGGAGATTTTCTATATCTTCCTCTGTGAAGAGAGACTCAAAGTAATTGTTTAGTCTTCTGCCATTTCCCCATTCTCCACCACAAACTCTCCTGTCTCCTCCTGCAATGGACCCACATTCATTCTTGCTGATGTTTTCCTTTTCACATACTGAAAGAAGCTTTTACGTTTATGTTTAATGTTTATGCCTTTATGTTTTTTAGGATTCCATATGCCTTCTTAACCACCTCATCGACCTGTCCTGCTGCCTTCAGGGATCTGTGGGCATGTACTTCAAGATCCCTCACTTCCTCTACATCTCTCAGTATCCTCCCATTTATTGTGTAATCCTTTGCCTTATTTGACCTCCCCAAATGCATCACCTCACACTTCTCTGGGTTAAATTCCATTTGCCACTTTTCTGCCCACCTGACCAGTCCATTGGTATCTTCCTGTAGTCTACAGCTTTCCTCCTCACTATCAACCATGTGGCCAGTTTTTGTGTTGGCTGCAAACCTCTTGATCATTCCCCCTACATTTACGTCCAAATCGTTAATATATACCACATGCCCCATATTTGCCCCAGCAACCCCGACCCCACTTACCTCTCCCAGGGTCTCCTCCTTCTTCAGGACTGCAGAGCCTCCTGCAGTGCTGGCAGTGGCCACTGCTCCTGGTGGTGCTGCCAATACTGCAGAGCTGTGGCCGGCAGCTCTGGAGGTGGGAGCTCATCCCTTAAAGGGACAGCGTCCCCAACGGTGGGCAGTTTGTTGGCTGCCCGCCATTAAATAACAACGAGATCAATGATGGGCCAAGGCGGGTTTCGTCGGTAGAATAAAATCTTGCCCATCATGTGCGCACCGACTGACGAGGAGCCATGCAGCCTAATCCCACTTTCCAGGTTTTGGTCCATGACCTTGTATGTTGCAACACTTCAAGTGCATATCCAAGTACTTTCTAAATGTTATGAGGGTTACCACCCTTTCAGGCAGTGAGTTTCAGATCCCCACTACCCTCTGGGTGAAAGAATTTCCCTTTGAATTCCCTCTAAACCTCCTACCTCTTATCCTAAATCTATGCCTTTGGTTATGAACCCCTCAACCAAAGAGAATAGGTCCTTTCTATCCACTCTATGTAAACCCCTCATAATTTTATACACTTCAGTTGGTCTCCCCTCAACCTCCTCTTTTCCAAAGAAAACAACCCTATCCTAGGCAATCTTTCCTCATACTAAAATTCTCCATTCTTGGCAACCTCCTTGTAAATCTCCTCTGAACGCTCTCTAGTGCAATCATCTCTCCTATAGTGCGGTGACCAGAACTGCACACAGTATTCCAGCTGTGGCCTAGCTAGTGTTTTTTACATTTCCGGCATAATCTCCCAGCTCTTATATTCTGTGCCTTGGCTAATAAAGGCAAGTATCCCGTATGCCTTCGTGAACACCTTATCTATCTGTACAGCCACCTTCAGGGATCTGTGGATATGCACTCCGAGGTTCCTCTGTACCTCTATATTTCTCAATATCCTACCACTCATTGTGTATTCCCTTGCTTTGTTAGCCTTCCCCAAATGGAAGTGGTAATAAGTGGACTCTGTGATGGGATCCGAAGCTCAGTCCAGGATGTAACAGGACACCAAGGTTATGAACAGTCTGGTTCAGCCAAAGACAATGGCCAGGGTTGGGGATCTGATCAGTGGCAAAGGAGCGAAGTTTGTGGCAGTTGGAAGTAAAAATGGGGTGATTTTGAATTTGGGTGGTAGTGTAAAATGGGCGATATCCATTCAGGTATTTGTTATTTATCATTCCTGATTTTCATCTCTGTAGACTTCAGTTAAAATCGGGAAAGATGAGCAGCTGAGTCAACATCACCCATTTTAAACCATCATCCAAAGACAAAATATAATGACCACCAATAATTTCCACATTTACAATGTTTAGCTGGGGGAAATTGTGACTATTCCAAGAATAGACATCAAACAAATATTGACAGCAGAGTGAGGTGTTGGAAGTAGGGCTGAATACAGGAACATAGGAGTTAGGAGCAGTAAGTAGTAGACCATTCGATCCTTTGAGCCTGCTCTGCCATTTGATAAGATCATGCTGATCTGCTTGTGGTCTCAACTCCACTTCCTGTCTGCCCTCAATAACCCTTGACTCCCTTGTCTATCAAAAATCTATCTAACTCAGCCCTGAATAAATTCAATGACCCAGCCTCCACTGCTCTCTGGGAAAGAGAATTCCACAGATTAACGACCCTCTAGGAGAAAAAATTTCTCGTCATCTCTGTCTTAAAAGGGAGATCTCTTATTCTTAAACTGTGTACACTAGTTCTGGTCTCCCCAAAAAATGAAACATCCTCCCCATATCCACTCTATCAAGTCCCCTCAGGATCTTATATGTTATAATAAGATCACCTCCCATTCTTCTAAACTCCAACAGGTATAAGCCCAATCTGTCCAATCCTTCTGAATAAGATAAGCCCTTCATCCCCGGAATTAGTTGAGTGAGCCTTCTCTGAACTGCTTCTAATGCAATTATATCCTTTTTCAAATAAGGAGTGTAAAACTGTACACAGTACTCCCGATGTGGTCTCACCAGTAAAACTTCCATACTTTTATACTCGATCTCCACCCTCCACCCCACCGCAGGAGCGGGCTGGGAGGCAGGAGCCGTATAATCGGGTAGTAAGGCGCAGCGTGGAGAGCCTGTTGCCTTCCCGAAAGCCCCCCGATTAAGTCAGGGACAGGAATGGTTGAAGACAGCCCTCCCGCCCGGAGGCCAATTGAGGTCCTTAAGTGACCAATTAATGGCTACTTAAGGGCCTCATTCCGCCACCACTGGTACAATACCAGCAGCAGTGGGCAGGGGGGTGGGTGGGGGCGGGTGCCATCTGCCATGTGGGGAGGCAGCCAGATGTATCCTGGCGGACTCCTTGCAGGCTGGGGGAGTAGGGACATGTCCCCCTGATCGGGCACCCTGTGGCCCATGGAGGGCCCCCTCGACAGCAAGGACCTTCCTGGCTGAAAGAGCCCTCCCCCTCCCACCACTCCACAATGACCCCACGCCTCCCACCCCCCCCCGACTCCTTGCCAGGACTTGCCTGACTCGCCCCAGTGGGCCGCCCCACTCGCCTGACTTCTGGAGCCTCTTTCATGGCTGCTGCTCCACCCGTGGCCACCGCTCCCGGTGGTGCGGCTGGAACTGAAGAGCTGCTGGTCTTCTGATTGGCCGGCAGCTCTTGGAGGCGGGATCGTCATCCTTAAAGGCACGGGAATCCCGACACAGGCAGTTAAATACCTGATTGTCATTTAATCTCATCAGGACTTCTGAAAACGGCTGCGGCAGGGTTGCCTCCAGTTTTCTGGCCAGTGGACGGGGGCCATTGCCACAGCCATTAAATTCAGCCCGTTATTTCAACTGGATAGGTTAGGGAGGACCAGGGATCACACGCTCAAGTTATGTAGAGGCAGAACTGCTTAGATATTAGGTGGTTCATTTTGCAGGGAATAGTAGGCCTGTGAAACAGGCTGTGGGCTCGTGCAGTGAATGCTGATCCACTGAATTCCTGAGAGCCAGGTCTGTTTCTGGCTAGAGTTGATGTGGTATAGATGAAGAATGGTAGAAGGAGACTCATGTGCAGCATAAACACCAGCATGGACCTGTTGAGCCAAATGGCCTGTTTCTTTTGTAATACATTTTTTATTTGTAAAGTAAACTTATAACATCAATCACAGCCAGAATGGATCAGTCTCAAATGTCTAAGTGGGGAACAGAGAGGAATTTTCCAGATTTTCCCCCAATTGACCTGGGTTGTTGTCTGGTTTGTTACTTCTCCCAGTACATTATCTAGCTCCTGGTTAGGGTGGGAATTGCATGTTTTATGATATGTAAGGCACCACAACTGTACGGGGCAGGCTATATGGACCTGTAGGCCTTTTCCTGTCTGTCATTTTTCATTTGTCCATATAAGCCTGAAAGTGTTGATCTTGCACAACAATCACTGTGAGAAAAAAAAGTCCTAACAATCTCTAGGCTGACATGAGCTTTGACTGCCTTGACTATAGACTATAGCCTATATTTTGCTGTTGTGTTCCCAGTGTAATGATTGTTCTTTCCCAAAGGTGCCTCTTAAAAATTTCTGAAGGATTGCCAACTACTAAATCTACTATACCATCTGCTAGTATCACCTTAAATGTTGTGTTAAGAATAAATGGTTATTTTATGACCATGAAATTGTTATTACCACCTCCACTCCCTTATGTTGATCTGTTGACGTGTCCATTTTACCTGTGGAACACCGAAATCCCCACATGATTATTTCATTATGATTTCCTACAGTCTGTTTTATTTGGCCATACACTTAACTGCCTTTTCAGAGTGGGAGTTAGTAGCCTTCACTTTGTCTTTAACATTGATCATTTCTATCTAAATTGCTTCTGCACACTCCCTGCCTGTTGTTATATCCACCGATTCCATATCTATTGAGCTCATCAACAGTGCCACTCCTCCAGTTAGGTTTAACATTATGAACCCTTCTAGACCTTCTTAGTCCCATCTGCTGTCCATGATCAGTCATTTGTCATGTCTCTTTGATATTGCTGATACAAGTATATGCAGCTGGAAAGAAAACTGGTAATACTCCGTGCATTATGGTAAAAGCATTTATGTTTAAACCTCATCATTATCTTAATTGTATCCTGTCTCCACCCTGATCAATAATGTTTTCTTCATTTTACTGTTTACATTGCTGCTTATTTTGTTTCATCATTTTCCCCGCCCTAACCCCTCATATTTCAATTTAAATTACTTCCATTATATGCTGTGCAGTTAGCCCCTCACCCCCTCCTCTTTGCCTACATGTTGCCCATCCTTTTTTGAGCATGGTCTATCAAAACCTCTGTTCCCTATTAAGTACATTTCCCCTGCATTTTGGCAACTACATATTGAAGTCTGATCATACTCTCCATCTCCCCCTCCAAAGCACTGGAAACAATCCAGATGCAATATTTGCACATTTTGCTTTAGAATTATACCCCCTCCCTTTATATTCCCTTAGTTCTTCCAACTTCCTGTGCATTTTTTTTATTCTTTCATGGGATGTGGGCATCACTGGCAAGGCCAGCACATGTTGCCCTTCCCAACTGAATGGCTTGGTAGGTCTTTTCAGAGGGCAGGTAAGAGTCAACCACATTGCTATGGGTCTGGAGTTAAATGTAGGCTAAGTAAGGACAGCAGATTTCCTTCCTTAAAGGGTATTAATGAACCAGATGGGTTTTTAACAACTACCAAAGATAATTTCATGGCACCATTACTGAGACGAGCTTTCAATACCAGATGTGTTTTTTTTTGCTTAATTGAATTTAATTAACTGAAATTTTACCAGCTGCCATGGTGGGATTTGAACCCATGTCAATGGGGTGCATTAGCCTGGACCTCTAGGATTACTAGTTTAGTGACCTTACCACTGTGCCACCATCTCCCCTAAATAACATACTATCATTAATACCAACATGCAATACTACCACTGATTCCTACCCTTTCCCCTTCATTAATGTGTCTACCTGCTGAGGCATCTTCTCCTCTGAGACAAAAAGTCATAAGTTCAAGTCCCACAGCAGGGACTTGAGCACATATTCTAGATGAACACTCCAGTGGAGTTCTGATGGAGTGCTGTATTGCTGAGGTGTAGTTTTTTGGATGAGCATTGAACCAGGCCCCATCTAATGTTAGCACTCGGGATTCGACTGCTACCCAATTTAGCACCAAGTGCTCCAAGGGCACAGCCAGATGCAAAATAAAGTTCCCACCATTCCCCCCCCCCCCCCACCCCCAATTATGTGCCCCAGCCTCAACTTATGAGCTCCCAGTACTGCACAGTGTGACAATTTTTGTGTTTTCCAAACCAGACGCCTGGTGGCCTAAGGATGTGAGATTGCCAGTTTGTGTATTGTAGACCAATGTTTTTCAGATCTGAATTGAGACTTTCAAATCACGTTTCCCATCAGACCATTACAGGCAGCAAAGGGAGGAGACTTTGATCCCCTCTGTCTTGGCTATATTTGAGCCCAGACCTGAGAAGGGAAAGGCCAGTATCTAAGCACCATCCAGTTCCCCACTGCCTTCATTTCTATATCACACTATCTAGACAGGTGAGAAAGGCCATTCAGTCCATTTCAGCTTGTCCATTCTCTCCAATATAGCATCCAACTGCTTCTTAAATGATTACAGGATGTTTACTTGTATCTGAAATTCTACTCCAAATGTTGATCACAGGACCCCCAAGGTAAGATTATAAGATCATAAGAAATAAGAGCCTGCTCCGCAATGGCTGATCTGATTGTGGTCTTAACTCCACTTTCCTGCTGGCCCCTCATAACCTTTGACTCCCTTGTAGATCAAAAATCTGTCCAAAGCAACCTTAAGTATATTCAATGACTCAGCCTCCACTGCTCTCAGGGGAACCGCATTCCAAAAATTAATGATCCTCTAAGAGAAAAAATTCCTCCTCATCTCCGTTTTAAATGGGAGACCCCTTATGATTTAGATTAGATTAGAGATACAGCACTGAAACAGGCCCTTCGGCCCACCGAGTCTGTGCCGACCATCAACCACCCATTTATACTAATCCTACACTAATCCCATATTCCTACCAAACATCCCCACCTGTCCCTATATTTCCCTACCACCTACCTATACTAGTGACAATTTATAATGGCCAATTTACCTATCAACCTGCAAGTCTTTTGGCTTGTGGGAGGAAACCGGAGCACCCGGAGAAAACCCACGCAGACACAGGGAGAACTTGCAAACTCCACACAGGCAGTACCCAGAATCGAACCCGGGTCCCTGGAGCTGTGAGGCTGCAGTGCTAACCACTGCGCCACTGTGCCGCCCCAGTTTTGAAACTGTCCCTCCCTAGTTCTAGATTTCCCCATGAGGGAAAACATCCTTTCAGCATCTACCCTGTCAAGCCCCCTCAGAATCTTATATGGTTCAATAAGATCACCTCTCTCTTCTAAACTCCAATGCCCAAATGCATAACCTTTCCTCATAAGAAAATCCCTTCATCCCAGGAATTGGGTCCCGACCTGCACTTGTTGTCAATGCACATGCATTGCAATTGTAATTGGGAAGCCAGTTAATTAGCCCTGAGCCACGATCGCTGCCCAATTAGCTGCAGTGAATGCAGGAAGGGGGCGGAACACAGGGAGGAGCGGGTCCCATTTAAAGGGCAAGCGGCAGCCATTTCTGTGGTTGTTGATTGTCTCCATGATAGAAGGAGAAGCTGAGCAGGGAGCAGTGGGTAGGGAGGGCCCCCGTGCCAGGGCAGCCCCCCGTTTTTCTGATGCTTCACTTGAGGTGCTGCTGGAGGCAGTGACGGCACGGAGAAGAATCCTGTTCCCTGCCAGCAGCAATAGAAAGCCTGCAAAGCTAACCAAAGCAGCATGGCTGGAGGTGGCTCATGACATCAGCAGCAGAGGAATGGTAAGGAGGAACTGGGTCCAGTGCAGGAAACATTTCAATGATCTGCTTAGATCGGGCAGGTTGAGTCCAAAGATAGACCCTGATGGTATGCCTCCTGGTCAGCAGTCACCAGAATGAAAAGTGAGGGGCATCCTGAGGGCGCATAGAGTTCTCCTGATCATAGGCATCATTTATTACCCATAAACATAGTTCATTATCTGAGCACTATTGGACAGTGAACTAGAGGGAAGTTGCAATATCCTATGCAAATGAAAGGCTGCAAGTGGTGAAGGAGAGAGACAATTGTCCTAATATCATCTTTCTTCACCTCTCAGGCCAAACAAGAGGACAGCACCAGAGAGAGCAAGAAGGCACGCTTGGATGGTGGGGTTCCCCAGCTCACATCACTGACACATTTCAAAGAGTTGGCCCTTGATCTGGCCACAGTGGCAAGCCACCATGACGTCGGAGACAGGAGTCCAAAATTGACAGGGTGAACACATCTCAACATCCCCAGGTTCAGGGGTTGCATGGCAATCCTCCCCATATAACAAGCTGTCAATGCATAAGCTGGTATCTCATTATTTCAAGCAGCAAAAGCATCTGTTGATTGTGCTGATTTCTAATATCCGTCTTCTCTTATGTCTTCCACAGGACCAGCTGCAGAGGGGAGGAGTTAAGACACTGCCCAACTTGTTCTGGAGGAGTCAGAGGAGGAAGACACCTTGGAGCCTGCACTGTCACATTTTTCTCGTGCACCTTCCACCAGCACAGATACTTGCCCGTCGGTGGGTCCTCGCGCGGTATTAAAGACAGTGGCACAGGATAAAGCACACATCACTTCACAGCAGGAGGAGATGGTGGAGGAAAAGTTGGCTGTGGCCAGTCTCCTTGGAGGATGGAGGACAGGTGTAGCCCTGCTGAGCAGGGCAAAAAGGCAGAGCCTAGAGAGTCATGAAACAGGCAGCTCTACTTGGAGAACCAGCGGGAGATGTGTGCCCACATGTCAGAGTTACCTGATGCACTGCAGAGTCATGGAATGAGAATGGAGGAGTTCATTCATCCCATGTGCTCCAAAATGTCTAAATGCTTTGAGCACATGAGCTCCTCCATTGAGAGAGTGGCCAACCTCGTGGACAGCCATATATAGCATCACTCAGAGTGGATGCAGGAACAGCGCACTGACATGCACAGAATGCATACTGCAGTTTGTAGCATTGACCATAAATGGCGCAAAGAAGCATGGAATGCATGCCAGCTGTGCCCCAGCTGGTGGTTTCCTCTAATGATCAAGGGCATCGTGAAAGGGCTGAGGTGACAACAGCTGGTGATGAGAGCGCTACCCACCACGGGGGTCCGTCATCATTATCCGCCTCCATGGCCTCTCCAACGGACGAAGCATCTGTAGAGTCACACCCTGTGACAGAGGCTGACCCGACAGTGATGCCAGTGCAGCAGCCTTTGGAGGTGCCCCCCCTCCCCACCCCAGCACCTTCACAACTAGGCTGAGTGCCACGGGCACCTCAGGCACAGACAGGCACTAGCAAGCAGTCTGCTTCCAACTCATACAAACATAGAACATAAGAACATCGGATATAAGAGCAGGAGTGGTCCATGTGGCCCCTCGAACCTGCTCTGTCATTCAATAAGATTATGGCTGATCTGATTGTGGCCTTAACTCCACTTTCCTGCCAGCACCCAATAACCCTCGACTCCCTTGTAGATCAAAAATCGGTCTAACTTAGCCTTGAATATATTCAATGACCCAGCCTCCACTGCTGTCTGGGTTAGAGAATTCCAAATATTAACTACCCTCTGAAAGAAGAAATTCCTCCTTATCTCCATCTTAAATGGGAGACACCTTGTTCTGAAACTGTGTCCTTTAGTTCTAGACTCCCCCAAGAGAGGAAACATCCTCTCAGCATCTACCCTTGTCAAGCCCCCTCAGAATCTTATATGTTTCAATAAGATCACCTAAACTCTGAGTATAAGCCCAACCTGCTCAACCTTTCCTCATAAGACAACCCTTTCATCAATCTGATGATCCTTCTCGGAACTGCCTCCAATGCGAATATATCCCTCCTTAAATAAGGAGAACAAAACTGTATGCAGTACTCTAAGTGTGGTCTCACCAACAACCTGTACAGTTGTCCCAAGACTTTCCTGCTTTTATACTCCATCCCCTTTGGAATAAAGGCCAATATTCTATTTGCCTTCCTAATTACTTGCTATACTCACATGCTAACTTTTTTGTGATTCAGGTACAAGGACACTCAGATTCCGTTGTACCACAGCATTCTGCAATCTCTCTCCATTTAGATAATATTTTGCTTTTCTATTTTTCCTACCAAAGTGGATAACCTCACATTTTCCCACATTATACTTTATCTGCCAAATTTTTTGCCCACTCACTTAACGTATCCATATCCCTTTGCATACTCTGTGTCTTCCTCACAACTTGCTTTCCCATCTATCTTTGTATTGTCAGCAAATTTGGCTAAAATGCACTTGGTCCCTTCATCCAAAGAATAGAGACAAGGCAAGAGAGAAAGGTATTAATATGGGAAATTATAAACAAACCGTGACAGGAAGGGAAAGAGAGTACAAATCTAACAGTAAATCAGCAATCCAGGCAAACTGTTTGCTTACCCACTGTTTTATTTTCATGTTTGCACTTGCTGCTGTTCAATATTCAGTCCATTAACACCTATTCTGTACTAATGCTTTGTCTTTCAACACACCATTAACATATTGTTTGCCTTTGCTCCATGACCTCTTGGTCAGCTATGTGGCCTTGTCCAATCTGCACCTTCTCCTTTGTTATCTCTTGCCCCACCCCCACCTCACTTGCTTATAACCTGTGACATTTTTAATATTTGTCAGTTCCGAAGAAGGGTCACTGACCCGAAACGTTAACTCTGCTTCTCTTTCCACAGATGCTGTCAGACCTGCTGAGTGGTTCCAGCATTTCTTGTTTTTATATAAAGTTGGTAAAATAAGGAATGCCACAGAAGTTGCAGATGATTACAAATTGACCTACAAAAGCAGTAGTTACAGGCCCAGGTTTGGGAACTTTCAGAGAAGTGGAAGGATAGAAGAGTAGATAATGAGAAGAGATTCGGTTTTAGTGAGAGAAAGGATACAGGTAACCTTCAAGGTGGTGAAAATGATAGGAGATTAGGGTTGAGTTAAAAGGACCAACATGTTATTTTTGTAATGAAACACGGCATATAAAGGCAGAATGCTAGAAATTGAAAGGAAAACCCATAGCTCTGTTGGGTTCACTGAAATCGTGTCTGAAAAGGATGCCCCAGTAGGTGGCGCTTTTGACAAGCCAGCGGCTTTGGCGATGTTGGGTAGGGAATTAAGTCAGGCCCCTGAAGGATTTGTAGTTTTATGCTCAGGGGTACGGGATCCCCATATTTGTCAGATGAAGCAGGCAAGCTGATTGTGCTGCTTAGGGCCACTCAGGCATTGATTGCAGCAAAGGATGTAGATTTTCCCCCAAATAGTGCTATGAATGCGAAAGTCATGGTGTAGCTCATTGGGGGCGGGTGGGTCACTGATCCGTTCCATTGCATAATGTTAATTTGCAATGTGATTTACTCACCAGTCCAATAACAGTGGGAATCATCCCAGATTTGCATATTGAAGGGGTGGATTTGTTAGTAGGGAATAATTTAGTTGGGGTTAAGGCATTAGTGTCTCCAGTAGTTTCAGAAATGCTGTTGAAGTTGCTGAAACTGAGGTTTTGCAGGAGGTATTTCCTGGAATATTCCCAGATTGTGTAGTGACAAGATCCCAAGATTAAATAAGTTGAGAAGGATTCAGTTGTTGTGGAGGACAATTCAGGTGTTTAGCTGGCTAAAATTTCTTTCCCTGCATTTGGATGGAGGTGTTGATCGGAAAGGCTTCAAGGCTAGCAATGGTGAATTGTTTAGCAGATTGTCTTTGATTGAGGCCCAACAGTAGATCCTGACTTAAGAGGTTTGTCTCAAACACATGTTCTGAGGCGGAAGCTGAAAAGGTCCCTGATCGCTATTATATGAAGAGTGACATTCTAATGAGAAAGTGGAGACCTCCCCAGAGACCTGCTGATGAGGATTGGTTATAGTTCATTGGTTGTTGTTCACCTACAGTACCATAGTGAAGTTTTGAGAATTGCCCATTAAATCCCAGTGGCAGATTATATGGGTGTTCAAAAGACTCAGGCTAGGATAAGACAGTATTTTTAATTGGCCAGGCTTGAGTAAGGATGTGGTTGAATTTTGCAGAACTTGCCGTACATGACAGGTAGTTGGGAAGCCACAGCCTTGCATGAAGCCAGCCCCAATGATATCGATAGCTGCTTTTGATGACCCGTTCAGTAGGGTTCTTCTGGATACTGTCGGACACTTACAACTAAGTCAGGTCACAAGTTTCTCCTAACCATCATGGATTTGTCCACTAGGTTTCCAGAGGAAATACCTTTCAAAAAGATCACAGTGAAAGTTATGATTGAGGGATTAATTCAGTCTTTCACTAATTATGGATTGCCAAAAGAAATTCAGTCAGACCCGGGGTCAGATTTCATGTCAGGAATATTTCAAGAGGTCCTGAGTAACTTGGGAGTGAAACAGCTCAAATCGTCTGCTTCTCACCCACAATCACAAGGTCCTGTGGACCCTAAAAGGTTTGATAAAGGCTTATTGTTTTGAGTATCTTTATGTTTGGGACAACAGGATATCATTTTTATCATTTTGCCACACACCAAATGAGTCCACTGGTTTTAATCAAATAAAAGCAAAATACTTCAGTTGCTGGAAATCTGCAATAAAACAGAAAGTGCTGGATATACTCAGCAAGTCTGACAGCATCTGTGAAGAGAGAAGCAAAGTTAACGTTTCAGGTCAGTGACCTTTCATCAGAACTGGCAAAGGTTAGAAATGTAACAGGTTTTAAATAAGTAAAGTGGGTGTGGCGCAAATGTTACTTGCCACTTATCAGCCCAAGCCTGGATGTTGTCCAGGTCTTGCTGCATTTCGACACGGACTGCTTCAGTATCTGAGGAGTCACGAATGGTGCTGAACATTGTGCAATCATCAGCGAACATCCCTATCTCTGACCTTATGATTGAAGGAAGGTCAGTGATGAAGCAGCTGAAGATGGTTGGGTCTAAGACACTACCCAGAGGAACTCCTGCAGTGGATGTCCTGGAGCTGAGATGATTGACCTCCAACAACCACAACCATCTTTCTTTGCGGTAGGTATGACTTCAACCAGTGGAGAGTTTTCCCCGATTCCCATTGACACTAGTTTTGCAAGGGCTCCTTGATGCCATACTCAGTCAAATGCTGCCTTGATGAGGACTCTCACCTCACCTCTTGAGTTCAGCTCTTTTGTCTGTGTTTCAACCAAGGAGGTAATGAGGTCTGGGGTGCTGAGTGGCCCTGGTGGAACCCAAACTGAGTGTCAGTGAGCTGGTTATTGCTAAGCAAGTGCCACTTGATAGGACTGTTAACGACACCTTTCATCACTTTACTGATGATTGAAAGTAGACTGATGGAGCGGTAATTGGCCAGGTTGGACTTATCCTGCTTTTTGTGTACAGGACATACCTGGGCAATTTTCCACATAGCCGGGCAGATGCCAGAGTTGTAGCTGTACTGGAACAGCTTGTCTAGGGGTGCGGCAAGTTCTGGAGCACAGGTCTTCAGTACTGTTGCCGGAATATTGTCAGGGCCCATAGCCTTTGCAGTATCCAGTGCCTTCAGTCGTTTCTCGCTATCACGCGGTGTGAATCGAATTGGCTGAAGACTGGCATCTGTGATGCTGGGGACTTCAGGAGGAGGCACTTCTGGCTGAAGATTGTTGCAAATGCTTCAGCCTTATCTTTTGCACTGATGTGCTGAGCTCCCCCTTCATTGAGGATGAGGATATTTGTGGAGCCATCTCCTCCTGTTAGTTGTTTAATTGTCCACCACCATTCATGACTGGATGTGGCAGGACTGCAGAGTTTAGAGTCGTAGAGTTATAGAGCATAGAGCACAGAGACAGGCCTTTCCTGTCTGTGCCAGCCATCAAGCACCTATCTATGCTAATCCCACTTTCCAGCACTTGGCCTGTAGCCTTGTATGCTATGGAATTTCAAATGTTCATCTAAATACTTGTTAAATGTTGTGAGGGTTCCTGCCTCTACTGCCCCTTCAGGCAGTGTGGTCCAGTTTCCAACCACCCTCAGGGTGAAGAAGTTTTTCCTCAAATCCCCTCTAAACCTTCTGCCCCTTACCTTAAATCTATGCCCCCTGGTTATTGACACATCCGCTAAGGGAAAAAGTTTCTTCCTATCTATGCCCCTCTAATTTTGTATACCTCAATCAGGTCCCCCCTCAGCCTTCTCTGCTCTAAGGAAAACAACTCTAGCCTATCCAGTTTCTCTTCATAGCTGAAATGCTGCAGCCCAGGCAACATCCTGGTGAATCTCCTCTGCACCCTCTCCAGTGCAATCACATCCTTCCTCTTGTGTGGCGACCAGAACTGTACACAGTACTCCAGCTGTGGCCTAACTAGCGTTTTATACAGCTTCATCATAACCTTCCTGCTCTTATATTATATGTCTCGGCTAATAAAGGCAAGTATCCCATATGCCTTCCTAACCACCTTATCTACCTGTGCTGTTGTCTTCAGTGATCTATGGACAAGTACACCAAGGTCCCTCTGACCCTTTGTACTTCCTAGGGTCCTACCATCCATTGTATATTTCCTTGCCTTGTTAGTCCTCCCAAAATACATCACCTCACACTTCTCAGAATAAAATTCCATTTGCCACTGCTCCGGCCATCTTACCAGCCCATCTATATTGTCCTGTAATCTAAGGCTTTCCTCCTCACTATTCACGACACCACCAATTTTCATGTCATCTGCAAACTTACTGATCATACCTCCTATATTCACGTCTAAATCATCTACACATCTAGTCACCTCTTCAAAAAATTCAATCAAGTTTGTTAGACATTGGGGCAGCACAATGGCGCAGTGGTTAGCACTGCAGCCTCACAGCTCCAGGGACCCGGGTTTGATTCTGGGTACTGCCTGTGCGGAGTTTGCAAGTTCTCCCTGTGACTGTGTGGGTTTTCACCGGGTGCTCTGGTTTCCTCCCACAGCCAAAGACTTGCAGGTGATAGGTAAATTGGCCGTTGTAAATTGCCCCTAGTGTAGGTAGGTGGTAGGGAATATGGGATTACTGTAGGGTTAGTATAAATGGGTGGTTGTTGGTCAGCACAGACTCGGTGGGCCGAAGGGCCTGTTTCAGTGCTGTATCTCTAAATAAAATAAATAAAAAAATGATCTGCCCCTGACAAAGCTATGCTGACTATCCTTGATTAATCCCTGCCTCTCCAAGTGGAGATTAATCCTGTTCCTCAGAATTTTTCTAATAGTTTCCCTACCATTGGTGTTAGACTCACTGGCCTGTTTTATCCCTGCTACCCTTCTTGAATAATGATACCACATTTCGCATGCCTCCAGTCCTCTGGCACCTCTCTTGTGGCCAGAGAGGATTTGAAAATTTGTGTCAGAGCCCCTGCAATCTCCTCCTTTGCCTCACATAGCAGCCTGGGATACATCTCATTTGGGTCTGGGGATATATCCACTTTTAGGCCGACTAAAACAGCTAATATCTCCTCCCTTTCAATGCTACTTTGTTCAAGTATATCACAATCCCCTCCCTGATCTCTACACCTACATTGCCCTTCTCCATAGTGAACACAGAGGAAAAGTAATCATGTAAAACCTCACCTACGTCCTCCGGCTTATCACACAGATTGCCACTTTGGTCCCTAATGGGCCCTACTCTTTCCTTGGTTATCCTCTTGCCCTTAATATACTTATAAAAAGCCTTGGAATTTTCCTTAATCTTACCCGCCAATGTTTTTGCATGCTCCTTCTTTGCTCTACTAATTACTTTTTTAGACACCCCACTACACTTTCTATACTCCTCTAGGGCCTCTGCTGTTTCAGCCCTCTGAATCTGCCATAAGCCTCCTATTTTTTCCTTATCCAATCCTTTATATCCCTTGACATCCAGGGTCCCCTGGACTTGTTGGTCCCCTTCACCTTTACGGGAATATGTTGGCCCTGAACTCTCACTATTTCCTTTTTGAATAACTCCCACTGGTCTGATGTAGACTTTCCTTCAAGTAGCTGCTCCCAGTCCACTTTGGCCAGATCCTGTTTTATCATATTGAAATTGGCCTTCCCCCAATTCAGTACCTTTATTTCCGGCCCATCTTTGTCCTTTTCCATAACTACCTTAAATCTTACAGAGTTATGGTCACTATCCCCAAAATTCTTCCCCACTGACACTTCTACCGCTTGTCCGGCTTCATTCCCTAGGATTAGATCCAGTGCTGCCCCATCTCTTCTAGCAGTGTCTACGTGCTGATCTGATCTGTTGGTTATGGGATCGCTTAGCTCTGGCTTTTGCATGCTGCTTACGCTGTTTGGCATGCAAGTAGTCCTAGGTTGTAGCTTCACCAGGTTGACACCTCATTTTGAGATATGCCTGGTGCTGCTCCTGGCATGCCCTCCTGCACTCTTCATTGAACCAAGGTTGGTCCCTTGGCTTAATGGTGATGGTAGAGTAGGGGATATGCTGGTCCATGAGGTTACAAATTGTGGTTTAGTAAAATTCTGCTGCTGCTGATGGCCCACAGCACCTCATGGATGCCCAGTTTTGCATTGTGAGATCTGTTTGAAATCTATCCCATTTAGCATGGTGGTAGTGCAACACAACACAAAGGAGGATATCCTCAATGTGAAGATGGAACTTTGTCTCCACAAGGTCTGTGCAGTGGTCACTCCGACCAATACTGTCATGGACAGATGCATCTGCAGCAGGCAGATTGGTGAGGACGAGGTCAAGTATATTTTCTCCTCTTGTTGGTTCCCTCACCGCCTGCCACAGATCCAGTCTAGCAGCTTTCTCCTTTAGGACTTGACCAGCTCGGTCAGTAGTGGTGTTACCGAGACACTCTTGGTGATGGACGCTGAAGTCCCCCACCCAGAGTACGTTCTATGCCCTTGTCACCCTCAGTGCTTGCTCCAAGTGGTGTTCGACATGGAGGAATATTGACTCATCAGCTGAGGGGAGGCAGTAGGTGGTAATCAGTAGGAGGTTTCCTTGCCCATGTTTGATTTGATGCCATGAGACTTCATGGGGTCTGGAGATGATGTTGAGGACTCCCAGGACAACTCCCTCCCAAGTGTATAGCACTGTGTCGCCACCTCTGTTGGGTCTGTCCTGCCTGTGGGACAGGACATACCCGGGGAAGGTGATGGTGGCGTCTGGAACATTTTCAGTAAGGTATGATTCCGTGAGTATGACTATGTCAGACTGTTGCTTGACTAGTCTGTGGGACAGCTCTTCCAACTTTGGCATAAGCCCCCAGATCTTAGTAAGGAGGACTTTGCGGGGTCGACTAGGCTGGGTTTGCCGTTGTCGTTTCCGGTGCCTAGCTCAATACCGGATGGTCCGTTCGGTTTCATTCCTTATCGACTTCGTAGTGGTTAGATACAACTGAGTGGCTTGCTAGGGCATTTCAGAGAGCATTTAAGAGTCAACCAGATTGCTGTGGGTCTAGAGTCACATGTAGGCCAGACCAGGTACGGACAGCAGATTTCCTTCCCTAAAGGACATTAGTGAACCAATGGTTTCATGGCCAACATTAGACTAGCTGTTTAATTCGAGATTTTTTTTATGTTGTGTGTATGTTTATGTTATTATTTATTTATTTTTTATTTTAATTTTAATTTTTATTTATTCTTTAAAATCTTTACTATGGTAATGTCTTTTCTGTTTTGGGGTGTGGGGGGAGGTGTTATGAACACTGGACTTTGTAACATGATTATGTCTTAAAAATTGTAATTTTTTTTGAAGTTCAAGATGGAGTCTGGAAGGTCAGGTGATCTCACCTCCACTCTGTGAAAGGTTACAAGGACAACAGAGAACACAGATCAAAGACTGTCCACTGAAAACAGAAACTACAGCTACTAACACCTGAAGAAAAGTGAGTTTCACCCTCCCAGACTTTTGGGTCATAAAACAAGGAGTCAGTAATTGGGAAAATACAAATGTACTTGGTAGGTGTTAGTATCTGGGAACAATTGAAAAGCCTGAGTGGCTTTGTGAACCCAGACTTCTGGTCTCTGCATTTTGGAGCAGAACAATAAGCTATTGACTTCTGAGTCCAGATAAATTTAACAGACTTTCTGAAGGCAAATAGGCTGTAAGAAGCAAACCCAACGGCTGTGCCTCAAGGCAGGCTGCAAGAGAAGATACCCAGTGGTGGCAGCTGGAGGAGAGAGGGAACACCTGCTCTCTGAAGATATACAGCAAAAGGCTGCAAAGACTTAAACCTGTTTTGAAAACTGACATTTGTAGAGAAGTAAAAGACCAACTGGATCACCAGAACTCACATTATTCACAGATGTCGAGGTCGAAAGTGCTCGGAGAAGTGAACGAAGAAATTATGGATTTTTGAAAAGTCTAGGAAATCCAACCCATTGCAACTGGCAGGAGTTTGGGACTTTTAACCACAATGGATTTCGTCAGCAAAAGGACTGTGTAATGTATAAGTGGGGTATGATGATTTCAAGTGTTCAAATAAGTAAATGGCTGCAGGATGACAGATTGGGACCTGAATATTGAAGGGTACATGACATTTAGGAAGGACAGGAAGCTAGGAAAAGATGGAAAGGTGGCTCTGTTAATTAATCATATTAGCACAATAGAGAGGGATGACCTAAGTTCAGGAAACCAGGATTTAGAAGCAGCTTGGGTAGAGATGAGAAATGATAAAGGCAAGACGTCACTCGTGGGAGTGGTGTACAGGCCCCCCGAACAGAAACCACATGGTAGGACGGGGTATAAAGGAATAAATAATGGCAGCTTGTCAGAAAAGTACAGTAATAATTATGGAGGATTTAATCTAAATTTTGACTGGAAAAATCAGATGGTCCAAGGTAGCCTAGATGTGGAGTTCATAGAATGTTTTCAGGATAGGTTCTTAGAACAGCACATTCTGGAGCCAACCAGAGAGCAAGTTATACTAGACCTAGGATTGTGCAATGAGATAGTATTAATTCATGACCTCATAGTGAAGGCGCCCCTAGGCAGCAGCAATCATAATATGATTGAATTTGATGTTCAGTTTGAGAGAGAGACGAATGTATCTAAGACAAGTATTTTAAACTTAAATAAGTGCAATTATGAGGGCATGAAAGCAGAGCTAGCTAAAGTGAACTGGCAAATTAGGTTAAGCGATAGGTCAATACAGATGCAGTGGCAGACATTTAAGGGGATATTTCAAAATACTCAGAATAGATACATTTCAGCGAGAAAGAAAAATTCCAAGGGGAGGACCTATCATCCATGGTTAACTAAAAAAATTAAAGATATCAAACTTAAAGAAAAAGCGTATAATTGCGCAAAGATGCGTGGTAGGTCAGAAGATTGGACAGAATATAAAAAACAGCAAAGAATGACTAAAAGATTAAGGAAGGAAGATTTTCCAGAGTACGAGAGAAAGCTATCTGGAAATATAAAAGGAAAGTAAGAGTTTCTATAGATATTTTAAAAAGAAAAGAGTTAAAGTGAGCATTGGTCCTATAGAAAGTGAGTCTGGGGAATTAATCGTGGAAAATAAGGAGCTGGAGGATGAAGTGAACAGGTATTTTGCGTTGATCTTCACTATAGCGGATGCAAGTCACATCTCAGAAATAAGCATAAATGAGGAAATGGAAGGGAGGGAGAAACTCAAGAAAATTACAATCACCGGGGAAGTGGTACTGAGCAAATTGTTGGAGCTGTGGGCTGACAAGTCCCCGGGTCCTGATGGACTTCATCCTAGGGTGTTAAAAGAAGCAACTAGTGAAATAATTGATGCGCTGGTTTTAATTTTCCAAAATTCCATAAATTTAGGGAAGGTTCCATTAGATTGGAAAATAGCAAATGTGACTCCTTTATTCAAAAAGGGAGGGAGACTGAAAGCAGGAAACTACAGGCTAGTTAGTCTTCGGGAAAATGTTAGAAACTATTATTAAAGACGTTACAGCAGGGCACCTCGAAAAATTCAAGGTAACTAGGCAGAGTCAACATGATTTTGTGTAAGGGAAATCATTTTTAACCAATTTATTGGAGTTCTTTGAAGACGTAGCTTTAAAGGGGAACCAGTGGATGTACTGCACTTAGATTTCCAGAAGGCATTTGATAAGATGTTACATCAAAGGTTATTGCAGAAAATAAAAGCTCATGGTGTTGAGGGTAACATATTGGCGTGGATAGAAGATTGGCTAGCTAACAGGAAACAGAGAGTAGGTATAAATGGGCCATTTTCTGATTGGCAAGATGTAACAAGTGGTGTGCCACAGGAATCAGTGCTGGGGCCTCAACCATTTGCAATTTACATAAATGACTTAGATGTAGGGACCAAAGGTATGGTTGCTAAATTTGTTGGTGACACAAAGATAGTTAGGAAACTAAGTTGTGAAAAGGACATAAGGAGGCTACAAAGGGATATAGATAGGTTAAGTGAGTGGGCAAATATCTGGCAAATGGGGTATAATGTGGGAAAATGTGGAATTGTCCATTTTGGCAGGAAGATTAAAAAAGCATATTTAAATGGTGAGACATTGCAGAGCTCTGAGATGCAGAGGGATCTGGATGTTCTGGTGCATGAATGACAAAAGATTAGTATGCAAGTACAGAAAATAATTAGGAAAGCTAATGGAATGTTATAATTTATTGTGAGGCGAATTGACTACAAAAGTAGGGAGATTATGTTTCAGTTGCACAGGGCATTGGTGAAACGGCATCTGGAGTACTGTGTACAGTATTGGTCTCCATATTTAAGGAAGTATGTAAATATGTTGGAAGCAGTTCAGAGAAAGTTTACTGGACTAATAGCTGGAATGGGCGGGTTGTCTTATGAGGAAAGGTTGGACAGGCTAGGCTTGTATCTGCTGGAGTTAAGAAGAGTAAGAGGTGACTTGATTGAAACATATAAGATCCTGAGGGGTCTTGACAGGGTGGATGTGGAAAAGATGTTTCCTCTTGTGGGAGAATCTAGAACTAGGGGTCACTGTTTAAAAATAAGGGGTCACCCATTTAAGACTGAGATGAGGAGAAATTTTTTCTCTCAGAGGGTCGTGAGTTTTTGGAGTTTCCTTCCTCAAGCAGAGTCTTTGAATATTTTTAAGGCAGAGGTAGATAGATTCTTGATAAGCAAGGGGGTGAAAGGTTATTGGGGGTAGGCGGGATTGTGGAGTTGAGGTTACAATCAGTTCAGCCATGATCTTGTTGAATGGCGGAGCTGGCACGAAGGGCCAAGTTGCCTACTCCCGCTCCTAATTCGCATGTTCATAAAGAAAAGACCTTTCTTTGTAATTTGGGGTATCAGATACTTACAGATACTATTTAATCAATTGTGGATTTCTTTTAGTTTAATTGTAATAAAAGTCTTAAAACGTGAAATCTTGTCATGCAATTCTTGAAATTGGTCTGGAAGTTCACATCTTGCATTTTTCATGTTAACAATCTCTCAAGGTTGTAACAGATACAAAATATTTGTTCAAAGTCTCTGCCATTTCCTTGTTTCCCATTATTAATTCCCCAGTCTCATCCTCTAAGGAACCAACATTTACTTTAGCTACTCTGTCCCTTTTTATATACTTGTAGAAGCTCTTGCTGTCTGTTTTTATATTTTCACCAGTCCACTCTATCTTCATATCTTTGTAATTGCCCTTATTTAAGTTGAAGACTAGTTTTGGACCCAAGTTTCTTACCTTGAAACTGAATGTGAAATTCTATCATGTTATGATCACTGTTCCCGAAAGGATCCCTTACTATGAGATCATTAACTAATCCTGTCTTATTACACAATACCGAGTCTAGAATAGCCTGTTCCCTTCTTGGTTCCATAATGTATTGTTCTAAGAAACTGTCCCAAATGCATTTTTTGAACTCATCCAAGACTACCTTTGCCAATTGATTTGTCCAATCGATATGAACATTAAAATCATCCACGTTTATTCGAGTCATAGTGTCATTTACAGCACAGAAGGAGGCCATTCGGCCCATTGAGTCCATGCCAGCTCTCTGCAGAGCAATCCAGTCAGTTCCACTCCCCCATTCAATCCCCAAATTGCAGTACCTTTCTTACAAGCTCACATTATTTCTTGATTTATACTCTGTCTTACAGTGTAGTTACTGTTAGCGGGCCTATAAACTACTCCCACCAGTGACTTCCTTCCCTTGCTATTTCTTATCTCCACTCAAACTGATTCTACATCTTCCAAGCCATGATTGTTTCTCACTACTGTACTGACCTCATTCTTCATTAATAGAGTTAGCCACTTCCTTTTCTTTCTTCTTCGGCTTCAGGCAGAGGGGGAGCAACTTGGAATGGTGTGAGCAGAGGCCACCGCTTCGGTAATGTCACTTTGTGGGTTACTTGGGTACACAACATCTAACGGTTATTGGATAAAGCACTGGTTGTTGAACTAAGGTAGATTTGTGTTTTCATTTCATCAGGTTGAAAGGCAGGAGGATGGAGAATAAGGATTGGCAAAGCAAGGGAGTGCGTTGTGGAAGGGTGTGTCAGAGACTCTGGAGCCTTGCCGTGTTTGTCCCCTTGGAAGGTTGCTGGCTTTTGTTCTTAACGAATGCTTGTTCTCACTCAGATGAAGGGGAACCTCTTCTCCAAATGTCCTGCAGACTGAGTGTTGCTCAGGTGAAACATATATGGGTCAGAGTGGCTCTTGCATCCCTGCCATCCTGATAAGTGTCCACCTCCTGAGCCTACCAAGGTGACATCCCTGCAAAGCAGCAGGACCGCTATCCTGTTCTTCTTCAGCCTCCTCATCCTCGTCTTCCTCCTGCTCTTCCTCATCCTTTTCCTCCTCCAAGGACCTATGCCATTCTACTGCTTCTCCCTCTTCAAGGTTCACGCCTCTCTTGAGGGCCATGTTATGGAGTGCATAGCAGACCACCACAATGTGCGAGACCCTTGAGGGAGTGTACTGGAGACTGCCACCAGACCAGTCAAGGCACCTGAACCCCATCTTCATAAGACTGATCAGCTGCTCAATGATGATCCTTGTGCTGAGGTGGCATCAGTTGTAGTGTCCCTCAGCTTTCGTTGCAGGGTTGCACACCGGAGCCATCAGCCATCTCCTCACAGGATAAGCCTTATCCGCTAACAGTCATCCAAGGAATTCCAATTGCTTCTTGAAGAGTTGTGGCGGCTGTGATTGCCAAAGGACGAAGGTGTCATGGTAGCTTCCAGGATAGTGCACACAAACCTGCATAAAGCACTTGCTGTGGTTGCAGACCAGCTGGATGTTTAGGGAGTGGATTCCCTTCCTGTTGAAGAATCTCCCTGGATGGTCACATGGGTGCAATCGATGATCCCCTGCACCTGAGGGAATCCAGCAAACAAGGGAAATCCCACTGCCCTTAGAGCTTGAGTGCCATTATCCACCTTAAATTCAACGTGATACCCTGCCTTCTTGAACAGAACATCCATTACCTCCGTGATGCAATGCTGTGCTGCTGCCTGTGAGATGCCACAGATGTCTGCTGCCGCTACTTGGAAGGAGATGGTTGCAAAAAAGTGCAAGGCCACTGTGACTTTTACAGCCATGGGAAGGCCATGGCAACGGTTGCTGCGAACCCTTGGATGACCCTCAACGAGGGTACACAAGTCAGCAACCTGGACAGGCACAGCCTTCTGCAGCACTGACGCTCCAACATGTTCAGGTAGCTTCTCCTTTGGCAGTAGACGCTCTGCTGAGGATATCACCTCCGTTGGCTTCCTGCCCATCATTCCTCACCCCTGCACCCATGTTGTCCAGGGGTCTGCCTCTGCTTCGCCAGATGCTGCTCCTCATTTCTAGTCGATCCCATCTTGGAGTAGCTTAGTCCCATTTCCTGTTATATCCTTCCTTTCAATTGGAATGTGCGGTCTTCCTGAAACCCTCTCTCATGAACCTGAGGCCCGTTAGCAGAAGGACCCATCCACCCCTCCCAAAGCTACCCCCATCCATCCCAAATGTCAAAAGTGAAGAGATATGACAGATAATTCTCATGACTGTACAATTGGTTGTCTGTGGATGAAGGCCTTTTCTGATCCTTCCCCCTTTAATGATACCTCTTGCTGCTCTCATGCCATTACTGAAATTTCCCCACTGTGTTTGCATCTCCTCCTCCTCCTTGTTGTGGTTGAGACCCTGCATGGATACCGTGCCTTATAAAGAAAATTCCAAACTGGCCCCTCAATAAGAGGTGTAACTGGCCATTTATCTATTTCAGGCAGGCTGCCTCTTCCAGCTCTCGTCGGAGCCTTTAAAATTTTGAGCGTGCTGGTTTCGCTTCGGGAAACTGGCATGCCTGCCCGAGGAGCAAGATTAAGTGATTGCCCACCCCCATTCCTGCCCTCTTATTTAAATAAAAATTCTGACCCTGTACCTCCTCCCTAACTACATCTTACATTCCAGACAGTTCACCTTTTCCTCATTCTTTAACCTCTTTTTCAAGTTTATGCCTTAATTAGCTAACCTGCTAAGTCTTCCCTTTAAGCATTTTACCAGTGTTTTTTTCCCCAGCTTGAATATGTTTACCATATCCTCATTTACACCCTTTAACTAATGCTTTTAACACAAGTCCCACTGCAGACACTTGAGCACAAAATCAAGGTTGACATTCTAGTGTAGCACTAAGAGAGTGCTACACTGCCAGAGGTGTCTTCTTTCAGATGAGTCATTAAATCGAGGCCTCATCTGCCCTCTCAGGTGGATGTAAAAGATCCCATGGCACTATTTTGAAGAGCAGGGGAGTTCTTCTGGTCTCCTGTCCAATATTTATCTCTCCATCACTACAACAGATTATCACATTGCTGTTTGTGGGAGCTTACTGTGCGCAAATTGGCTGCTGCGTTTCCTACATTACAACAGCGATGACACTTCAAAAATATTTCATTGGCTGTAAAGTGCTTTGGGACCTCCTGAAGTAAGTGAGTGAGTCAGTTTGTGAGTGATTGGTTCAGCGAGTCCGTCAGTGAGCCATTCAGCAAACCCATCCTATCGACCCTGCAAAGTCCTCCTTACTAACATCTGGGGGCTTGTGCCAAAGTTGGGAGAGTTGTCCCACAGATGAGTCAAGCAACAGCCTGACATAGTCATACTTACTGAATGTTACCTTACAGACAATGTCCCAGACACCGCCATCAGCATCCCTGGGTATGTCCTGTCCCACCAGTAGGACAGACCCGGCAGAGGTGGTGGCACAGTGCTATACACTCGGGAGGGAGTTGCGCTGGGAGTCATCACTGCCGACTCCAGACCCCATGAAGTTTTATGGCATCAGGTCAAACACGGACAAGGAAACCGCCTGCTGATTACCACCTACCGACACCCCCCCCCCCCCCACCCCCTTCAGCTGATGAATCAGTACTCCTCCATGTTGAACACCACTTGGAGGAAGCACTGAGGGTGGCAAGGGTGCAGAATGTACTCTGGGTGGGGGACTTCAATATCCATCACCAAGAGTGTCTCAGTAGCACCAATATTGACCAAGCTGGCCGAGTCCTAAAGGGCATAGCTCCTAGACTGGATCTGCGGCAGGTGGTGAGGGAACAAGAGAGGAAAATATACTTGATCTCATCCTCACCAATCTGCCTGCCACAGATGCATCTGTCCATGACAATATTGGTCGGAGTGACCACATGAAAGTCCTTGTGGAGACAAAGTCCCGTCTTCACATTGAGGATACCCTCCATCGTGTTATGTGGCACTACCACTGGGATAGATTTCGAACAGATCTAGCAATGCAAAACTGGGCATCCATGAGGTGCTGTGGGCCATCAGCAGCAGCAGAATTGTACTCAACCACAATCTGTAAGGTGGTCTGGCATATGGCCTGGCATATCCCCCACTCTACCATTACCACCAACCCTGGTTCAATGAAGAGTGCAGGAGGGCATTCCAGGAGCAGCACCAGGCATACCTCAAAATGAGATGTCAACCTGCTGAAGCTACAACCCAGGACTATCTGTGTGCCAAACAGCGTAAGCAGCATGCATTAGACAGAGCTAAGTGATCCCATACCAACGGATCAGATCTAAGCTCTGCAGTCCTGCCACATCCAGTCGTGAATGGTGGTGGACAATTAAACAATTAATTGGAGGAGGTGGCTCCACAAATATCCCCATCCTCAATGATGGGGGAGCCCAGCACATCTGTGCGAAAGATAAGGCTGAAGCATTTGCAACAATCTTCAGCCAGAAGTGCCGAGTTTATGATCCATCTCAGTCTCCTCCTGAAGTCCCCAGCATCACAGATACCAGTCTTCAGCCAATTCGATTCACTCTGCGTGATATCAAGAAATGACTGAAGGCACTGGATACTGCAAAGGCTATGGGTCCTGACAACATTCCTGCAACAGTACTGAAGACCTGTGCTCCAGAACTTGCTGCGCCTCAAGAGCCCCAGTATAGCTACAAAACTGGCATCTATCTGGCAATGTGGAAAATTGCCCAGGTATGTCATGCACACAAAAAGGACAAATCCAACCCGGCCAATTACTGCTCCATCAGTCTACTCTCAATCATCAGTAAAGTGATGGACGGTGTCATCGACAGTTCTATCAAGCAGCACTTGCTGAGCAATAACCTGCTCAGTGCCGATCAGTTTGGGTTCCGCCAGGGTCACTCAGCTCCTGACCTCATTACAGCCTTGGTTCAAACATGGACAAAGAGCTGAACTCAAGAGGTGAGGTGAGAGTGACTGCCCTTGACATCAAGGCAGCATTTGATGGAGTATGGTATCAAGGAGCCCTAGCAAAACTGGAGTCAATGGAAATCGGGGAAAACTCTCCGCTGGTTGGAGTCATACCTACCGCAAAGGAAGATGGTTGTGGTTGTTGGAGGTCAATCATCTCAGCTCCAGGTCATCACTGCAGGAGTTCCACAGGGTGGTGTCCTAGGCCCAACCATCTTCAGCTGCTTCATCAATGACCTTCCTTCAATCATAAGGTCAGAAGTGAGGATGTTCGCTGATGATTGCACAATGTTCAGCACCATTCGCGACTCCTCAGATACTGAAGCAGTCCGTGTAGAAATGCAGCAAGACCTGGACAATATCAAGGCTTGGGCTGATAAGTGGTAAGTAACATTTGCACCACACAAGTGCCAGGCAATGACCATCTCCAACAAGAGAGAATCTAATCATCTCCTCTTGACATTCAATGGCATTATGCTCGCTGAATCCCCCACCAGCAACATCCTGGGGGTTACCATTGACCAGAAGCTGAACTGGAGTAGCCTTGTAAACAGCATGGCTACAAGAGCAGGTCAGAGGCTAGGAATCCAGGCGAGTAACTCACCTCCTGACTCCCCAAAACCTGTCCATCATCTATAAGGCACAAGTCAGGAGTGTGATGGAATACTCTCCACTTGCCTGGATGGGTGCAGCTCCAACAACACTTAAGAAGCTCAACATCATCCAGGACAAAGCAGCTCAGTTGATTGGCACCCCATCCACCAACATTCACTCTCTCCACCAGTGGCAGCAGTGTGTACCATCTATAAGATGCACTGCAGCAACGTACCAAGGCTCCTTCAACAGCACCTTCCAAACCTACGACCTCTACCACCTAGAAGGACAAGGGCAGCAGATGCAGGAGAACACCACCACCTGCAAGTTCCCCTTCAAGCCACACACCATCCTGATTTGGAACAATATCGCAATTCCTTCACTGTTGCTGGGTCAAAATCCTGGAACTCACTTCCTAACAGCACTGTGGGTGTACCTAACTCCCATGAACTGCAGCAGTTCAAGAAGCTCACCACCACCTTCTCAAGGGCAATTAGGGATGGGCAATAAATGCTGGCCTGGCCAGCGACGCCCACATCCCAGGAACGAATAAAAAAAAAAGGTCAGTGAGTCAGTTAGTGAACCGAAATGTATGGTCCCGCTGCCATAATCGGAGGCAGGGTGAAAACAATGACAGCCCACCCATGCGGGCCGCATGTCACGGAGCCGCCTTGATATTAAGAGCGCCGGCTCATTTGAATAGTTGGGGCGGACTGCCCACCCCAATGACGTGGAGTGTCAGGTGGTCCCTCCCCAGCAATGGCGTCAGCTGTCTTTGCACAGGCTTGACGCCATTTTTAAAGGGCTTCGAGCCCTATCGTTAAATTTAAATTTAAAAATACTTAAAGAATTGAATTTTTATAATTAAATAAATTTATCCTGCCCCCTCCCATCCCCCACAATAACCATAGAATTACTTGCCCTCATCCCCTCAAAACACATTGTCCACCTGACCTTCCCCTCACCTCCAAAAGCTCATCGACTTTACCCTATAACCCTTCCCACCATCCCCTACACCAATGAAATGACACTGACGCTGCTCCCCCCCACTCCCACACTGAGAAACATCACTGCTCTCCTCCCCCCGCCCCACCAGTGTTCTGCCTCGGATCTCCGGACGGGGTTCTGAAAGCGCAGGAGTACCAGCCACTGGCACCAATATCGCACCGGGATAGACGGAGGGAGTGAGAAGGTATTTAATTTGTTTATTTAACTTAATGTAAATATTTAAATTGGGCTGAGCGGTGGGGTGGCCACCAAGAGGCCTCGCCGGCGGCGGCAATTCTGGGACCTGCCTTCCTGGTGTCGAGGTCCATGGCGGGGTTCTCCCGGAGGCATTTTCCGGTCTTCCCCACCCCCTGCCACAACCTCTGTTGTCGGGGGTCTGTAAAATTCACCCTAGTGGGCCAGTGAGTCAGTCAGTGGCCGGAATGTTATGCCCCCTGCAAAGAGCAGGATGACGGCTGGGGGATTGGGGGGAGGGCATAGAATCGGGCAGGAGGCTCGGCGGGCCCTTCCTGACCCGCTCCCACCTCCCCTTTACACAGGGCGGCGGCAGCGGAAAACAGCCCATCTGCCCCATTCATATCAAGGCCCATAGGTGGTCAATTAACAGCCACTTAAGGGCCTCCGCCTGCTGCCACGGGGATTTTACCGTTGGCCAGTCAGGCGGCCCAGGCCCAAGAAAATACACCTGTTAAAAGTAGGCGGCTTTTTGACAGCCTGATTGTAGGGGGGGGGGGGGGGGGGAGGGTGGCGGTGGGTGGCCCTCCCGAGTATGCACCCTGTGCCCGACGGAGGGCTGCCCCTGTTGCCCCAACCACCCCCAACAGACCCCCACCCCCCCAATTGACCACCTTTGTCTCACTGGGGCCCAACCGATTGCCCCCGGCGAGGCCCCAAAAATGTACCCCTTCTCTGGGGCTCCCCGACATCTCCTTCCTGAGGCTGGCTTGTAGTCCCAGCAGTGGCCACTGTTCCTGATGGCGCTGCTGGGACAGAGAGCTGCTGGCCCACTGATTGGCCGGCAGCTCCATTAAGCAGGTCCATCTGCCTTAATGTGGTGGAAGTCTCGCCTCAGACCAATTAAAGGCCTGGGGACTGCAAAATGCAGTCTGGATCCCCAGGCCAGGCAGAGACAGGATCACCACCGACTTTTCAGTCAGTGGACGGCTCCCGTCCACCAAGGGTAAAATTCTGGCCAGTGAGTGAATCAGTGAGTGAGTCAGTCAGTCAGCAAGTCAGAGGGCTAAATGTTATGCCCCCCCCAAAGAGCGGGAAGGTGGCGGGGATGGGGGGGCGGGGAATGGAGCGGGAGGCTTGGGGGGCCTTTCCCGACCCACTTCCGCCTTCGCTGGCACATTACGCAGGGCGGCGGTGGTGAAAAATGGTCCGCCCTCCCCAGGCCAATTAAGGCCCTTAACTGGCCAGTTAACGGCAACTTAAGGGCCTCTGCCCTCCACCACGGGGATTTTACAGTTGGCCGGTCGGGCAGCCCAGGCCCGAGAAAAGCTGCCTGACAAAAGCAGGCGGTTTTCTGACGGCCTGGGGTGGGGGCTTCATGATCAGGCACCCTGTGCCTGATGGAGGGCTGCCCCCAATGTCCCAACCACCTCCCGTCTCCCCCAATCGACCACTCTTGCCTCACCGGGGCCCGACCGATCACCCCTCAGTGAGGCCCCAAAAACTTAACTTTTCCCAGGGCCATCCTTCATCTTCCTTCCCATGGCTGGGTTGCTGTCCCAGCAGTGCCCACTACTCCCTGTGGCGCTGCTGGTACAGAGAGTTGCTGGCCCGCTGATTGCCCAGCAGCTCCATTAGGCAGGACTTCAAATGAAGTGGAAGTCCCGCCCAAGACCAATTAAAGGCCTGGGGACGGCAAAATGTGGGCTGGATACCTAGGCCAGGCAGAGGCAGATTCACCAACGACTTTTCAGTTATATAAATGACTTGGATGAAGGGACCGAAGGTATGGTTGCTAAATTTGCTGATGACACAAAGATGGATAGGAAAGTAACTTGTGAAGAGGACATAAGAAGGCTACAAAGGGATATAGATCGGTTAAGTGAATGGGCAAAGATCTGGCAAATGGAGTATAATGTGGGAAAATGTGAAATTGTCCATTTTGGCAGGAAGAACAAAAAAGCATATTATCTAAATGGTGAGAGATTGCAGAGCTCTGACATGCAAAGGGATCTGGGTGCATGAATCGCAAAAGGTTAGTATGCAGGTACAGCACATAATTAGGAAAGCTAATAGGATGTTATCGGTTATCACGAGGGGAATTGAAGTAGGGAGGTTATGCTTCAGCTATACAGGGCATTGGTGAGACCACATCTGGAGTACTGTGTACAGTACTGGTCTCCTTATTTAAGGAAGGATGTAAATACGTTGGAGGCAGTACAGAGAAGATTTACTAGACTAATACCTGGAATGGGCGGGCTTATGAAGAAAGTTTGGACAAGCTAGGCTTGTATCCGCTGGAATTTAGAAGAGTAAGAGGCGACTTGATTGAAACATACAAGATCCTGAGGGGTCTTGACAGGTCGGATGTGGAAAGGATGTTTCCCTTGTGGGAGAATCTCGAACTAGGCGTCACTATTTAAAAATAAGGGGTCGCCCATTTAAGACAGAGATGAGGAGAAATTCTCTCTCTCAGAGGGTCTTGAGTCTTTGGAATTCTCTTCCTCAGAAGGCAGTGGAAGCAGAGTCTTTGAATATTTTTAAGGCAGAGGTAGATAGATTCTTGATAAGCAAGGGGGTGGAAGGTTATTAGGGGTAGGTAGAAATGTGGAGTAATCAGTTCAGCCATGAATTTATCGAATGGTGACAACTCACTTTTTTGGGGAGGATAGGACAAAAAAATCAACGGATTATTCATGGGGGGTGGGTGGTAGAGGGGATTGGAAGTGTTAATAAAATTTTAATTCAATTTTGTAACAAGCCTGTCCCTTTAACAATTTAAATGGCACTGAAGGGCTTGAAGCCCTTTAATAATAGCGCCGGACTCCGTTGCTGGGGATGGAACGGCCGTCCCCTCTATAACATTGGGGGCGGCCGCTCCGCCCCCTCCATTTAAATGAGCCCCTGCGCAAAATATCGCTGGGGCTCTGCAACAGCGCATCCACGCCCGAAGGCCACCGACTTCAAAACCTGCTGCTGCGATTTGCGACGCGCTAATAAAATTCAGTCCCCGGTTTTCATGGCCTCATCCCTCCCGATCCCTGTAACCTCCTCCAGCCCTATGACCCTCAGATCTCTCGCTTCCTCCAGTTCTGGCCATCTGTGCTTCCCAAATTTACTTCAGCCTTCCTTTGGCAGCTGTGCCTTTAGCTCCCTCAGTCCTAAACTCTGGAATTCCATCCCTAAATCTCTCTGCTTCTCTCTTTCCTCCTCTAAGACATTACTTAAAACCTACATCTACCTCCTTAGGTGACTCGTCAAATTTTGTTTGAGAACCCTCCTGTGAGGCGCCTTGGGATGTTGGACTATGTTAAAGGTGCTATATAAGTGTAAGTTGTTGTTGGACAAAGATAGAGCTCAGACCATTTCCTTCGACTGTCTTTTCAATTAGAAGCCATTCTGTACCCATAGGAAGAAAGTTCTGAGGCTATTTATTCTTCAATGAAGGACTTTCAGTACCTGAACCTTTACGTTCTCCTCCAATAACTCTGTAGTCCAAAGGACAGATGAGCTGACCTTTTAAAGGACAGTCTTTTGAGAAAGTCTCTGTAAAGCCAGACGATGATTACACACACCATGTTATGTGTCTATTCAAGATGATCCGAAGATAGGTTTGCTCCAGCAAACAGACAACACCTTTGGTTAGGAGGAGAGAGAAAATGGGGCATATTTGCTGCAGCTGTATTATTTTACTCCTTTTCACTCAGGTTTAAAATTGAGTTCTGCAAACTAATTTGCCAAGCTGTATGGAATATACATTACGGTCCATAGCCCAGTATGCCAATAGCACTGATATACTGATGTTTACCTGCTCTCTATAGTCTTTGGGGACTAATTTGGCATCAATTGGATTGCTTTTATAACATGAGATGTCATTGTCCTTGAATGGGACCTTATCAAGCACTCAAAGTGATTGGAATGAACCAGTAGGTCCAGGCATTCAAATGATATGCAAATATCCTATGGGAATGTTTACAGTATGCAGTTGGCAGCAATATTTCTCTGGACAAATGCTATTTTGAATCTTGTGAATATTTAATCTAGTTCACAGAATGATAGAAACTTATAGTACAGAAAGTGGCCATTCTGCCTGTCATGGCTCTTTGAGACTGCTTAGTCCCACATCCCCACTTTTTGTCAATAATCCTGCAAGTTCCCCGTAGTAATACAAAAGATGATTTTAATACTAAAGGAATTTGGAGTAAAAGCTTATCTGGGGAAGGAGAGATGGTTAGGGTGGGAGGTGGGGTTGTTGGTGGTATTGGGCAAAGACAATAATTAATCTGAAGCCAGCAGAGATGAGGGGCAAGCCAGTGACTCCGTGGTAGCAGACAGCCACTTTGGTTAAGGTGTAGTTTGCAATCACTGTAAAGATACCAAGAACTTTTCATTTACCTGTTTAAAGTTCAGTTAAGTTGTCTAGTGGTCAATAGCCTAATCAGTGGTCTGAATGGAACATAGGAACAGGAGTAGGCCCTTCAGCCCATCGAGCTTGCTCCGCCATTCAATATGATCATGGCTGATCATCCACTTCAATGCCTTTTTCTCACACTATCCCTATATCCCTTTTGTCATTGTTATTTAGAAATCTAACAATCTCTGCTTTAAACATATTCAATGACTGAGCTTCCACAGCTGTCTAGGGTAGAGAATTCCAAAGATTCACAACCCTCTGAGTAAAGGAAATCTGCCATCCTTACATGGTCTGGCCTGCGTGTGACTCTAAACCCACAGCAATGTGATTGACTCTTAACTGCCCTCTGAAATGGCCCAACAAGCCCCTCAGTTGTGAAGGGCAACTAGGGATGGGTAACAAATGCTGGTCTTGCCAGCGACACGCACATCTCATGAAAGAATTTTAAAAAGGCAGATTTCCTTCTCTAAAGGACATTAGTGAACCAGAAGGGTTTTTTCAACAATCGACAAGGGTTTCTTGGTCATAATTATACTAGCTTTTTTAAAAATTCAATTTTTGCCATCTGGCATGGTGGCATTCAAACTCATGTCCCCAGAGCCCGGACTCTGGATTACTTGTTGAGTGACATTACCATTATACCACCACCTCTTGTGGGTGATCTGAATAGCCATTGACATAGAATCCAGTCAATATGGGTAATATAGTAGATGTAACATACTTAGATTTTCAAAAGGCCTTTGATAAGGTATCGCATAATAGATTCATGACTAAGGTCAGAGCATGTGGAGTCAGGGGGAAAGTAGCAGAATGGATAGCAAGCTGACTACAAAACAGAAAGTAGGTGATTAAAGATATTTACTTAGATTGGCAGAAAGTGGGAAGGGGTGTTCCACAGAAATCGCTGGTAGGACGACTGTTGAACACTATTTACGTAAACAATTTGGACTCAGGAATCAGAAATACAATATCAAAATTTGTGGATGGCAGAATGGGTGGAAAATGACAAATGAATTTCAGTAACGGATTGCTTTAATAAACCTTAATCTATGAAGAACTGTCTACGATTACTTAACAAAATCCATGCTGCATTTGCAGTTTTAAAAACGGTCAGGGAAGACATAGTAAAAATGTATTATGTTTCAATGACCATGTTAGAAAGAGTCATTAACTGATTTCTTTTGCTGCGAATTGGATCACAGGACAAGTTTTACAAGTATGTTAAAGATCAATAACTGCAATGTGCATCATTTACTATTCATGTTTGAGAGCAGATAACATGAGCAGCCAGTGTCATTTGAAAGTTGTCTCTACACCCCTCTCTCCAACCCCACCTCCCTCTCACCCTCTCTCCCCAGCTCTCCCCCATTCTCTCTGTTTCCTACACTCTCTCTCCCCAGCCCCCCACTCTCTCTCTTCCCCCACTCCACTCTCCCTCTCACCCAGTCCCCATTCTCTGTCTCTGTCCAGACTTTCTCTGTCTGCCCTGTGCCATCTTCTCTCTGTCCCCCCCAACACTCTCTCTCGCCACTCTCCCTCCCTCTCCCCACGTCTGTCCCACGCTCTCTCTCCCCCAACTCCCAGTATCTCTGTCCACCCCCACAAATTTATCCCTCCCTGTCCCCCCCAAATTTCTCCCCCCACAATCACTCTCCCTCCCCCTCTCTTGCTCCCTCTTGCCACAGTGCCTCTCCCCCCCCACTCACTCAATGCTCTCACTCTCTCACACCCCCCACACAATCCGCGCATCGCTCTCTCTCACACACTCCCCACTCTCTCTCTCTCACCCCCTCTCTCTCTCTCTCTCTGCACGCCCCCTCTCTCTCTCTCATCCCCCTCTCTCTCTCTCTCTCTCTCACCCCCCTCTCTCTCTCTCTCGTCTCTCTCTCGTCACCCACCCCTCTCTCCTCTCTCTCTCTCTCTCTCTCTCACCCCCCCCCCTCTCTCTCTCTCTCTCTCTCACCCCCCTCTCTCTCTCTCTCACCCCAATCTCTTCTCTCTCTCACCCCAATCTCTCTCTCTCTCACCCCAATCTCTTCTCTCTCTCACCCCAATCTCTCTCTCTCTCTCACCCCAATCTCTCTCCTCCTCTCTCACCCCTCTCTCTCTCTCTCTCACCCCCTCTCTCCTCTCTCTCACCCAATCTCTCTCGCTCTCTCTCACCCAATCTCTCTCTCCCTCTCTCATCCCAATCTCTCTCTCCCTCTCTCATCCCAATCTCACTCCCCACCAACCCTCACCACTCTCTCTCTCACACCACCCACTCTCTCTCTCTCACACCCCCCACTCTCTCTCACACACCCCCACTCCCTCTCTCACACCCCCCACCCCCTCACACCCCCCACTCTCTCTCTCTCACACCCCCCACTCTCTCACTCTCACACACCCCCACTCACTCTCCCTCAACACCCCCACCCACACTCACACTCACACCCCCCACCTCTCTCTCTCACACCCCCCACTCTCTCACCTTCACCACACCCCCACCTCTCATCTCACACCCCCCACTCTCTCTCATCTCACACCCCCCCACTCTCTCTCTCTCACCCCCCCCACTCTCTCTCTCTCACCCCCCCCACTCTCTCTCTCTCACACCCCCCCACTCTCTCTCTCTCACACCCCCCACTCTCTCTCTCTCACACCCCCCACTCTCTCTCTCTCACACCCCCCACTCTCTCTCTCTCACACCCCCCACTCTCTCTCCTCACACACCCCCCACTCTCTCTCCTATCACACCCCCCACTCTCTCTCTCTCACACCCCACCCACTCTCTCTCTCTCACACCCCCCCCCTCTCTCTCTCTCTCACACCCCCCTCTCTCTCTCTCACTCCCCCCCCTCTCTCTCTCTCTCACCCCCCCTCTCTCTCCTCTCTCTCACCCCCCCTCTCTCTCTCTCTCTCACCCCCCCCTCTCTCTCTCTCTCACCCCCCCCCTCTCTCCTCTCTCTCTCACCCCCCCCTCTCTCTCTCTCTCTCACCCCCCCCCTCTCTCTCTCTCTCTCTCACCCCCCCCTCTCTCTCTCACACTCCCCCCCTCTCTCTCTCACACTCCCCCCCTCTCTCTCTCACACCCCCCCTCTCTCTCTCACACTCCCCCCCTCTCTCTCTCACACTCCCCCCCTCTCTCTCTCACACTCCCCCCTCTCTCTCTCACTCCCCCCCTCTCTCTCTCACACTCCCCCCTCTCTCTCTCACACTCCCCCCCTCTCTCTCTCACACTCCCCCCCTCTCTCTCTCACACTCCCCCCCTCTCTCTCACACTCCCCCCCTCTCTCTCTCACACTCCCCCCCTCTCTCTCTCACACTCCCCCCTCTCTCTCTCACACTCCCCCCCTCTCTCTCTCACACTCCCCCCCCTCTCTCTCTCACACTCCCCCCCTCTCTCTCACACTCCCCCCCTCTCTCTCTCACACTCCCCCCCTCTCTCTCTCACACTCCCCCCCTCTCTCTCTCACACTCCCCCCTCTCTCTCTCACACTCCCCCCCTCTCTCTCTCTCACACTCCCCCCCTCTCTCTCTCACACTCCCCCCCCTCTCTCTCTCACACTCCCCCCCTCTCTCTCTCACACCTCCCCCCTCTCTCTCTCACACTCCCCCCCCTCTCTCTCACACTCCCCCCCTCTCTCTCTCACACTCCCCCCTCTCTCTCTCACACTCCCCCCCTCTCTCTCTCACACTCCCCCCTCTCTCTCTCACACTCCCCCCTCTCTCTCTCACACTCCCCCCCTCTCTCTCTCTCACACCCCCCCTCTCTCTCTCTCACACCCCCCTCTCTCTCTCTCACACCCCCCCCTCTCTCTCTCACAACCCCCTCTCTCTCTCTCACAACCCCCTCTCTCTCTCTCACACCCCCCTCTCTCTCTCTCACAATCCCCCCTCTCTCTCTCACACCCCCCCTCTCTCTCACAACCCGCCCTCTCTCTCTCACAACCCCGCCTCTCTCTCTCACAACCCCCTCTCTCTCTCTCTCTCTCACCCCCCACTCACTCTCTCTCTCTCTCTCTCTCACATCCCTACTCTCTCTCATCCCCCACTCTCTCTCTCCTCACATCCCCATCTCTCTCTCTCTCTCTCACCCCCCACTCACTCTCCTCTCTCTCTCTCTCTCACATCCCTACTCTCTCTCATCCCCCACTCTCTCTCTCTCACATCCCCCACTCTCTCTCTCTCTCACATCCCCCACTCTCTCTCTCTCTCACATCCCCCACTCTCTCTCTCTCTCACATCCCCCACTCTCTCTCTCTCTCACATCCCCCACTCTCTCTCTCTCTCACATCCCCACTCTCTCTCTCTCTCACATCCCCACTCCTCTCTCTCTCACATCCCCCACTCTCTCTCACATCCCCACTCTCTCTCACATCCCCACTCTCTCTACATCCCCCACTCTCTCTCACATCCCCCACTCTCTCTCACATCCCCCACTCTCTCACTCACATCCCCCACTCTCTCTCTCTCACATCCCCCACTCTCTCTCTCACATCCCCACTCTCTCTCTCTCACATCCCCACTCTCTCTCTCTCACCCCCCACTCGCTCTCTCTCACCCCCCACTCGCTCTCTCTCAACCCCCACTCTCTCTCTCTCAACCCCCACTCTCTCTCTCTCACCCCCCACTCTCTCTCTCTCACCCCCCACTCTCTCTCTCTCACCCCCCACTCTCTCTCTCTCACCCCCCACTCTCTCTCTCTCACCCCCACTCTCTCTCTCTCACCCCCCACTCTCTCTCTCTCACCCCCCACTCTCTCTCTCTCACCCCCCACTCTCTCTCACATCCCCGACTCTCTCTCACATCCCCGACTCCTCTCTCTCTGATGCTGAGCGTTCTGTACTCAGCAAAGGTCTCAGTTTTATCCCCTTACGCCCCCACCTCAATCCTACCTCCTGTAAGGACTCATTCCATTCTCTCCAGTTTCTCCATCTCCGACGCAATCTGCTCTGATGATGCTACCTTCTATGACGGTGCTTCTGATATGACCTCCTTTTTCCTCAACCGAGGATTTCCCCCCACTGTGGTTGACAGGGCCCTCAACCGTGTCCGACCCATTCCCCGCACCTCTACCCTCACCCCTTCCCCTCCCTCCCAGAACCGTGACAGGGTTCCCCTTGTCCTCACTTTTCATCCCACCAGCCTCCATATCCAAAGGATCATCCTCCGCCATTTCGCCACCTCCAGCGTGATGCCACTACCAGTCGCATCTTCCCCTCCCTTCCCCTGTCAGCATTCCGAAGGGATCGTTCCCTCCGCGACACCCTGGTCCACTCCTCCATTACCCCCACCACCTCGTCCCCGTCCCAGGGCACCTTCCCCTGCAATCGCAGGAGGTGTAATACCTGCCCATTTACCTCCTCTCTCCTCACTATCCCAGGCCCCAAACACTCCTTTCAGGTGAAGCAGCGATTTACTTGTACTTCTTTCAATGTAGTATACTGTATTCGCTGCTCACAGTGTGGTCTCCTCTACATTGGGGAGACCAAGCGCAGACTGGTGACCGCTTTGCGGAACATCTCCGCTCAGTCCGCAAGCAGGACCCTGAGCTTCCGGTTGCTTGCCATTTCAACACTCCCCCCTGCTCTCATGCTCACATCTCTGTCCTGGGATTGCTGCAGTGTTCCAGTGAACATCAACGCAAGCTCGAGGAACAGCATCTCATCTACCGATTAGGCACACTACAGCCTGCCGGACTGAACATTGAGTTCAATAATTTCAGAGCATGACAGCCCCCCATTTTACTTTCATTTTAGTTATTTTTTTTTCCTTTTTTTTACATTCTTTTTTACATTTTTTACTATTTTTTTTTGCATTTATTTCATTTCATCTTAGTTTGTTCAGTTTGCTTACCCACTGTTTTTTTCAGGTTTTTTTCAGGTTTGCACTTGCTGCTGTTCAATATTCAGTGTATTCACACCTAATCTGTACAAATGCTTTGTCTTTCAACACACCATTAACATATTGTTTGCCTTTGCTCCGTGACCTTTTGGTCAGCTATGTGGCCTGGTCCAATCTGCACCTTCTCCTTTGTTATCTCTTTCCCCACCCCCACCACACTTGCTTATAATCTGTGACTTTTCTAATATTTGTCATTCCGAAGAAGGGTCACTGACCCGAAACGTTAACTCTGCTTCTCTTTCCACAGATGCTGCAGACCTGCTGAGTGATTCCAGCATTTCTTGTTTTTGTTTCAGAGTTCCAGCATCCGCAGTATTTTGCTTTTATCTCTCTCTCTCTCTCTCTCTCTCATCCCCCACTCTCTCTCTCTCTCTCACATCCCCCACTCTCTCTCTCTCTCTCTCACATCCCCCACTCTCTCTCTCTCTCTCACATCCCCCACTCTCTCGCTCTCTCTCTCTCACATCCCCCACTCTCTCTCTCTCTCTCTCTCTCACATCCCCCACTCTCTCTCTCTCTCTCTCACATCCCCCACTCTCTCTCTCTCTCTCTCTCACATCCCCCACTCTCTCTCTCTCTCTCTCTCTCTCACTCACCCCCCACTCTCTCTCTCTCTCTCTCACTCACCCCCACTCTCTCTCTCTCTCTCTCACTCACCCCCCACTCTCTCTCTCTCTCTCTCACTCACCCCCCACTCTCTCTCTCTCTCTCTCACATCCCCCACTCTCTCTCTCACATCCCCACTCTCTCTCACATCCCCCACTCTCTCTCTCACATCCCCCACTCTCTCTCTCACATCCCCCACTCTCTCTCTCTCTCTCTCACATCCCCCACTCTCTCTCTCTCTCTCTCACATCGCCCACTCTGTCTCTCTCACATCGCCCACTCTGTCTCTCTCACATCGCCCACTCTGTCTCTCTCTCTCTCTCTCACATCGCCCACTCTGTCTCTCTCTCTCTCTCTCACATCGCCCACTCTGTCTCTCTCTCTCTCAACCCCACTCTCTCTCTCTCACCCCCACTCTCTCTCTCTCTCACATCCACACTCTCTCTCTCTCACATCCCCCACTCTCTCTCTCTCTCACATCCCCCACTCACTCTCTCTCTCTCACATCCCCCACTCTCTCTCTCTCTCTCCTCACATCCCCCACTCTCTCTCTCTCTCTCTCACATCCCCCACTCTCTCTCTCTCTCTCTCACATCCCCCACTCTCTCTCTCTCTCTCTCACATCCCCCACTCTCTCTCTCTCTCTCACATCCCCCACTCTCTCTCTCTCTCTCTCACATCCCCCAATCTCTCTCTCTCACATCCCCAATCTCTCTCTCTCACGCCCCACTCTCTCTCTCTCTCACAACCCCCACTCTCTCTCACATCCCCACTCTCTCTCACATCCCCCACTCTCTCTCACATCCCCCACTCTCTCTCACATCCA